>NC_135802.1:128138266-128458469 GCF_964213995.1 Mustelus asterias
GCTGATCTGCTCGATCACATTGTTGCCTGTCGGGTAAAGCCAGAAAAATGACCCCAATGTTGCTGGTGTGAGCTGATTTTTGTAAGACCTTCTGGCAGAACATGTGAAATGTTTCTTGATGCTTATTGGCCTTAAGGGTTTGAGTGGGCATAATGTTGCAGCAAGGTCAACAAAGCTCGTGACATGCTTTGTGATTTAGATGTGTACTCGGAATGCAGTGTGTCTAATTTGTAGCTTGGATAATTTTGTTATTAAAGGACAAAAAATTGGGCAGACTGACCTCCAGCCCCGAATTTGTGATATTCCCTACCAATTTTTTTTAGTTTATTTATTTGTGTCACAATTAGGCTTACATTAACACTGCAATGAAGTTACTGTGAAAATCCTCTAGCCGCCAAACTCCAGCATGTATTCGGATGCACTGAGGAAGAATTCAGCATGGCCAATGCCAGACATGGAGAACGTGCAGACTCCACACAGTGATCCAAGCCAGGAATTGAACCTGAGTCCCTGACGCAGTGCTAACCACTATGCCACCTATATCTGATCCTTGTGGCCAAAAGTGCTAAATCATGAAATTCACCCCATAAAGTTTTAATAGCATTAAGACTGTCCCTAGCATCCCTTTGTGAGAAAGGAATCAAGAGTACACAGTGTTGTGCGATCCTTATGCCTTAAAATTGTACATCGCAGCCACCTTTGCCCACATTGTATACCTTCCACCAAGCTCATGCATCTGATTACAGTAAAAAAAAGTCTTATTTGTTAAAGGCTAAAAAGAATATTAAATTGTTGGCAGTGAGATATAAGAAAGAATAACATTTACCTTACTCTGGCCACAGTATGTCCCAAATTGATTTACAATGAATGAGATTGTAGTGCTGTCACTAGTGCTGTATGGGCAAGTGCAACAGGCACTGCATATTTCCATAAAAGGCAAAGGAAGTCAATGACAAGTTAATGTGGTTTTTGTTTTGGTGATTGGAGAGGGCCAGTTGGCCAGGGCACCATGCAAACTCTTCTTTGAATATTCCAGTCATTTATAGTCACCTAAATAAATAGACAGGCTCTCCGATTATCATTTAGTCAATGACCCTGGCAGTATTCCCTTGAGCCCTGCAACAATGTGTCAGCCAAGATTATGAAATCAAATTCTGGACTGATTCTAATTCCGAGATGAATCTGTTACCAGATGAGCCAAGCTGTAATTTCTAAGTTCTATCTTGGAGCTCTGTGAACATCCATAAATGGCCCAAGCTTTTCATTTGCAGCTTGGTCTTTTCAGAACTGTGTGAATTCTTACCCATTGGCAGCCATCTATAATTACATCGAATTTTATAACACAGATATAGACCGTACAACCTACCTACTCCATACCAACCTCCTTCCACTCTTCATCTCACTATAGCAATGGCCGGAATTCTCCAACCTCACTCATGGCTGGGATTCTCTGATCCCACTGCAATGAATGGAATTTTCATTGAATGCCAAATTCTGCATTCTCACTGGCAGTGGTGGCGGGGCGAACAAGATTAGAGAATCCCGGCCCCTATCTTTTCTATACCTTTCTCCTGCATGTACTTACCTAGGTTCTCTTTAAATGCATCTATGCTAATTGCCTCATTGAGGTAGCAAATACCACAATCTCTCCTCTTCTGAGTAAAGAAATTTCTCCTAAGTGTATTATAGGATTTATTAGCAACCATCTTATATTCATGATGGCCTAGTTTTGGACTCCCCACTACAGTTTGTTTATGTCTACCTATCAAACCCTTTCATAAATGTGAAAACATCCGACTGTCCATCTCTCAATCTTCTTTTTCCCTGTCTGGTGCTCGTGTTCTAATTCTCTTTTCATACTTTCTCCTGTGTTACTTTGTCCTTTTTTTACATGTAGACAAGTCATGACGATAGTTATAAATGTCTGCAACGGCAGTACACATTCCTGGAGGAGATTACGAGGCATACCCTGTCTGTTAAGAGGAAGCAATGGCACAGTGGTATTGTCACTGGACTGGTAATCCAGAGACTCGGGGCAAGATTAGGATCAGGGTTCAAATCCTGCCGCAGCAGATGGTGAATTTTGAATTCAGTAAAATCTGGAATTAAAAGCCTAATGATGATGAATCATTAATGTCCTTTAGGGAAGGAAATCTGCCATCTTTAACTGGTCTGGCCTACATGTGACTCCAGATCTACACCAATGTGGTTGACTCTCAAAATGACCTCTGAAACGGCAATAAATGTTGTTTGGAAAGAAGATCCAGGATTTTGATCCAGCGACAGTGAAGTATGGTGATATGTTTCCAAGTGAGGGTGGTATGTGGTTTTATGGGGAAGTTCCAGGTTATGGTGTTCCCATGTGTCTTCTGCCGTTGACCTTCTTGGTGGTAGAGGTTGTGTGTTTGGATGTCAAAGAAGCTTTAGTGAGTTCCAACAATTCATCTTGTACATGGTACATTCTGCTGACACTGTGGATGGAGTGAATGTTTAAAATGGTGGATCGGGTGTTGATCAAGCGGCCTGTGCTTTATCCCAGATGGTGACGAGCTTCTTTTTGGAGCTGCACTCATCCAGGAAAGTTGAGAGTATTCTATCACACTGCTGACTTGTGCTTTGTAGATGGTGGACAGGAGATGTGTTACTTGCTGCAGAATTCCCAGCTTCTGACCTCCTCTCGTAGTCACAGTATTTATATGGCTGGTCCAGTTTGCCACAGGTAAATAATTAGGGGCAAGGTCAACTATATTGTTATGGGGCCTGGAGTCAACAGGTTGGATAGGAATGGCAGATTTCCTTCCCTAAATCCATTAGTGAACCTGATGTGTTTTTATGACGATCAATTGTTTTGTGGTAACCATTACTAAGACTTGTGTTCAATTTCAGGTTTATTAGTTGAATTTAAATTCCATCAGCTTCTGTGGTGGGATTTTGACCCATTTCCTCAGAGCATAGTCCGGGGCCTCTGCATTGCTAGTCCAGTCACACTACTATGTAACAGCCTTCCCATTAAATGATGAACAATAGTAGTCACAGCACCAATCCCTATGGTACACCTCTTTCACCAGTTTCAATAACTACCCTGAACCCCTTATCTATATACTGCAGTGTTCAGGTGAAGTTTGAAAAGTGGTAGTGGCAAAAGGAAATTTGAGAAATTTTGAAATACTTCGCAGAAAAGCAAACAAGCTTGCATTGTAATTGCCCTGAAGTAGCATTTTCCTTCTAAAATTATGACAATTTTAATCATTTCCGAGTAGTCCAGAGACCCAGGGTAATGCTCTGGAGGCCTGGGTTTGAATCCTGCCAGGGCAGATGGCAAAATTTGAATTCAATGAAAAATTTGGAATTAGAAAGTCTAATGATGACCATTGTCAGTTGTTGTAAAACCCCATCTGGTTCACTAATAGGGGCGGCACGGTGGCACAATGGTTAGCACTGCTGCATCACAGCGCCAGGGACCCGAGTTCGATTCCTGGCTTGGGTCACTGTGGAGTTTGCACGTTCTCCCCGTGTGTGTGTGTGTGTGTGTTTCCTCCGGGTGCCCCGGTTTCCTCCCACAGTCTGAAAGACGTGCTGGTTAGGTGCATTGACCTGAACAGGTGCCGGAGTGTGGCGACTAGGGGAATTTCACAGTAACTTCATTGCGGTGTTAATGTAAGCCTTCCTTGTGACTAATAAATAAACTTTAACTTTAATGTCATTTAGGGAAGGAAATCTGCTGTCCTTACCTGGTCTGGCCTACATAAGACTCTTGATCCACAGCAATATGGTTGACTCTTAAATACCACTCAGTTCAAGGGCAATTATGGATGGGCAATTAATGCTTGCTCAGCCAGCGACGCCCACAACCCATAATGATTTTTTTTTTTTAAATCACACTGTAAATATATTAAGAAAAGCAAATAAGTTAATACAACATGTATCTTTGTTAATACAGGGCAGGGGGACTCTGTAGCATTTTGAAGTATAATGATATTTTCCAAATACCGCCAAAATGCAACCACAATCTGTAAAGGGTAAGTATCAGCTATTGGACAAATTCTCTCAGCTTAAGGGAGTTCATTCTATTTTCTTCTTATCTTCGATCTTTATCTACCACTGCTGACTCATGTGGGTGCGATCCGCAAGTGTCAGCAAATGTCACGCTCGTCTCATTTCAGTACTGATCACCTTCAGCAAGTTCTCACTTGAGGACTGATGGCATAAAGTAGCATGAATGAGGCCGGCTTTTGCATATTATTCTGGGATGACTCTGCTTCCGATATAGTTTCTTGTTTGATATTTGAGTGTCTTGGTGCTTCATCAAAAAAGCTTAGTTATTTCTTTGCCTGTTTGATATTTGACTGTCATGGTATTTCATCAGAAATGCTTCGATTTTTTTTGCCTGCAAGAATATCTCAAGTTGTTTTCAGTTGCATTGAAAAATGTTTTCAGTGAGGTAGGAGGATGGGTTGACCTTGGTATTTATATCCAGCCGTTGAAGCTATATTGCCTTATCTTTGTAGATTTTCTCAATTCGTAAATTGCAGAGAAACTGTGGGCTGGATTTTACCAGCCCTCTGGAGACAGGGTGGGAGGGCTGAGAAAATAGTAGCGCTAAGAGGAGAACCTAGCACCTGCCCTATGGGATAATATCAGCAGCTGGAACCTGAGTGGGGTGGCTGCCCAATTCAAAGCCACTTCCTGCCCCAGCTAATATTTTACTGGGGTCAGAAATTGCCACTGCCATGTGGGGAGGCCACTTGGTAAACCCTGGCAACCTGCAGGAAGGCCTTCCTTTATGGCTGCTCCATGCCCCACAGAGTAGACCCCTGATGGCTATGGGGCAATGGCCCTGCCAGTGGAGTGTGTAACCAGTCTCCGCCTCTGATCCCTGGGGCCTACATAAAAAAAACTCAACTTGTCTTCATGGGGCCTCAGCTTGGAGGGACCCTCGCCTTTCAGCAGACTCAGCAGTAGCCACCTCCATCAGTGATGGTGCTGAGGTTGTCAAGGTGCTAGCCTACTCTTTGGGCTGCCAGCTCTGGACAGCAGGCTGCCATCCCCAACTCAATGGTAGTTCCAGCAGTGGCCTTTGAATTAGCCATCACTAGTAAAAATCCGCCCAGTGTCCCGGCAGCTGCCTGTGGGGAACAGTTCCCACTTTTGGACCCAGCAGCGGGACAACTTACCACCTGATGGAATTCCAGCCTGTATTTCATTGGGCAAAAGTCTTTGAACAAATGACTGGAAAAACCTGGGCCTCCAACTGTAGAGGGATATTTGGGATATGCGATAGTTAAATGATTTGGATAGGTAAATCCAGTAAAATTATTTTAAACTAAATACTATGAGAAGGGTAAGATACCACAGATTCAAACCAGTGAAAATAAATTTGGACCGATATCAGCAAATTCTTTGAGGTAACCTAGAGGCTATGGCCTGATGGCAGGGGCTTGAGTGAAAGTTGAGGCTGAGTGGGATAAGGCCCTTAAGTGCGGCTCTATACCAACAATAGCAACAACGTATTTTATATCATGTCCATATAACATAGTAAAATGTCCAAAAGCATTGTGCTGGGAGCATTGTCAAATTAGATATCAAGCCAAGAAAAGGATGCTTCTCATAGCATTTAGTTTAAAATAATTTTACTGGATTTACCTATCCAAATCATTTAACTATCGCATATTCCATATATCCCTCTACAGTTGGAGGCCCAGGTTTTTCCAGTCATTTGATCAAAGACTTTTGCCCAATGAAATACAGGCTGGAATTCTATCAGGTGGTAAGTTGTCCCGCTGCTGGGTCCAAAAGTGGGAACTGTTCCCCACAGGCAGTTGCCGGGACAGTGGGCAGATTTTTACTAGTTGGTCAAAAGGGTGATCAAATAGATGGACTTTAAGAAATACTGCAAAGAGAGGAAGATAAATAGAGAAGCAGAAAGGGTTAGAGAGGAAATTCCAGCATTTTGAGTGAAAGAAATTTAACATTTTTACACAGTGGTGTGGCTATTCTGTTTAAGTTCTCCATGCACTTCCTTTATTTCCAGTGTAATTTATATATTTAAAAATACACATTGTGAACACAGGTTGGAAATATAAATATAAATACTGTAACATTGATTCTCCGACCCACATTCCCTCCAAGAACAGCATTGCTGACTTCTTCCCACACTTCATCATAAGTGTGTGTTTCTCTATTAATCTTACAGCTTGACATCAGCGGAGTTAACTGGTTGACCTTAGGGCATCCATACTTCAATACTCACTTTACAAAATTGGGAAGAGGTTTTTCCTTTATGCAAGGGATTATGTTACAAGATCTATCCCCAATTCCCCAATATCTGCTTCTGGCTGCTGCTGAGTGTAACTTTAGATTCCTTTCTTATTACTATCTCCTAACACATCAGTAAATGTCTGATGATTTGGTGAATTTGGAATATCTGGGCCTATTCATAACAGAGGCTGAAAATAGCAGAGATCACAGGATAAGGGGAGGCTATTCATCCCACTCTACCCATTTCCCTCAACAAAGTATTTGATTTGATTTATTATTGTCACATGTATTAGTATACAGTGAAAAATATTGTTTCTTGCTCACTATACAGACAAAGCATACTGTTCATGGAGAAGAAAAGGAGAGAGTGCAGAATGTAGTCTAACAGTCATGGCTAGGGTGTAGAGAAAGGTCAACTTAATGCGAGGTAGGTCCATTCAAAAGTCTGGCAGCAGGGAAGAAGCTGTCGAGAAGCTGCTCTTGAGTCTTCCCCTTACTCCAAGTCTCCTTCCTCACCCGATTTGTCCAGTCTCCCTCGCTCCCCATTCTCTAGTCTCCCTGCTTCCCTCATTGTCAAGACTCCTTGTCTCTCCTATTTCCAAGTCTCCCTTTAAAGGGCAAAGTCCTGCCACACTGCTAGCACGTTAATGCACCTCAGTCAAGAACATTCCTGGGTTATCCAGGAAGATTAGCCTTGGTACCTCTTGAATCAATGGGAGCAGGTCTGAGAATTGATTCAATGATAGTATTCCTTGTGAATCAATGGGGGCAGGCAGGAGCACCCGCAACAGTACACTCCCACAATGTGCATCATTGCAGGGTTTGCCCTTTAAAGCTCAGTTTAAGAATGACCCACAAGTAAAACTTTAAAGGTGGGCCCATAGACCAAAGTAATTTTAGTGTGAATTGAATCTATCCATATCAGCATGGATGTAAGATTAGTGAGCTAACAGGAGGCAGAGAGTAGTGATAAACAGGCCACTTTTTGGTTGGCAAACTGTAACTAGTGCCACAGGAAGCAGTGCTGGGGACCTCATCTATATCAATAACTTGGATGAAGGGACCAGATGCATGGTAACTAAATTTGCTGATGGCACAAAGATAGATAGGAAAGTGGCACAGTGGTTAGCACTGCTGCCTCACAGTGCCTTGGGTAACTCTCTGTGCAGACTCTGCACATTCTCCCTGCGTCTGCATGGGTTTCCTCCAGGTGCTCTGGTTTCCTCCCACAGTCCAAAGATGTGCAGGTTAGGTGGATTGCCCATGACACCTTGCTCCTTAGTGTCCCAGGATGTTTAGGATAGAGGGATTAGCAGAGTAAATATGTGGGGTTATGGGGATAGGGTCTGGGTAAGATGCTCCCTATCGGAGAGTCATGCAGACACAATGGGCCTAATTGGCATCCTCTCTACTGTGGGGATTCTGATATAGATTCCAGCCGTTGTCATGTTGTTGGGGCCAGCAGCATGGTTGGTCTAATGATATCTATCAGATCCTGAAAACCTGGAGAATGTCAATCATCATGGCCTAGATGCTGCAATCCAATGTGGGGTCACTTGTTTCTGACTTTTTTATTTGCAGACCTTCTGCAGATTCATGAAGGACTGTTTGCAGATTTATGAAGCAGCAAAGGTTCTATGATATTTCTGCAAAAATTTCAGATTCACTTCAGAGTCTCACATAGTAATGGAAATGAAAATTGGTGGCTGAATCAATATTCTCCCTGTAATAATTCAGGTCAGAAACTCCAAAGTGCTTATGAAGCCCGTCTGGATCATAAGTTTTGCAATTTGTTCTTGGCTAGGGTGAGCATGAGATGCTTCACTTCAGGTATGATTCAACTGACCCATTAGGGAGCTTTTATCAAATAAAGTTTATTTCAGAATACAGTTAACATGTATAGAAAGAAAATTAGCAATAACTTTTATCAATTACAAACAAGAAAAAAAACCAACCATGATATTATATAAACCCTAATAAATAAATGAAATGTTCCAACCAAAAAAACTTCCTTAAACAAAACTCTTGCCACAGGTTTAGCACAGAAAATACGAATTCTCACGTGATGCTGGAACTTAGTCCTTTGGTTGGATGCTGCAGTTCTCTTGAGACATACACACAGACAAACTTCAGAACAGCTTCCCAAAACACGAGGGAGAGAGAGATAGACTAGCTAGCAAAACCACCAACAGCAGAATTTTCACTCAGGAAGGCAAGAAGCCTGGCATCCAGCGAGCCAGCAGAATTTCCAATATCAGGGAGAGAGAGAGATAGGGAAAAACACTGCTTTTCAGTCTGATGTCCACTCCCCCTTCTAAACTAAAACAGCAGCTAGCATCCAAACTAGAAGTGAAACCTTGAATTCACTATGAAGAAAAGAAAACTGTCCAAAACACATGTCCTGCCACCCAGTCTTCCCTCTAACAATGCAGGGTCATAAAACAAATTTTCCAGAAAATACCTGAAGCCCAGATTAAAAATAAATAAAAGCCCATTTAAACCATCGAAGCAGCAATAAAAGGACTTCCAGCAGACAGCTCAGCAACAACGAAACCAAAAGGCCTGCCTACAACTGCAGAGAATATGATTTAAAGAAAAAATACCTTAAAGGGACATGAGTGTCACACCCCATGTTACACCATCACCCTAATTCAAAATTACCATCTTTCCTGTCAAAACACAGTGCATGCAACATGTTAAGTTCATGACTAATTCTGTGTGGAATTTGTGAAATGACAGAAATGTTTGCATGTATAGGGAATGCAACTTGATGTGGTAGAATGGGGAACTCTGTGCTGCTGTGAAACTGGCCTGCAAATCATGAGGTGCAAGCTCAGAATAAAGCATGGGGAATCACCCAATTTAGTATGCATTGAACTGTACCTCCCAGGATTCAAATGCAGACAATGCCGTAGAATGTGTCATCTTTATTCGAGTTTAGGTTTGCCAACAGACAAATATACTGTGGCTATTTCTGACATGGTGTTGGTCAGTCATAGCTTAATTAATAATGATACTTTGTGCCATTGAGAGTGAAGAAGTCAGTGATGTATTGGTGCTAAGTGTATGGAGCATCTAAAATTTGGTTGGATTAAGAGCTGCAACTATTTTTATTTCCGTAGTGTTTGTAGCATTTAGTCATTATAATATCTATAATAGTCTTGTCATTTTAAAAGTAATGGACCTCCGGATGTGGGTGATACTGAAAAGCCTGTAGTTATTGCCAATGCCTAGTTTTTAAAAAAATTCAATTGTTGGACGTGGCATCGCTGGCTGGCCAGCATTTATTGCCCATCTCAGGTTGCCCTTGAGGAGGTGGTGGTGGTGGAGCTTCTTGCTGGACCACCATAGTCCTTATGGGATTGGTGCTCCCTGCTTAAAACCAGTACAGGAGGCCCAGCATTACAAGGATTAGATTGGCTCACAAAAAAGACACATCAACTTCTTCAAAAAACTTGGGGCGGAATTTTCCCATTCAGCCAGCGGTGGGTTTGGTGATGGGTGGGCATGGTGAACCTGGAGGGTGCCAAAAGTCAGGAACCTGTTAGCGTAAAATCACTTTGCAATTCTCCCAATGGTGGGTCAGTCATTCTGTTGGCAGGTGGCGTGAATGCCATTTGTATTCATTTGCACCCCATGAATGCTCATGAAAACAGCTGCCCACCGGCATCCTGTCAGACCTTTCAATCTAGTGTCACAGCAGCTGGAATTTTATGTCAGCATCAAACCCAATTGCTAAAGAGTAGCGTGGACAATACGGACCTCAGTTTGCCAGAGACTTTGGGTTGAGTGCAACACCATATCCCTGTGCTGCTCCTGATGTGCTGTACACCACTCTGCCAGGGCCAGGGTAGACTGGTTCCTGCCCTCCATCTCCATGTCGAGCTTGTCTTCATGGACAACACTCTGCTGCTGGACCCACAGACTGCCCTGTGTCGCTGTCTTGGATCAGCATGGTGCCTGGGGTTGGGGAGTACAGGGTCTCCTTGCCCCGGTGCCACACAGCTGTGTTGATCTGGCAGCACTATGCTGCGGGACTTATGGGAGAGACTTCAGTGAGAGGCTCCAAAATCAGTTTGACACTGGTGTTAATTTTCAGCAGGAACTTCCACTGGTGCCCGCCTTGGTGGATCAGGAAACCCGCTGGAAGCTGGCATGAAACTGATTTACATCCTGTGAATGGGATGCAGATAAAGGTTCCACCACCCATGCCTGATTCTCCATGATGCCGGCGGGGAACATGTCTTTAACAATATGGCGTGCAGATGTTGAGACTCATCTGAACATGTCTGGAGTTCCGGATGGAAGCTGATAACAACCTTGGACCCTGGAATACCACAGCAGTGGGTGGAGGGGAGCAAATGCAGTTGGATCTTCCAGATTCCATGTCCTGAAGGGGGCCCATTTTCCAGCCTCAGGATATCCTGGAGATCCATCTTCTTTCTCAGGAGGTCCACCTTCCTCCTTCAATGGTGGGTCAGTGATTTTTCAATATGGCGCCCGGATAGGACGGCGGACAATGCGCCATCAGGCCTGCCCCGCAGTGCAATACGGTGTGAAACATCCAGGAGCATAATTAATGAGGTTGTGGCAGGAAGATATGGCGTGTTGTCCCATCAACCTCTGCAGTGGGAAACACTCCCGGTTCCTGGCCTTGCCTCAGGTCTTATTCCCAGATGGCAGAATTTTGCCTTTAAATTTACCAAGCCCTGATGCCTAACAAATTAATTCTACAATTAATTTGATTGTTTTTTGTAGGACCAAGAATTCAAGTGTTGGCAACTCCTATGTGTAGGAACGTATGACCTGGTATACTTTCAATCACGTTCAGATTCATGTATACTAAAATTTTGGACAACAAAATGAAACCTCAATTCACACCACTAATTCAGTCACTAAGAAGTACACTGACGAATGGGTGTGACATTAAAATAAGTGCATAGTTTATCAGTTTTTTGTAATGATTTATAGATAAGTGGAATATATGATACATTTGTATCTATTTCAATCTAATTGGCTAAAGTAACAAGAAACATAAGGGGCGATCTTATTGACTCATCACACTGGTCGATGGGTGTGGCAAGCCAATAAGATCGTGCGAGAGGCAAAAATCGGGATTGTGCCCGATTTCTCACCCCTCTCAATCTTACCAGGCCCAGATTTCTGGTGAGATCAGCCTCTTGCCTGACTTGATATGGTGGCCTCGCCAGAAGGACCGGAGGCCATCGCAACCACCCCCAAATAGTCGGGGGTAGGACTGGGCAGTGCCCCTTGGACAGTGCCAGTCAGGGCGGGGCCTGAGAGAAGGTGGGGCAGTGACTGACTGGGCTGCGGGCGAGGGGTGATCAGGCAGGGGAAGGGGGGCACTGGCTGGGTCGGGGGTGAAGGGGGGTTGTATGGGGGTGGAGGTCAGTGATCTGGGGGGGAGGGGGCGTGTATGGAAACAGCCGCTATCCGGTGGAAGAGGTGACTGACAGAACTGCACAGAACAGAGAGATCTGCGGGTGTGCAATTGTGGTGTGAATGCAGCCGTATTTCCGGTAAACCTAGGCCCTGCCCCCTCTCCCTACTGGCGGGAATCAGATTGTGCATCATCAAGTGACATAAGATTTCATTTGTGGCCTCGCTGAAAAAGCAGATCTGAAACACTCTTGTTTTCATGATCATTCGGCGGCACGGTAGCACAGTGGTTAGCACTGCTGCTTCACAGCTCCAAGGTCTCGGGTTCGATTCCCGGCTCGGGTCACTGTCTGTGTGGAGTTTGCACATTCTCCTCGTGTCTGCGTGGGTTTCCTCCGGGTGCTCCGGTTTCCTCCCACAGTCCAAAGATGTGCGGGTTAGGTTGATTGGCCAGGTTAAAAAATTGCCCCTTAGAGTCTTGAGATGAGTAGGTTAGAGGGATTAGTGGGTAAAATATGTGGGGGTAGGGCCTGGGTGGGATTGGGGTCGGTGCAGACTCGATGGGCCGAATGGCCTCCTTCTGCACTGTAGGGTTTCTATGATTTCTATGATTCGGCACTTAGAGTTTTTTTGGTAAGATCGACCCTACAGACTTTTAATTCCCTGCTACCTTTTGTCGAGAGTTAATTCACTTTTTTGTAAGGAGCTTTCATATGTTCTTTCCATTTCCAGTACATAACAAATGTTAGCATCTAAGTAACAGACTATTAGTTCCTTATCAGTAGTCTTATCGATTTGTGATACACTTCATCCTCCTCGAATCTCATTCAGTATGCCATTTAAAACATTAAAATGGTTCATTTAACTTTGTCGATCTTAACACTACAAAATAGTCCTGTAACGTATTCTAGAGAAGCTGTGTTTACATCCTAGATTTTAAAACCACAAATGTGAAATATGTTTCTACGTTATACTTCCTGGAATTTCAGTACCGAGCTTCTGTTCTGCTGTTTAAGTTAAGCCTGTTACACTGGAAAATTCGAGTTAATATTTGGTCTCCAGTGCTGAAAGACTGCATTGTTGATGAGGACAGTTCAATATTTTGGTATTGAAGCTGATATTCTCCTTTTAAAATAAATAAACCCAATGCTTCTTTCTTTGTATGTTTGGATGCAAATAAATTGACAATCTTTCATGTGCTGAGCTGGGAGTAAAATTGTTTGAGCCCAGAAAATGGTCTGTGAAGGACCTGTTTTTCAGGCATTCCTTGGACTACTAAAGCCCCAATATGGCAAGGATGGGGGGCGGAAAAGCATGAAACCATTTCTGGCTGGAACAGCACTGCCCACTGTATTAGGTTAGGACCAAAATTATAAGCCTTTGTCCACACCTGAAATAAGGGTGAGGCACTTTGCAGGACTCGATTGTCTTGAGATGCTAAGAAATCCCAGGGTAAAGGATGGCCTGCTATGCCCAAACAAGAAATGAAGTCACTTGCCTTATTGTGGAGTTAGGAAGAGCAGGATTCAATGAAATTGGGGAGCCTTAGGGCTCACCCTTCAGTTGCAGGGAATGTACTTTACCTACTCTGTGTACCCAAACATGGAGACATCTGAATGTTTGAGCCCAAATGTTTCCACGTCAAAAACATGAGAAGATGTACTTCATAAAACCACAGATATTGCACATGTTCCTCTGCCAACCTATCTTGTTCAAAGCCTGTGTAGAGTACAGAGGAATAACATGGACATTTTGGTTAGCAAGAGTAAAATTTGATTTCCTCCCTGAGTTTGTTAGGTTCAATGCTAGGTTTGATCTGCGTAATGGAAAATATTAAGTTGTCCTTTTTAACCAGCCATTCTTTCAGCACTGGAGGCCCCCGTATTAGCTCTAAATTTAGATGATTGCAAAATTTGCCATATAAGGTTTCCATGTATGGCTTCATATATTGGGAGTGTGGATTGGAGAACCTGGCACTCTGCTCACAATCATTAAAGCCAAGAGAGCAGTGACTTGGACACTCTGATCTCGACACCCGATGATCTGATGCACATTCCTGATGAATGAGGCTGATGCAATATTTATCCATGAACTCCATTTTGTGTTAAAGCAATTGTCAGGTTTGTCCAAATTTTGATGCAAAGGCGAGGAGCAAGTGCAGTGCTGGAAGATTGTACATCCATGTGGTGATAGTCCCACTCTCCACTGCTTTAGCCTGCCCCCAGCAGACTATGGCTGTGGAGTTGCCTGGCATGGGGCAAGTCGGCTTTCTATTGGGGGCATGCGGTCCCCCTCACCAACAAAAGGCAGCCCTTTGTGTATTCTGACAGAATTAAGGAAATTGAAGCCATGCTAAATCTTCTACAAAAATGCGTAACTTTTGTCATATGTTGTAGCAGTGAATTGGTGAAGGGTAGGACCTCTTTGCATATTCCTCCACACCTGCAGTATTGTGTGTTCCTCTTCAGATTGCTCATCAGAGCTCCAATTTTCAATGAGCAACGTGACTAGGAAAAAGAATACATGAGGTGGTTTCCCATTGCTTTTCTCGTGTGTGCATTTAGGAAACATGTGCCCTTTTTTGGAAGGATCCTCCGTCTATAAGCTGTTATCCCCTTGAGCTTCTAGTGCTTCCACCATTTCCATCAAAAATTCCTTGGTTCCACCCTTCTCCAGAACACACAATCATGAGCATGGGACCCTTACCCGGGCCTGGGTCAACTTGCAAGAGGGCAGGGGTAACTACCCCATGAAGTCTACAATAACTTATTTTGTCTCAAGGAGTTCCGATAATTTATTATCAAAAATAGATTTTATTATTTACACCACAATCCTCATTGCAAAGTTTCGCCAATGATAGAATGAAACAGAATTATTTGATTATTCAGTGTTAATGTGGTTAAGTACATGTATATATCCATGTGTGTTTGTACAAATCTAGAACACCCTGGTATCCAAGTTCACGTTTACTCTGTCTTGTGTCTTTCTGGATGTTTAGGAGAACCATTTCCAGGTGACATTCACAATGACAGTAGGGAATGTGTATAAGGCTATGGGAATGCATTCAAAATAGCAAGGTGCATGCAGGTGATTCTGTACCCTACCCTTTGGCGAGGACCAGAGGATTCTGTCTACAGAAAGAACAGGAAATCCCACTCCTTTGTTCTTGCATTTAGACCTTTTCGGAATTGCAAGACTGTTTTAACCTTGAAGAATAAACATTGGAGTGTGATATAACCAGGTGCTGAATTTCCCTATCTTTTCAGAAAAAATAGTTCTGACTGCAGAAAATATATACTAATTTCTGATGTTTTGTCCTATGTCCAATATACTTATGCATCCACAAAGTATCATGTCTGACATTCATCATTATCTCAGCCCTCTGCTAATTTATGCAGTCAATTCATTTTGATCTGACACTGACCAGGAATCGATTTAAACTGCTTGACTCTGTTTACTTGCTCTGTTGATTTGGGTTATGGAACTGTCCATTATTTCTGGCATCTATAGGCCCGATTTTTACTATTTTGATTATAAGTGCTGAATCTGGACGCAATTCCAATCCAACTTAGAAAACTACCCCCCTACCCCCAATCACCCCCAGCAGACCACCAGAGAGCGATTTGGCCTCCTTCCTCCCTCCCCCCCTCCCCCCCCCCCCCCAACCCACTAGAGGTACATCTGACCATCCCTCCTCTCCCTACCCCTGACTGCCCCCCCAACAGAGAATGATCTGCCTGCTTCCACACACACCGCCCCCCCCCACCACCATCACCGATCTGAGTCAGAGAGCCGTTGAAAGCTCTGAATTTACCTCATCAAAAGCTGGAGTGCCTGAAACAGACCTTTGCCGAGCATGTCTGTTTCGTGCCGAATTTGAACAGGCGAACGCGATGGTAAAGGGGGAAATGCTGGTAAAGTTGAGCGGGCAGTTCATTAATTCAATTTAAATGCATATAAATGCATTTAAATCGCCATTGCACCCGGTTCGGATCGTGGCCATTTTCGGGCCTTGGTAAGTCATAGAATCATAGAAACCCTACAGCACAGAAAGAGGCCATCTGGCCCATCGAGTCTGCACCGACCACAATCCCACCCAGGCCCTATCCCCATATCCCTACTCATTTACCCGTTCATCCCTCTAACCTACACATCTCAGGACACTAAGGGGTAATTTTAGCATGGCCAATCAACCTAACCCGCACATCTTTGGACTGTGGGAGGAAACCGGAGCACCCGGAGGAAACCCACGCAGACACGAGGAGAATGTGCAAACTCCACACAGACAGTGACCCAAGCCGGGAATCGAACCCAGGTCCCTGGAGCTGTGAAGCAGCAGTGCTAACCACTGTGCTACCATGCCGTCCCTGTGGGCATCTGCGTGGGCGCAGATTGCGCTAATTGCCTCACACCTGACTTTACCAAGTTTTCACGCCAATGGTAAAATTAGGCCCTATGTGTCTGAGTGTTCCAGCCATTTATGTACATCATTATCTCACACAAGGTTACTTTACCCATTTGAAATTTACTCCCAACTTTCCGTAATTCTAAACATGTTCTCGGATTTAGTGGAACTAATAGAAGCGAGCAGCTTAAAAAAAACAAATTACTGTGGATGCTGGAAGCAGAAACACAAACAGAAAATGCTAGAAAATCTCAACAGGTCTGACAGCATCTGTGAAGAGAGAATAGAGCCAACATTTCGAGTCTGGATGACCCGTCGTCAGAGCAGCTTTTGTTTCACGTATGAGTCAACCTGTCTTTTCATAGTCCACATGTCATGTGTATATCCTTCCTGTTAGAAAAAAACTTCATCTGATTATTTTTCCTTCAAACTGTAGAAATTCTGTTGCATTTATACCTCTGGCCTCCTTCAGTGGCTCTCTACTGTTGCTCAGTTGGGTGGGACCGCACTAACCTGGTCCCATTCCTATCTAGTTGTAGCCAGAGAATCAACTGCAATGGCTGCTTCTTCTACTCCGGTGTCAATACTTCGGGTGACCCTCAGGTGAGGTGCCTGAAGGTTGGCAAATGTTGTGCCTTTGTTTAAGAAGGGCTGCAGGGAAAAGCCTGGGATCTACGGACCGGTGAGCTTAACATCTGTAGTGGGTAAGTTGTTAAAAGGTATTCCGAGAGACAGGATTTACAGTCATTTAGAAAGGCAAGAACTGATTAGGGACAGTCAGCAAGGCTTTGTGAATGGAAAAATCATGCTTCAAGAATTTGGTTGACTTTTTGAAGGATTAACCAAGAAGGTAGACGAGGGCAGTGCAGTTGATGTTGTCTACCTGGACTTTAGCAAGGCCTTTGACAAGGTACCGCATGGTAGGTTGTTGCATGAGGTTAAATCTCATGGGATCCAGAGTGAGATAGCCAAATGGATACAAAATTGACTTGATGACAGAAGACAAGGGTTGTTTTTCAAACTGAAGGCCTTGATCAGCACTGTGCCTCAGGGATTAGTGCTGCATCTACTTTTATTTGTCATTTATATTAATGATTTGGATGAGAATTTAGGCATGGTTAGTAAGTTTGCAGATGACAGGTGGCATAGTGGATGTGAAGAAGGTTATCTAAGATCTTGATCAGTTGGACTAGTGGGATGATGAATGGCAGATGGAGTTTAATTTATAGAAATGCGAGGTGATGCATTTTGGTAGATTGACCCAGGACAGGACTTACTCAGTTAATGGTAGGGCGTTGGGGAGAGTTATAGAACAAAGAGATCTAGGGGTACATGTTCATAGCTCCTTGAAAGTGGAGTCACAGGTGGACAGAGTGGTGAAGAAGGCATTCGGCATGCTTGGTTTCATCGGTCAGAACATTGAATACAGGAGTTGAGACGTCTTGTTGAAGTTGTACAAGACATTGGTAAGGCCACATTTGGAATACTGTGTACAGTCCTGGTCACCCTATTATAGAAAGGATATTATTAAACTAGAAAAAGTGCAGAAAAGATTTACTAGGATGCTACCGGGACTTGATGGTTTGAGTTATAAGGAGAGACTGGATAGACTGGGGATGATCTTAGGGATAGGGATGATCTTAGAGGTCTATAAAATAATGAGGGGCGTTGATGAGGTAGATAGTTAACATCTTTTCCCAAAGGTAGGGGAGTCTAAAACTAGAGGGCATAGGTTTAAGGTGAGAGGGGAGAGATACAAAAGGGTCCAGAGAGACAGTTTTTTCAGAGGGTAGTGAGTGTCTGGAATGAGCTGCCAGAGGTATTAGTAGAGGCAGGTACAATTTTGTCTTTTAAAAAGCATTTAGACAGTTACATGGGTAAGATTGGTATAGAGGGATATGGGCCAAATGCGGGCAACTGGGACTGGCTTAATGGTAAAAACTGAGCGGCATGGACAAGTTGGGCCAAAGAGCCTGTTTCCATGCTGTAAACCTCTGACTCTATGACCCCAAGGATCTATCCTTTGCTCGTCTGCTTTTGCAAGTATATGCTGCCCCTCAGTGATATCAGTCATAAGCATAAGCCCAGATATATACCTGAGGTGTGTTGTGAAATTTCCCACCACACCAATTCAGCAGAAACTCCCCAAACAGTAGGCCCTTCATTCTGGGGGGAGATGCAGGTGCAGGATGGAATTGGGCCCACCTCAATGATAGTATATGACCACAGGGATAGTTGAGTGCCAAGACCGGCAGTTTAAAAGGTCTGCCTTAGTTCTCTAGTTTGTCCCAGTTGTTTTGTTAAATTTTAGGCTCTCTATCCCTCACCCCTCACAACCCCTCAATTCCACTTACTTCCCATGCTACCTCCATACCAACCTAATGCTAACCCATGCCATTCCATGTCCCCAACTCGCCCTTCTTTGTCCATACAGCCTCCATAACAACTTATCCAGTATCCATCTGGGGAAGATCACAGGAATCGGGTTGGGATGAAATAAAATGAAGGTCTAAATATCTATTACAGCCCTTACTATAGAAAATTTAAAAATCATGAAAACCCATTCAAAACATTTAAATCCCATTAATTACTAAATCCCTTATGTGAAAAAGACTTGTATTTGTAACCCCATATCAAAGACAGTTGATCCCTTGATAACCTATTAGAACTGTCAATCAAACTGTGAACCTAGGATCCTCTGCTGAGATAATGATGGGCTGTGGAAGATACTGCTAGTCCGTAGGGTAACATCAACAGACAGCTATTGTGACTGCTAGATCAGATATTTTTCAACTTTCGTTGACACAGGCAGCCAATTTTTTTAATTAAAGGGGTGCATTTTATAAAGTTGACAGTTTGAAATGTTTTAACTCTGACTCATGTACCCTTTTTTAAATTAAGAGACTGGGGATTTAAATAACTTGAGTGAGTTTTTTTCTTTACTCCTCGGACATTTTAATTTTTTTTAGAATGGTTAGAATTTTAAATAACTTTAGGGTTTTACCATTCTACAAGCATTATCCGCCCTTCATGAGTTTTTATGGGTACTGCAAAAGTACGTTAAACATGGATTGTGGGCTTAGGTTTTTGCAACAGCTAAAATGGGGTATTTTTGAACTCGGCACTAAGTTCAAATGGTCCTTTTGAGTTCAGGTTTCCAGCTTGTGTGAGTCGCGCCCACCCACTTTACCCTACCAGCAAAAATAGGATCTGTCAGAAATAGGAGTGGAAAGTCTGTATCCAGGTCATCTCCATTATTTATAAAGATCTCCACAAAAATCTGGGCCATAGTGTTAGTTTCTACATGTATGCTGACAATATCCAATGCTACCTCACCACCATCTCTCTTGATCCCCCTCACTTTTTCAAAATTGTTTGACAGTCTGTCGGACATCCAGTGCTGAATGAGCAAATATTTCCCCAATTAAAAATGGGGAAGACAAAAGTTGTTGTCTTCAGATTTTGCTACAGGCAAGACCTTTTCAAATCCTACCATGGCATTATCTCTCTCTATCTTTGTGATCTCCTCCAGCAATACAACCCAGCATCACAGAATTGTTACAGCACAGGATGCGGCCATTTAGTCCATCATGTCTGCACTGGCTCTTCAAATGTGCATTGTGACTTAATGCCATTCTCCTGCCTTTTCCCTGGATCCTTGCATATTGCTTTTATTCAAGTAATTATCTAATGTCCTCTTGAGTGCCTCGATTGAACCAGCCTCCAGTACACTTCCAGGCAGAGCATTCCAGACCCAAACCACTCGTTATGTAAAAAACGTTTTTCTCATTGAGATATTTGTACTCCTACAGATCTGGCCTCTTCGGCATCCCTGATCTTAATCACTTCAACATTGGTGGTTGTGCCCGTAGCTGCCAAGGTCCTAAGCTTTGGATTCACTGTCTAAACTTCTCTGTCTTTTTCCTTTTTGAGACATTCCTTGAAACCTACCTCTTTGACCAAGCTTTTGGTCATGTTCCCTAATATCTCCTTATATGGCTCAATGTCACGTTTTCTCTGATAACGCTTCTGGGAAGTGCTTTGGGGGATTTTACCATGTCAAAGGTGCCATATAAATGCAAATTGTTGTTGTAGACTGGCCTTGGTCCCATCTGAGAAAGAAACATGCATTTGACCTGAAATTGACAACTAAAGCATCTGGAAACAACACACTTCAGATTTAAAGATTAGCTTTTCGGGGTGTCAGAAAAACACGTTTAGAAATCGTTTGATCAAAAGTTTATATGTTAATTAGGTAAGGAAACTTGTACTGATATTCTGATGACAGTTGAGTAATTGCCGATGTTTTCCAAAACTTTAATTAACCCAATGAACATTTTGCACAACAAACTGTAATGAGTTATGCTTCATTTTGTTCAGTACAATCCTACACATTTCACAAGGAAGATCTATCACTTTGATTTTAGTTTTGTTTGTGAGAACAGGAGGTCATCTATTTATTTCAGTGTTTTCACTCGACAGCCAAGATTTTGCACACTGAATAATAATCAGTTCATACCGCAAATAATTGAAGAATTTGTCATTATAATTAAAAATATAGTTCTTTTCAACTGGTATTAATAGTACTCAAGGATTATGATCACACTTTACCTGTGATCCCTTTACCTGTCCACACATACTACTTACTCTATTTTCTCTCTACTTTTCCAATAAACTTGTTAAAGAAAACTTAGAAACAATTGCAATGAATTAAATTTTACGTGTGGTCACCCACCTTGATGGGTGAACCATTATAGATGTTCAATCCTCATCGTGTTTCTCTGCCAACTTTTCCCCATTGCCTTGTACACGAGCAATCACATACAATAAGACTAATGTCCACTCTCAGAAGTACTACTTTAGTTTGCCACCACTGAGGATCCAGAATTATAAATGATAATTTTGAGAGACTTTACTATCAGTATGGAAGTTCATTAGTGTAGTGTGTAGGTTGGAGAATTGCATTTTAGGCCTATCTCTGATCTACATTGTGGGAAGCAATACCCGTGCCAATCATGTGTGGGTCATAGGTAAGTCTATAGTATTTATTTTATGCACAATTCTCCAATTCATGTTCACCATCAAAGAGCCTCTGTGCCAGCAGTCCCACCTTGCAAAAATTACTGCTTATTACATACTTGCTGTGATGTTACTCATGGGTAGTTCTGCACCTGGGAGTGCCAATGGTCCCACTCTGCCAGGCTTTGATTTTCCCTAAGTTATTTCAATACATTACTTCTTGAACATTCAGATGAGAAACTCTCTGAACAATTTCTTATTTGTGCAGTTTTTAATATTCTATGTCCAATGTATCAGCTCAAAATTTTAAAATTGAGTCGCCGTTATAAGCCATCTGTGTAATATTTTGGTTAAATCTTTGCATTGGCCTGGATAAGGCAGTGGTTATCCCAACACTAATACAGCAAACTGAATAAAAGATCACAATTGACACAAGGTTAAAAAATATTGCCTGCCTTACTAACAACACTGAAAGGTGCAACTTTCACAAATACACTACAGTGAATCGCGAAGGGTCAGCCTCTGACAACACAAAAGTCCGTTACGTCAAAGTTGTCAAATATTTCTGCTGGCAGAATAGCAAGTCCCGTAGAATGATGGCCGTGATAAACCAGATTTCCACACTGGTAACTCCAGATTAGCCAAGCTTGTTGAAGCTTGTCTTTTGACTTCGCTGACCAGTCAGCATGGAGTTGCATCATGCAAAACAATGGAGCTCTGGGCAAGCCGTCATTTGATGTAGAGATCTCCTTGTGAAAGCAAAGTTGTGAGTCTGGCTAACTCTGTGAGAAAGTTCAAAATGTTGACAATTGGAGAGAAGTTGCAGTTTTTTACAGCAAGCTGATACTCTTGCTTCCCAACACTCTGGCCGAGCTCCAGCTAATGGATCGGGGGTGATTAGGAACTTGGAAACCCACTACTGATGGCAGCTGATCTCTCAGGTTATCGAGGCCATTGGTACGAAGCAGAAGTACAATCCAACTGTTCTTGACATGTTCATGACGTGGAAGATGGTGACGGAAGCCACAATTGCCAACTGATTTCATTACTCTGGGTTCAAGGTATGTTATAACTGCACAAGATGTTGAGAATGAGGAGGAGCAGGATAAGGCCAACCAACTTGATGATGCGTTTTCTCATGCTTGCGGGAGGCTGGCATGGAAATTTCAGCAAAGACAACGTTGAAATTTTGTTCTGCAAACAAAATGAGTAATTTCAGAAATGCAGCATGCTTTACCATCCTGACCACAGAGCCTTGGATCAATGTTAAAAGCCAAAGTTGACTTTATGACAGGTTCTAGTATCTCACTGGCTGCATGTCGACTGGCTTCATTCTCCCACAGTAGTGAGTACCTTGGCCAGCTCTCCCCAATGTTGGCTGTTCCTTCACTTACCCATTCCCTCATGCTTCCACTCCTGGACTTGCCCCATCTTGCCCCAATGAGCAATCCAGAAGCTGTTACTCCTGGATTGCTCCTTCCTGATGCTGTTACTCCTGGATTGCTCCTTCCAGCATTAGAACTCCGCATGGACTCTGCAACTTATCTGCCAAATTCAAAAGAGAATGGGGCCCTCAAATTGTGGCTGGAGAAGGCAGATAGCCAGAATGAAAATCAAAAGCAGTTTCAGTGGTAAGCCTGTGGACTTTGAATTCATTGGCAAATAAATAAGAGAAAAGGTACCTGGGCAACAGGACTGGTTCAAATACATATTTGAGCTGTGTGCAAGCATATTTTATGGTTAACCTCTTACGTGGGTGCATTATATTGCTCGGGCAGAATACTGACAACCAGCTTCCATTGTAAGATGTGTTCTGCTGATAAGGGTAGCAATGAGTAAATATGCTTTTTTAAGTTTGTGATCATATCCCTTTACATAGCAATAATCATAGTGGCTGAATCAGGTCCTATATCCAGCTACGTGGATTCCTACCAGGTTATTGTGGACAATTTAGCATTCGTGAAGTTTAACGTCAATCCCCTAGTTTTGCTACATGCTGATTGATGTCTAAAGTTTTGCTTATTAACTGTGCATCATACTATATGATGCATATTTAATAATCTTGTGTGAAGTGTGTGTGAGGGTAAAGGAAAATTACTAGGCAATTTTTGCAGCCTTTTTAGTTAAACTCCGGCCTCAGTGTTGTTGTAGTAGTCAGTATTCTTGGTTCCTAACATTTTGATGATGTGGTTCGTGTGACAGCTCTGATCTGAGGCCAGCATATTTGCAACAAAAAAAATCCTAAAAATAAAAATCTATGGCTGGTAATTGTCAGATTTCCAGATTTCGTTAAGATTTTCATTTGGAACAGTGGCTAAAATCCACAGTAACTTGATAGCCATGATATCAATTAATCTACTCACTCCAAATCCAATGGGAACAATTAATGTTTTTGGTTTTGATGTTAAATTGTTTTGTAACCAGAAGGCTGGTGGTTCAGTCATGAGTCTTTGAGTTTGCTGCTGTCAGCCAGGACAATGTTGAAAGGCTAACAATGGCCTCATTGTCCCTGCATCAAAGGCAAAAGAAAACCCGCCAAATTTCCTATCAGTGACACCACCAGCCCACCCTGCCTGCCCCCCCCGCCCCCCTGCCACCCCATCACCCCACCACCACAACAAAAAATTAATTAAAAAGATTAATGACCAGAAACTGTGCATGTCAAACTTCTGGTTGTGTATTTTGGAACCTCACACACTCACACTTTAGATCAGTTCTTGTTCTAGGAAACAGCATTGTGGGCCTGAATTGTCCTAGTCCCATGATGGCAGGCTTGGAGACAGGTTATGAGTACTGATCAGGGAAGTTTCTCATGGGCTGGCAGGGACCGCAATTGTAGGCAGCCAATTAAGACAATTATGGACCCAATTGGGTCTGATTTTGTGGCCTTGCTGACATTTTGCGGGTGACAGAACATCTCCTCAGCCAAGCACACTGTGTCCATCATAATGGTGGAGGCTGGGATGGAGGAGGCACGTGGGATTGGTTGTTTCATTGCATTGGAGTTTATGTGGATGGGGGTATTGGGATTGTCTATTCTCCCAAAGTATACTTCTTGAGTCTGTAATTACTTAAAATCTGTATTTCCAGCAAGTATTTACACATTTGGATCTCTACACAAGGTTGGAGCTTCTCCTCCTTGTACTTCTCGGTCGTGTGATCCAACATGATTATTATATCAGCATCATGTATACTTCTGATGTTAACCCTGTACTTAGCATCTCTACCTGCTCCAAGTCTTTATCCCTATCATATTTATATCTTTCTACATCTCTCCTCAAAGTCTTAGACTTCATAGTGTTGGACTCTGAGGTGTCTTGACCAATCTCTCTGTTCTCGGTTTGATCTCCTTTTGAGTTAGAGGATATTCCATACTCTCCTTTCTGTCAGTGTGAGTGTTCTTCTCCTGGATGGCTGTAGAACTTGTCTTCTTTCTCATCAGGATCTGAGTGGTAAGCTGAAGTTTCTATTGGCTTTCTCCCCAAGGACATTAAGGCACTGTGATTTCTCCCTTTGGTACCTGGTCTGTCAATCCTGTACGATCTTGGTTGTGGAGTTTTTTCAATGATTGGGCATTTCTTCTGTTGGTCTTCAACCCATACTCTCTTCCCGGCTTCAGTACTTGTAGCTCACATGCTCTATGTCCGTGATTAAAGTTCTAAACCTGGTTGCTTCTCTGTTTTCCATGTTGTTTTATTCTCCTGTGGTCATTTGTGGTGATATTGGGTTTCAGTTTTTGTTCTAGAGAGGCAGGCAATCCTCTACCCATGAGTAACTGTTGGTGAGAAACCATTTTGTAGTGGTGAGTTTCAGTGACTCAGACAGAGATAGACCAAGATCTTCATTTTTCTTCAATAAATCTTTGATGGTTTATATCCCTCTCTCAGCTTCTCCATTCACTTGAGGATAGCGAGGTGAACTGGTTACATGAACGAAGCCATTTCTTTTGCGAAATTATGGAATAGCTCATTAGCAAATTGCAGCCCATTGTCAGACTATGATATTCCAGATGCCATGTGTTGCATAAATTCTCTTGAGGGATTAGATAACTGCTTCTGCTGTAGTACTCTGCAATCTGTTTATTTCAATCCACCATGAGCAGAAAGAAATGACAATAAGGAAAATATTCCCCCTAAATTCAAAATATGTCCATTCCCAGGTGTTCCCACAGCCTTGATGGAAAAGTAGAAGCTAATAGTAGTTCTTTTTGTTCTTGGCTGTTAATGGCACAAGTATGACAGTTAGTAATCATTTCTTCTATAGAATAAGTTAATACCTGGCCACTAGACTGACTCACGTGCTCTCACATGGCATTTTGGTGAAGTTTTTGAAGAATGTCAAGCAAAAGCACTCTCAATATGACTATTCTCTTGTTGAAGACTAAAAACTCATCAATGACTGTGAGGTGCTTGTGTTGTTCAAAGTACTGCCATATTATTGGATTAGTGAGGATACAGTCTGGCCATACATCCAACAATATTCTTGGATTTGAAGACAATCTTCATCTCGTTGCTGGGCCTGCATTACTTCCCACAACCTTTTGCAGTAGTTGATAAATACTGAATGATTAAGGATGTATATGCTTTAATCTCTGAAGTGTAAATCCTCTTGCTTAGTTCCTCCTGATGGCATTTGTGACAATGTGCCTGCCATTTATTTGATACTTCTCTTGCACATACTCTGTGATGGAGTCATATCTCATCAATATTAGTCTGAACTGCTGGATTGTGGGTGATATCTTTACAATTTCTTTCATGTTCAGAAGGGTGACTATTGACTTATGGTCTGTTTTAATTCAGAAATGCAATCCAATAAGATAGAATAACATTTTTTTGCATGTCCATTTTTTGCTGCCGATGCCTCTTTTCCTATCATGGTGCATCATTGTTCTGTTTCTGTAAGTGACCGAGAGACTTGCTGTCTCTCTGCACTTGAAATAAGATTGCCCTGATCTGTAGAAAAGGCACCTGCTGCTACTATGGTTGGTGATTCTGGGTCATAATGTGCCAAGATTTCAGAAGAGATTAAAAGTTGTTTAATGCTTTTAAAAGCATTTTGCTGGTTCACATTCCAGCACCACTGTTGATGCTGTCTCAACAACTGTCTCAAAGACTTGTTGACTTCTGCTAAATTTGATAGGAACTGGTCTACTTAGTTGACCAGTCCAAGAATTCTTTGAAGCTTGGTTAAGTTCCTGGGGTTGTGAAAATTCTCTGATTGCTTTCATTTTTTTGTAGATCAACGATGATTCTAGTGCCTTGTACTACGTGACTAGAAACTTGATCATAGATTTGGCAAATTCACATTTTTTTATTCAATGTTAGGTCCTATTCTGTAAGAATCTCAGGGTTGCTCTGACTTTGATTGTGCTCTTCTCTCTTGAAGTCATGTCCCTCATATGGCATGTTTCTCCTTCCCTGCCTTCTAAAGTGTGAGATATCGGCCTCTGGAAAATTTCTGGAGCAGATGCTATTCCAGTGGGAAAACTATTGAAACAATAATGAGTCAGTGGCACTATAAATGCACAGTAAGAAGTCTCACAACACCAGGTTAAAGTCCAACAGGCTTATTTGAGCCAAAATATTATTTGACCAAATAAACCTGTTGGACTTTAACCTGGTGTTGTGAGTCTTCTTACTGTGCTTACCCCAGTCCAATGCTGGCATCTCCACATCATGGTTATAAATGCAGTCAGCAATCTGGATTATTTCTTCAGAGGTAACTGTCCCAAAATCCACTGTTTGCAAGCAAATCCACGTGTTTCCCAACCGGCAACCACGGATGAACAGGGATATCCACTGCTTGCTGAAGTCTAGGTCTGAGGAGTTCAAGTCAGGCGACCCTGACCTATACAAGAAAGTAGTAAGAAGTCTCACAACACCAGGTTAAAGTCCAACAGGTTTATTTGGTAGCAAATACCATAAGCTTTCGGAGCACTGCTCCTTCGTCAGATGGAGTGGAAATGTGCTCTCAGACAGTGCAAACAGACACAAAATCAAGTTGCAGAATACTGATTAGAATGCGAATCCTACAGCCAGCCAGATCTTAAAGGTACAGACAATGTGGGTGGAGGGAACATTAAACACAGGTTAAAGAGATGTGTATTGTCTCCAGACAGAACATGGAGGTCCTGTGCGGTGATGAAGTCTTGTTCGAACTGGCTGGCTGTAGGATTCGCATTCTAATCAGTATTCTGCAACTTGATTTTGTGTCTGTTTGCACTGTTCGAGAGCACATTTCCACTCCATCTGACGAAGGAGCAGTGCTCCGAAAGCTTATGGTATTTGCTACCAAATAAACCTGTTGGACTTTAACCTGGTGTTGTGAGACTTCTTACTGTGTTCACCCCAGTCCAACGCCGGCATCTCCACATCATGACTATACAAGAAAGCCAGATATAATCTAAGGAGATCCATCAAAGATGCCAAAAGACAGTATTGGACCAAGCTGGAGTCCCAGGCTAGCCACAGACCCCCACCAACTATGGTACGGTCTGCAAGACATAACAGGCTACAAGATGAAGGCATGTAAAATCGCTGGCTCCAACGCACCCCTCCCTGATGAGCTCAATTCATTCTATGCCCGTTTCGAGCAAGAGGTCAGTGACAGCACGCCCTCCACCCAAAGTCTCGGCTGGACCTGTATCTGAGATCACGATCGCAGATGTCAGAGCAGCCTTCTCGAAGGTCAACCCACGGAAAGCGACTGGCCCGGATGGGGTACCCCGGACGAGCCCTCAGATCCTGCACGGATCAGTTGGCGGGGGTACTCGCAGACATTTTCAACCTCTCTTTACAACAATCTGAGGTCCCTAACTGCTTCAAGAAGACGACGATCATCCTGGCACCAAAGAAAAGCCAAGCAGCATGCCTTAATGACTGTCGTCCGGTGGGTCTGACATCTATCATTATGAAGTGCTTCAAAAGGTTAGTAATGGCACGAATCAATTGCAGCCTCCTGGATTGCCTGGATCCATTATAGTTCGCCCTCCGCCGCAACAGGGTCCACGGCAGATGCCATCTCTCTGGCCCTGCACTCAACCCTGGAACACCTAGATAACACAGACACCTGTGTCAGATTCCTATTGATTGACTACAGCTCAGCGTTCAACACCATTATTCCTACGAAACTCATCTCCAAACTTTGTGGCCTGAGTCTCGGCTCCTCCCTCTGCGACTGGATCCTGAGCTTCCTAACCCACAGACCACAATCAGTAAGGATAGGCAACAACACCACCTCCACGATCATCCCCGGTGCTCCACAAGGCTGTGTCCTCAGCCCCCTACTATACTCCTTATGCACCTATGACTATGTGGCCAAATTCCCCTCCACCTCGATTTTCAAGTTTGCTGATGACACCACCGTAGTGGGTTGGATCTCAAACAATGACAAGACACAGTACAGGAAAGAGATAGAGGAACTGGTGCGACGACAAGAATCTCTCCTTCAATGTCAACAAAACGAAGGAGATTGTCATCGACTTCAGGAAGCGTAGTGGAGGGCATGCCCCTGTCTACATTAATGGGGATGAAGTAGAAAGGGTTGAGAGCTTCAAGTTTTTAGGTGTCCAGATCGCCAACAACCTGTCCTAGTCCCCCAATTCCAACACTTTAATTCAGGAAAGTCCATCAATGCCTCTACTTAGAAGACTCGGGAAATTTGGCATGTCAGCTACGACTCTCACCAACCTTTACAGATGCACCACAGAAAGCATTCTTTCTGGTTGTATCACAGCTTGGTATGGCTCCTGCTCTGCCCAAGACCGCAAGGAACCAAAAAAGGTCATGAATGTAGCCCAATCCATCACGCAAACCAGCCTCCCATCCATTGACTCAGTCTACACTTCCTGCTGCCTCAGCAAAGCACCCAACATAATTAAGGATCCCACGCGCCCTGGACTTAATCCCTTCTACCTTCTTCCATCGGGTAAAAGATACAAAAGTCTGAGGTCACGTACCAAACCACTCGAGTACAGCTTCTTCCCTGCTGCCATCAGACTTTTGAATGGACCTACCTCACACTAAGTTGATATTTCTCTACATCCTAGCTATGACTACATTCTGCACTCTGTCGTTTTCTTCTCTATGAACGGTATTCTTTGTCTGTATAGTGCGCAAGAAACAATACTTTTCACTGTATGCTAATACATGTGACAATAATTAATCCAATCAAAATCAAATGCTGATGGCAAATTTAGCAAAGTTCTCATCCATTGAGGCCATCGGGTGGATCTCGTGTTCCACTAATTTGTTTGGTTAAGTTAAATCCACACAGATTCTTAGAGTGATTTGCCTTTGGGACTGTAAGCATTCCTGAACACCAGTTTCTTAACATGGTTATTGACAAGGTGACAGGTAAGATAACCCCTTGTTGCTGCATCTTTTTAATTTCACCCTTGACTTTGTCTAAAAGGGGCTGAGATTTATTCCCCAGTGTAAAGAAGCATCAGCTAGCAGGATGATATGGTACTCAGTCGTTAACTTCCCTAGCCCTGATATTCATTTCAAAATATACTGCTATAGTTCTCATCAGCAATTTCGTCCACTCTGTCGATTTAATGTCAGTTTTAGGCACGTCTTTCTCCTTAGTAGAGGGTGCTCTTGATTTTGAAAGACAGAGGGAACAATCTTACCTTCTCGTCCCACCATTGGATGGACAGGGCTAGCCGGTACGACCTTGAGAGAAGCCAAAAATTGGTTTCGCGCCCAATTTTCTTCCCTGCTGCCATCAGACTTTTGAATGGACCTACCTTGCATTAAGTTGATCTTTCTCTATACCCTAGCCATAGCTGTAACACTACATTCTGCACCCTCTCATTTCCTTCTCTATGAATGGTATGTTTTGTATAGCGCGCAATACAAAACATACCATTTGTTTTCACTTTTCACTGTATGCTAATACGTGTGACAATAAATCAAATCGATTACTCACCTCTTGTGATATTACTGGCTCCGGATATCGAGCGCGAGCCTGATCTCAATATTTAAATCTCTATAAAATCAAATTTCCATATAATTAGTGAGCCTGGGACGCAATTGTCCATAATCCTTTGCCTTAGCAGCCTCGCTGGTGAAGGTCCTCACTGGTAAGGATCACATATGGTCACCGTCAACGTGGACTTGACGTGGTGGCCTCATGGGAGGACTGGAAGCCATTGGGGCACCCCTGGGTGTTTGGGAGCAGGGAGTTGGGGGGGGGGGGGGGCAGTGCCAGCCTAGCACTGACGACCTGGGACCCTGGCACTGGGCAGTGTCAAAGGGGCAGGGCCATGATGGGGTGGGGCTTAAGGGGAGGTGGGGGGTGCTGTACACTCTGCAACTGGGATCGGCTGTTGGGGTGGGGGAGGTGGTGGGGGGAAGCTGTGCACTCTGCAACGGGTATTGGCCGTGGGGGGAAGCTGCGCAAGCTGCAACAGGGATCGGCGGGGCTGGGGAGAGCGGGGCAGGGCAGGGCAGCGATTGACCCACCCTGGGGTGGGGATGCAGCAATCAGCCAGGGAAGCCAGCGATCGGGGAGAGGTGTGGGGGTGGGCACACGATAAGTCGGGGGGGAGTGGTGGTGGGAGGTGCCTGCCAGATAGCTCTCTGTTCTGTTGGTGAAACTATGGAATTCATTCCCACAGAAGACTGTGGAGGCCAAGTCATTGAGTGTATTTAAGACCGAGATAGATAGGTTCTTGATTGGTAAGGGGATCAAAGGTTACAGGGAAAAGGCAGGAGAATAGGTTTCTCAATCCCATCAGTCATGATTGAATGGCAGAGCAGGTAATGGGCCGAATGGCCTAATTCTGATCCTATATCTTATGGTCTTACAGAAAGCCACCAGTTTAGCAGTTTTTATACCAGTTTTGGAGCATTACGTAGATTAACATCTGTATACTCTTGGCAATGACAATACTACTATGTAACCAGTCCAAGTTTTGAAACTGACAAGCAGTAATGTCGAACTCATATCAAGATTCAGGACCCCCATGCCAGAGAGTTGCAACATAAACTTAAATTAATAGTGTTCAGAAACTGTGGCAAGCTGATTAGGAGTGTGGTGACCTTCCTTGATTGTCTGAGGGAGGATGACTAATTTGATGAGAGGCCCTTAAGATATTTAATAATCAAACAAATTATGAACAATAAATCAAAAACAAACTGACTCAACCGGTAAGAGGAAAGTGGATAATTTGACCTTTTTCCCAGGTCCTCCGCCAACTCCTGAGCTTGCCCTTTCTTGCTAGTTATAACAATTATTTTATTAAGTACATGAAGTGAGGAAGTGAGGCTCAGGCATGTAACTTACTATAGTTCTGTGGGCATCATATTAGTGCTGCTGTTTTGGTTCACATCCTGCTAAAAACATCTCCGGTTTAAAAACAGGCGTTTTTGCAAGATCAGGGATTTCCCCAAAGCCAATCCCCAACCACTTACTTTGGACTGACATTCTATGTTTTGATTTTATCTCTTCTGAGTAAGTTCAGAAATGAAAATTACTCTTTGAATTCTGTGAGGCAGGTATTGACTCGAGCAACACTTCTGTGGGTGAGTGATATTCAAATAAGGTTTACTAAAACCAGCTGAACTTCGCAGTGTGATAGTAAGCTAACAGGCTGGCGTTGTTGTTGAGGTGCTTGCCAGTGAGTAGTTAGTACAGATCCTTGGTGAGTACATTATCTTGTAGCTGATGCGGTTATAATGGTAGTGAAGACATTTGAAATGAATGCAAGTGGGTCAAATCATAAACTGTTCTTACCATGTGTTCTGCTTGCCAGGATGCCTGGATCTTGCTGTTGTAACCAGTGAATCGATAGCGAGCACAAACGTGTGTAAATCTATGCCCCTGTCAAACTCTATTCAAGAGGAAGTATCACAAATTTGGCCTGTTTGAAGAATGGCAAGGTTACAAAGTATTTTCAGTTTTTGTTTGAAAGGTTCTCAGCTAACCCGCCAAGCTGGATGGGGTCAGACACCCATTTTAAACTCTTCCTGTGGAATGGACCCATGGAGAGTAAAAGGGCACATGACCCGAACCTTCTGTGTTCCCATCAGGCTGAAGAGCTTAATGTTGGGATCCCAGAGTGACTGTGAGAGTAAGAAACTGGGTAACCAAGGAGAACAACCATCTGATAGTCATTAACCGTAGACCACGTCAATGACTGTGCTTTTTCAGCTGTGTGTTAATTCAGTTCTCTCATAATATTGTCTGCCTTTTGATGTCAGCAGGATGCAACTAGATATGGTGTGAGGAGAAGCTTTTTCACGCAATGAGTGGTTAGGGTTTGGAATGAGAGTGTAGTGGAGGCAGGTTCAATTGAAGCATTCAAAAGGGAATTAGACTGTTAACTGAAAAAGAGGAATGTGCAGGATTACGGGGAGAACGCGGTGGAATTGAACTTGAGTTGCTTGTTTGGCGAGCTAGTGCACACACGATGGGCCAAATGGTCTCCTGAATTGTAACAATTCCATGATATATACAAATTTAAAAGTTGAATTGATAAGAGACCACTTGTCCATCTATCTTGTACCATTGTGTATCTGAAATCATAGTCTAGATATTCTGATTGGTGTTGGCTTAATGCTAGTGGTAACCTATTGACATCGGTATTAAAGATATACTGATCAGAAAACTTAAATTCACAGGATTTCCTATTGCTACTGGTTCTCGTGTGATTACCAGACACCAAACACCATACTTTTGGCCCACCCCTTTCCTAAGTCCCATCCTTTTGAATGTTTCCGTCCAGCTTTCAGTCTGAAAGCTCACTTGTACTCCTCTTTTGCCTGTTTCTATGTTCTGTTTCCACTCTTGCCTGTTTTTGAAATCATGGCTTAGTTTTTGCTTCAACCTCTTTCTAGTGGAACTATATAATACAACAAAGGAAGCATCTACACCAGAAATAGTCGTGAGGGCACTTAAAGGCTCAGAAAAGCCCTCAAACTTGTAATCAGGTTCCTGCAATGGCAACAGTATTTTCTGATGTACTCTATCTAGCCCTCTCAGGATTTTGAGCACCTCTACTAAATCTTCTCTTTTCCAAGGAAAACAGCCCCAGCTTCTGCAAGCTATCAATGTAACTGAAGTTCCCCATGTTTAGAACCATTCTCCTAACCCTTCTTTTGCATTGCCTCTGATACCTTCACATCCCTCTTAAAGTGCCCAAAGTTGAATGCTGAGACCAAACCAGCTTTTTATGACAGTTTTAAAAATTCTTTCAGGGGATGTGGGCATTGCTGGCTAAAACAGCAATTTTGTTGTCCGCCTCTAATTGCCCTTGAGAAGGTGATGAGCTGCCTTCTTTAACCCCTGCAGTCCGTGGTGTAGGTACACCCACAATGCTATTCGGGAGGGAGTTCCAGGGCTTTGACTCAGTGATAGTGAAATAATGGTGATATAGTTCCAAGTCAGGATGGTGAGTGGATTGGAGGGGAACTTGCAAGTGGTGGTGTTCCCTTATCCTTCTGGATGGTAGAGGTCACAGGTTTGGAAGATTCATCATCATTTCCTTGCTTTTGTATTCTAGGTCTCTGTTTATAAAGCTCAGAATGCCATATGCTTTATTAACTGCTTTTTCAAACTGCCTTGCCATCTTTGATTTGATGAGAAGACATGGTACAAGGTCCTTAAAATCTCAGTACTAAACCCTTTACTTTTTATCCATTTAATAGTGCCGCAGGACATCGAGCTGATATATTCAAGATAGGTATACACAAATAAAAATAATAGTAAACATGTTTGCAGTTCTTTATTATTAGTTATTTAATGAACTCTGAGTCTTTTCCATAATTTAGTTTGTCAAGAGTGTATTTGAACAAGCAGGAATCTATGATGAACAAGCTATGTGCAGAAGTAATTCTATGGGTGGCACATTGGCACAGTGGTTAGCATTGCTGCTTCACAGTGCTAGAAACCTGGCTTCAATTTGAGCTTTGGGTAACTGTGTGGAGTTTGCACATTCTCCCTGTATCGGCATGGCTTTCTTCTGGATGCTCCAGTTTCCTCACACAGTCCAAAGACATGCAGGTTAGGTGGATTGGCCATGGTAAATTTCCCGTTAGTGTCCAAAAATGTGTAGGTTAAGTGGTTTAGCCATAGTAAATGCGCGTGGTTACAGGGATAGGGGAGGGGGTAGTGAGTGGGCTTGGGTGGAATGCTCTTGGAGAGTCGGTGCAGATTCGATGGGCCAAATTCTATGGTTCTAATCATACGGAGAGGAACAATAGGAAAATAATTGCATGCAGAATCTACTTTAGCAAATTTTCTATTGTTTGCATTTTTTTTTCTCTTGCATTGTTTCACTGGTTTTCATTTTCAATGTGTTCTGTCTGAGGTTATTTGTGAGCATCTCCTGGGAACTGGAGAATAGGCATGAATCTGTAGTTCCAAAGTTACAACCAAAGACTTTACAGGAATATCCTTCCCCTGATTTTACGCTCACACAGACTGAAACCATCTCCTGCCTGAGAGAAATCAGCATTATGGTGGTGTAGTGATAAATCACTTGTCTTGTAATCCAAACGAATGTTCTGAGGAGATGGATTCAAATACCACCATAGCAGATTTAAATTCAATTTTTTAAAAATCTGAAAACTAGTCCCGGTAATGGTAAAACTAGCATTGATTGTCGTAAAGATCCATCTGGTTCACCAATGTCCTTTCAGGAAGGATATCTCTTGACTCTTAACTGGTCTAGCAAGCCACTCAGTTGAAGGGCAATTCGGCACATGCAACCAAACCTTCTCTTGCTAGCGATGCCCACATTCTATGAAAGAGTAAGTAAAGAAATAATCTGCTGCACAAATCATTATAACAGAGCTCTGCTAAAGTTCAATATAATTTCAAAAAAAGAGCATTTTAAAAATTCATTTATGGGACATGGACATTGCTGCCTGGCTAGCATTTATTGCCCATCCCTAGTTGCCCTTTTACTGGCCATTTCAGAGGCCAGTTGAGAGTCAACCGCATTGCTATGGCTCTGGAGTCACATGTAGGCCAGACCTGGCAAGGACAGCAGATTTCTTTCCCTCAATGACATCAGTGAATCAGATGGGTTTTTCCGATAATCAACAGTGGTTTCATGGTCATCAGTAGATTCTTAATTCCAGATATTTTTATTGAATTCAAATTCCACCATCTGCCGTGGTGGGATTCGAACCCAGTCCCCGAATGGTAGCCTAGTTTCAGGGTTAATAGTCTAGCAATAATACCACTAGGCCATCGCCTCTCCGTGCTCAATAAACATAAGAGGACAGCACCAAAGTAGACAAGACTTGCTCTGTTTGACAATTTCAGTTGTTACTTTGAAATGGAAAACTCAGTCAATTAAATAACCATGTCAGTCTCTGCTAACTAATTTACTGAAAGAACAAAGAACAGTACAGCACAGGAAACAGGCCCTTCTGCCCTCCAAGCCTGTGCCGCTCATTGGTCCAACTAGACCATTCGTTTGTATCCCTCCATTCCCAGACTGCTCATGTGACTATCCAGGTAAATCTTAAACAATGCTAGCGTGTCTGCCTCCACCACCCTACTTGGCAGCGCATTCCAGGCCCCCACCACTCTCTGTGTAAAAAAACGTCCCTCTGATATCTGAGTTATACCTTGGCCCCTCACCTTGAGCCCGTGACCCCTCGTGATCGTCACCTCCGACCCGGGAAAAAGCTTCCCACTGTTCACCCTATCTATACCCTTCATAATTTTGTACACCTCTATTAGGTCTCCCCTCATTCTCCATCTTTCCAGGGAGAACAAGCCCAGTCTACCCAATCGCTCCTCATAGCTAAGACCCTCCATACCAGGCAACATCCTGGTAAACCTTCTCTGCACTCTCTCTCAAGCCTCCACATCCTTCTGGTAGTGCGGCGACCAGAACTGGACGCAGTACTCCAAATGTGGCCTAACCAGCGTTCTATACAGCCGCAACATCAGACTCCAGCTTTTATACTCTATACCCCGTCCTATAAAGGCAAGCATACCATATGCCTTCTTCACCACCTTCTCCACCTGTGCTGCCACCTTCAAGGATTTGTGGACTTGCACACCTAGGTCCCTCTGTGTTTCTATACTCTTGATGGCTCTGCCATTTATTGTATAACTCCCCCCCTACATTAGTTCTTCCAAAATGCATCACTTCGCATTTATCTGGATTAAATTCCATCTGCCATTTCTCCGCCCAATTTTCCAGCCTATCTATATCCTGCTGTATTGTCCGACAATGTTCATCGCTATCCGCAAGTCCAGCCATCTTCGTGTCATCTGCAAACTTGTTGATAACACTAGTTACACCTTCTTCCAAATCATTTATATATATATCACAGAGTTTTAACAACACCAGGTTAAAGTCCAACAGATTTATTTGGTAGCAAATGCCATTAGCTTTCGGAGCGCTGCTCCTTCATCAGATGGAGTGGAAATCTGCTCACAAACAGGGCACAGAGACACAATATCAAGTTACAGAATACTGATTAGAATGCGAATCTCTACAGCCAACCAGGTCTTAAAGATACAGACAATGTGAGTGGAGGGAGCATTAAGCACAGGTTAAAGAGATGTGTATTGTCTCCAGACAGGACAGCCAGTGAGATTCTGCAAGTCCAGGAGGCAAGCTGTAGGGGTTACTGATAGTGTGACATAAACCCAAGATCCCGGTTCACACATCATAACTAATTTACTGGCAGCCCCTGTGATGGTAAAAATAGTAAAACAGCCTCATTTCGGAGGCTTACTTCCTGACATTCATGCTGTCCCTCAGAATAGTAATGCAATAATTCTTCCCTATGATTTGTTTAACTATTGTCCTTGTCTTATTTGTTTTAAGTGCCAGGACAATAGTGTCATGGTAACTTTTAAATCAAGGATAGGGAATCCCTGGCTCAGGGGCCGGGTCCAGCCATTGCACTACTTTATCCAGCCCATGGGGAGATTTCAAAATCTGGTCCTGATACCAGAGGGTAAACTGGGCCACATTTAACATTTCATCCAAAGGATGGGACCTCAAACATAGCAGCACTCCCTCAGTACTGCACTGGACTTCCAGCTTAGATTTTGTACTCCGGTACTTGGATTTGGACTTCTACCCACAATACAATACAAAAGCCCAAGCTTATTTGTAGAACTTGAAGGTGGTTAAGATCTGTATTGTCATAACAAATTATTTACAATGCTTTTCATATGATGAAATGCTCAGCAAAGGGAGTTGGTGTAGTGGGTTGGGCTCAGACCCCATGTCAGCATCCCGATGCCTTCAGGACAGTTTTGAATTTTCAATGGACCAGCAGTGGAGAAGGAGTGGAAAAGGCAGGTTCTCTCCTCTAATTGATGACCCCTTCAGCTCCTCAAGGCTCTGTATAAGAGAAAGGACATTTTCAAAATGTATTAGCTGGTGAGCCTGTGTAGTCTTGAATGTGTCAGTGCACAGCTGTTGGTTTCACTGTGGGGCCCAAATAAACTTCTCTGGGTGTGGTTTTGAAAGGAACCTGTGGGCGTATTAGCACTGGCATGAGTTCTGGCCCTTATCTTGTTGTAGAAACCTAATATCCTCTTTATCCAACCTCCTGATTTGCCAAGGAGTTGGCTGCTCTAATTGGCAAGGAAGCAGCAGCCTCACCATGGTTGTCGTTTGCCTTTGCTGCTGGTAACAGACAGGCAACTCTGGATGCACCTGACATCTCTAACTGGATGCCAAGCTCACCCCCTGGCCAGTTAAGTGATTTGAATTTTAAATTGTATCGCGAGCATGATGCAGATTGGTAATGAGGTTGGGATCCGTAATTCATCTGAGCGTCAGGTTCCCAACCTCACAATGAAAATCCAGCCTCTGGGTTTTAATTAGGTCAAGATTAAAGGGATTTAAGTCTCATCTATCTGCTGGGGAAGAAGTTCCTAATAAATATGGACCCACAACAAAGAAACTATCCCACTCAGCAATCTTAGTTGGAGAGGCTTCAAGATGGTGCTGAGAGAGTTGGAGTGAGGTATGTTGTTGGGGCAGAGGAGAGGTGGCTTTATTTGGTATCTGGCTGTGTTGTATTCTACATGGAAGTGTTGATGTTGACAATGGATGCCTGAAATGGGAAACATTCTAATACCCAGCATTAATGAGTTTCATCCCTAACACAAAATACCTTCATCTGAAAATATCTCGGGTCAGAAAACTGTGTCTGCTCTGTGATTGGATGAGAATCATGTTATACAACAACTTTCATGCAATCTTTTATTTAGAAAGCAACGTCAAAGTTCAATTCTACATTTTTTTTTCTTATAAAGAATTTAGTTTGGTAATTATACACTGTCTTGGGTAGTTCCACAAACTTTGCACCTAGATTCCAATAGAAAAGTTCAGGGGAATTTACAATGTAGTTGGGTGATAGCAAAACCATTTATGTTGCTGTTTTTAGCCAGATTCAGGCCTCACCCATACAAACAGTGTTGCCTGGTCAAAATTGCAATTTTCAGGAAGGCTCTTCAAATTATTCTCATTTCTCATGCACAATAGGCATGTTTTAAAGGTTTATTCAATCAGGGAATACTTAATTTATGAAGAAGTGACTTGTGTACATCAATTAAATTATCTAATATTTCAAATTCATCTCAATTTATTTACTGTGATGTAGAGCTGGATTTTCACCATCTAGGTGGGTAGCTCGAGTTGGGAAATTTCCCAGCTCAGTGCAGCCGCCTTTCGAACAAGTGCCCGAATGGTGTGATTTTCATTCTTGGTGGAGCAGGTGCAGAGAGACGGGGCCTCCTGCCCTGGACACAGCTTAGATGTGGCCACAGGGACTGTTGAGTGCCAAGATGAGTTAGTTAAAAGACCTGCCTCATTTCTCATGGGCCTTCATCGCATTTGTTTTGTTGAATATTATGCTGTCTTGTCCTTGCCCTTCACACTCCCTCACCTGTCTACCTACTCCTGTGACCCATGAGTGTCAATTTATCCCAAACCCTGACCTTTATCTGACCCCATTATCCCCATATACCTTCCATTTTCCCTCATGCCATTACACCCACCCCTCCCAATGGCCTTTTATAGCCCCTATGCTAACTTAGTGCCAACTCGTGCCAACATGTGCATCCCCACCCACCATCCTCTTTCCTTACACCCTCCATGCCAACTTGGCCTGTATCCACCATGAGAAGACCTCAGGAGCCAGGCTGAGGGGAATTAAAGTAAAGTTCTAAATATCTATTTCAGACTTTACTATGTAAAAAAAACACTTGGTGATGAAAGTCCATTCAATGCTTTTGAATCACTTCAAGTATTTAATCCCATATAAAACATAGTTATCTTCATAATCCCATATCATGTAATCCTTTAATATCATCTTTGAGCTGTCAATCAAATCAACTTACAACCTTCCCACTGTGATAATGACAGATTGTGGAAGCTGTCAAGCAATAATAGTCCTCTAATGATAGCCCATAGAATTGTCAACAGCTATTGAAGTGATAGACCAGATTTCTTTACTCTCTCAAACACAACCAGAAAGTTTGTTTTTCAATCTTTAAAGGGCAGGAGATTGAAATAACTTGACTGCATATTTTATCTGCCCTTCAAGGGTATTTACCTTTCAACATAAAGTCATGTGACACGCAGTGCGGGTTGAGGCTGTTGGTAGAGCAAAAATCAGATCTGTGCACTGTTTGAATGGCCCAGCTGATTCATACTTGGTGTCTGTGTGCTTCACCCCGCCCACCTAATTTCTCCTAACAGTGAAATGGAATCTGCAGGGAATGGGGGCAGGACTTTCAAATCCAGGTTCTGACTCATTTTTAAATATCTGTGGAAATTCAGCTCTTAAATTCAGGTTGCCCACAGATGGGGGACTGGACTTTCTTATTAAAAATCTTATTTGGTGATAAATCTACTTGCATCTTTTTTAATAAAACTGCACCATATTGTCAGTGTTAAACACATCACAGGAAGATGTGTTTAATGAACAGAAAAAATAGAGAAACAATTGCAAGCTTTTATACAGCCCAGGAAATTGAATGCAGAAATTTTGTTGTTTGGGATTTGCCAAACAAATTTTAACTGAAGTTTGCAGCGTCATTTAACCGGTGCAGTTTCAAATGCCTTTTTAGGTGCAATTTCCCAATTGTGCATAAAGTGAAAACTCTGCTTCATGATACTATTAGCTATTTATTTCCTGCATGTGAGACTGGATTTATAAAGCATTGGCTAACCTTTGATAACAAGGAGTAGAGTAGGATGGTGGTTATTTTACTGGACTAGTAATCCAGGGGTAATTTTAAGAATCCAGAGAGATGAGTTCATGGTGTTTGGGATGTGAGGAAGTGTAGTTATGGAAGCTGTGGGAGGCAGTGAGCCTATAGTAGGTACTGGTTGTCAGCCTGTCTCCAGAAATTGAGCTAGAGAAGATGAAGAAGAGGGGAAGAGTGGGAAATGGGTCATGTGAAGGCAAGGGGTGGTAGTGGAAATTTGAAACAATGTTCATTAATGTGCTTCATATGAATGCTGCCAAAACTAGATATGTTGTGTTCATACATGTACACTGGACCATAAGGACAGGACAGCTTTGAATGTTCAGAATACATTTTGGAAACTTGTATGTGGAAGTCAGGGGAAACTACAGGAGTTCCCATCATTTGGATTTTATTTTGAGGTGTGCTGACCTGTGATCCCAAATTCCCAATGCTTCTAAAATCTAGCATCATCTCCAGGAAGAGAGCAGTACCTTCTGAAAGCAGTGCTTAAAAATAGTTCAATGTACGTAGAAGCAAAGAATTGAGTTAAATGATAAATGATGTAGAAGATACGATTTGGCTGCTGAAGAACCCGTTCAGTTCGTTTTGTCAACACTCAAATTTGTCTGCAAATATTAAGAAATTTTTTGCATTAACATGGTGGAACATACACTTGCTTCTAATTAAAATACATTGATTGTAAAATTCATGCATTTTTAAAATTTGCATAAGAGTCCTCCATTACTAAGTAGAATCATACAACACACGGGCCATTCAACCATGCCAGCACTTTGCAAGAACTGTTCAGTCACAGCGTAATTCAGCGTCCCTTCTCAAGTGGAAATTGGTGTGAGTGATACTGCAAGATGTTGCCAATGCCATACTTGCTTTCCATTGATTCTAATTTTCCTGTTGAAAATATCTGACAATTTCCACTGGTGTCTTAAAGATATCTTGAATAAATAATTCACCAGAGGTATAATAAACTGATGTTGCATTGCACCTGACCATGTGTGCAACAGGGCTTGAAGAAGTGGCTTTTGTTTTTTTTAGCTACCTAGAAGAGAAGATACCTAATCAACAGCAGATCAATGAAAATCTAAAGCTGCATTTATACTACATCAGACACGCTTGAATTGCTTCGGTTCGGGGTTAGGAGAGCTGACTTGTAGGGAATTCCCCTAAATTTTTTGATTTCGTTTGATTTATTATTGTCACATGTATTGGTATACAGTGAAAAGTATTGTTTCTTGTGCGCTATACTGACAAAGCATACTTTTCATAGAGAAGGAAAGGAGAGGATGCAGAATATATTGTTACAGTCATAGCTAGGATATAGCAAAAGATCAACTTAATATAAGGTAGGTCCATTCAAACGTCTGATGGCAGCAGGGAAGAAGCTGTTCTTGAGTCAGTTGGTACATGTCCTCAGACTTTTGTGCCTTATACCTGACGGAAGAAGGTGAAAGGGAGTATGTCCGGGGTGCGAGGGTTCCTTGATTATGCTGGCTGCTTTTCCGAGGCAGCAGGAGGGATAGACTGGGTCAATGGATGGAAGGCTGATTTGCGTGATGGACTGGGTTTCGTTCACGACCCTTTGTAGTTTCTTGCAGTTTGGGCAGAGCAGGAGCCATACCAAGCTGTGATACAACCGGAAAGGATGCTTTCTATGGTGCATCCGTAAAATTTGGTGAGTGTCGTAGTGGACATGCAGAATTTCCTTAGACTCCTGAAAAAGTAGAGGAGTTGGTGGGCTTTCTTAACGATAGTGTCAGTATGGAGGGACCAGGACAGGTTGTTGTTGATCTGGACCCGTAGAAACGTGAAGCTCTCGACCATTTCCACTTCGTCACCATTGATGTAGACGACGGCATGACCTCCAGTATGCTTCCTGAAGTCGATAACTATCTCCTTCATTTTACTGTCATTGAGGGAGAGATTATTGTCTTCGCACCAGTTCACTAGATTCTCTATCTCTTTCCTGTACTCCGTCACAACCTTATCTCCTGGCTCTTGGTTGCTTATTGTAAAATATGTGAGTGCAATGATGTTGCAATGCATGCTCATGTGATTGTTACATTTATCAGTAACTGAAAAGATTTCTTGCATTATTCCGAGCACAGTTAATCTAGATATATCTCGAGTTATTAGGAGCTTCAAACTTGGGCTACCAAAGATTAATTGCAGGGAAATTGAAATTTAAACAGAAAATTCTGGAAATAGTAGATCAGGCACTATTTGTGAAGAGAGAAACAAAGTTAGTGGGTGAGATTTTGCACTCCAAACCGCCATGATGCTAGAAATTACCACCCACACCTGTGATGATTCCCATGGCATATGGGACCAAAGTATTTACCCCAATGTTTCAGGTCTGTGACCTTTTATCAGAAGTGGGAAAAGTTGTGGATGAAATAGGTATTATGCAAGAGATGGGTGGGGCAGGGCAAAAGGAAGGTCTGTGATAAGAAAGATTGAATGGCAGAAGACTTAAGTCTTACTGGATCAAAGGAAATAGCAATGGGGCAAGAAAATAAACAAACACGAGATTTGCATACAGCAGCTGACTGCAAGAAAAAATAAAGGAAAAACTGCAACATGCAAAGAAAAGGAAACAAAAGGTGGCAGAGATTATGGTCTGAAATTGTTGAACTCAGAAGGCTGTGAAGTGCCTAATTGAAAGGTTAAGCGCTATTCCTCAAGCTCACGTTGAGCTTCACTGGAACATTATAGCAGTAGGAAGTCTCACAACACCAGGTTAAAGTCCAACAGGTTTATTTGGTAGCAAATACCATAAGCTTTCGGAGCAAGGAGCAGCGCTCCGAAAGCTTATGGTATTTGATACCAAATAAACCTGTTGGACTTTAACCTGGTGTTGTGAGACTTCTTACTGTGTTCACCCCAGTCCAACGCCGGCATCTCCACAACATTATAGCAGGCCAGTGAGAGATGGAAATCATCCTTAGGGACTGAGCAGAGGTATTTCACAAAGTGGTCACCCAATCTCTGTTTGGTCTCCCCATTGTAGAGAAGACCATATTGTGAGCAGTTAACACTAAATTGAAAGAGGTTCCACGTAAATTACTACTTCACCTATGAGGAGTGTTTGGGCCTCGGATGGTGAGGAGTAATGTGGTAAAAGGGCAGGTGTTATATTCCCTATGTTCGCATGTGAAAATGTGTGGGAAGGGGACAGGGTTTGGTGGTGACTGAGGAGTGGATCAGGGTATCACGGTGTCATGCAGACACTGCTGGAGAGGTTCATTGCAGCAGTTCGAGTGTGCATGCCTCTGACCTCAATCTCTGTTACACATTGACCTTACCTCACAGTCTAAATCCACTACACTTTGATAATGCAGCTGTGTGTGTAAATGTTAAAACCAAATCACTAGATGTTAAGTCATCGATGTTCAGGACTGATCTTTTCTCTGTAATCTTCTCCAGCTCCACAACTCTGCAGCAATTCTGTTGCTTCAACTCTGGCCTCTTGTGAATTCTGACTTCCTTTGCTCGGCCATCGGGAGCTGTGTCTTCAGCTGCTTAGGCTCTTAATTCCCTGAACCTCTTTCAGACATTTCCTAAAACCTATCTGGCCGAACCTTTGGCTGCCTGTCCTAATTACACCTTTTTTCAGCTCAGGTTCTGTTTTTGTCTGATTTACTCCTGTGATGTGCTTTTGGACATTTTACTATGTTAAAGCTGCTTTATAAATGCAAATAGTTCCAAGTCCGTGTTCAGTAAAAAGAATTAACAGTGAAAAAAGTAACTTGAAGGAAAAAACATTAGAAAGAAGATGTTAATGTTAAAAATGTTAAACATGTTTCCCTTGTTTATCTATTTAAAAGAGAATTAAAGTATCCACTAATTTGATACCTATTATGCAATGCAATTAAAGCAGATATGATTCTTTGCTCCGATGGGCCCCAGGGGCAGATTAGACTATCCTTGCTGATCCTATTGGGCATTTGCAACACATGTATAATGCAAAGACCTTCCACTACATAGTAGAAACTGATTTGAGCGATGTAACAAGACATAGCATGGCATGATTGTCAGATTTTATGTAATGGAACAAACTAGTTACAGGTTTAAAGAGAGAAAATTGAGCATTACTTTACTAACAAGCTCTGGTTTGTTTCATAACTTGAGATTCAACTAACCTGCGACCCCTACACACTTGGGCCCCTCAGGGAGAAGGATTCACCCCAAGCTAGAGAGAAAAAAAAAAAGTTGTGATGACTTTTGGAAGAAAAATAATTGGATCCAATTCGGAGAGATATCCAAACAGAGAACTTTTCAGTAGCTGAACTGGAGAGATTCCATTGAGGAGATTCTGCAATCCGCTTCTCCCAATGGGTCACAGTGTCTACAGGAAGGATATCTTGGGAAATCATTGGTACGCAGCTGTAATTTTTCCACTTATTATAATTAGTCGCAGAACCATTCTGGCACAGACGCAGGGCCTATTTGGCCCATTGCGTCCTCTGTGTAGGAAAATCCAGTAAGAGTTTTAACAACACCAGGTTAAAGTCCAACAGGTTTATTTGGTAGCAAATACCATTTGCTTTCGGAGCGCTGCTCCTTCGTCAGATGGAGTGAAAATCTGCTCTCAAACAGCCTGTTTGAGAAGCGGATTGCAGAATCTCCTCAATGGAATCTCTCCAGTTCAGCTACTGAAAAGTTCTCTGTTTGGATATCTCTCCGAATTGGATCCAATTATTTTTCTTCCAAAAGTCATCACAACTTTTTTTTTTTCTCTCTAGCTTGGGGTGAATCCTTCTCCCTGAGGGGCCCAAGTGTGTAGGGGTCGCAGGTTAGTTGAATCTCAAGTTATGAAACAAACCAGAGCTTGTTAGTAAAGTAATGCTCAATTTTCTCTCTTTAAACCTGTAACTAGTTTGCTCCGAAAGCTAATGGTATTTGCTACCAAATAAACCTGTTGGACTTTAACCTGGTGTTGTTAAAACTCTTACTGTGTTCACCCCAGTCCAACGCCGGCATCTCCACATTAGGAAAATCCAGTCAGTCCCATTTTCCCACTCTATTTCCCCCTCGTCATGCAAGTCTATTTCCCTCAAGTTCCTACCCAACTTTCTTCTGAAATCATTGATTGTGCTTGCTGTCACCACCCTTGTAGCAGTCTGTTCCAGGAAATTAGTGCTGCCGTCATTGAAGAGTCACTCCTTGTATGTCTCATTAAAACTCTTTTCTTGGTTTCAGACTGCTCGTTGCAATCATTGTATTTTACACTGGGCGTGCAGTTGAGGTGAATTTCTTTGTGAGGTGGCTACATAACTAAATTAGTGATCCAGTGACTTGAATTAATAATCTAGAGAGTGCGTGTTCAAATCTTACCTTGCCAGTTTTTCGTTAAATGTCTGGAAATAAAAATGTTGATATCAGTAAAAGTGACTGTGAAAGCTGTCGGTTTGTCGTAAAAGCCCAACTGGTTTATTAATGCAGTTCTGGGAATGGGGTCAATCATCCTTACCCAGTCTGGCCTTAGTCACACACAGCAGCTGCCCTCTGAAGTGGCCCAGTACACCACTCAGGCAATAAATGCTGGCCTCGTCAAGCGATGGCCACACCGCAAGAATTAAAAAGAAAATGCAGCCTTGGGTGCTTTGGCATATGTGTACTTTCACCTGACAGAGCTGTTGGCTTGCTGTCATGAACATATCTGAATTCAGCAGATTGCTGTCAGGTTAGAAGAGTATACTGGTATTGTAAAGAGACTGTGACTACATTTATATTTCATAAAGTTTTTGCTTGAAGTGGTATGTATGCGTTTCAGTGCCTGGTGCTCTGGAATCAGCCTAGTTTATAATGGACTAAAATTCACTAAATAAATTGCCCCATTAGTTGGATTTCTCTTTCTCAACTGTCAGCTCAATTGTTTTTCAATCACAAATTGCTGAAATGTGAGGTTGATATGGGTACCGAAAGAGGAATGGGGAATCTGGGACCTTTGGTGAGCAACAGGATTGTCTATCTCCTTAACCTATCCTCCTTAGTCAGAGGATGGATGGAGAAGGAAATAGTGAAAAAAGGAGAGAGGAAAGAAAAATTAGAAAAGAGGTCTGAAATTGTAAATCAACATTTAAAAAAAGTAGGAATGATCACTCCACAGTTTCAGTGGTTCCCTTTCTGAGCCTCCATGTTTGAGTGGTGTTGCAAGAGCATAAACTCACAATTAAGATGGTCCTTACAAAAGCAGGCCTTTCTCTGGCAAGTTTAATTAGTTTTAACTGTGCAAATGCAGCAATATCTGAAACTTAAAGGTGGATAATAGTGGATTGTCACAAATCGTTCAACAATTTGAGGAAATTTGCAACTCATGACAGCTTTCTCACCTTTTTTTACATGACTAAGGGTGTGCACATTTAACAGCCTGTTATTTTCCCAGCATGTTCATGGCCATTGTGCATTGGGCCCTGTCAACAACAAAAATAGCTGTTCGTACACTTTTTGAAAGTCAGGCTAGTGACTCATTTTCTAGCTGCCTCGTGTGGGAAAGTCCATTCAGGCCAACGATTCACAAACCAAACTCAAGAGGTTGACTGTGGCCAGAAACCAAAGGTGCCCTGCAGTTGTAGGACTCGCTTAAAGAAAGAGCTGCAAATTTGCTATTACTGGAGGAACAGCACCTTCCCCTTGGTAATGCAAGGCTGTGGTTGGGGGCCAACTCTAACAGCGGCATTATAATTATAAATTCAGCATGAAGTGACTTCTTTCTCTTGATCACTGGGTATGAATGGACATGCTGGCAACCAACTGTCCATAAACACTGACACAGGACCTCAATAGTTTTAAAGATTTTAAACAAACCCTAGGGGCTTATCACATCAGTCACAGGGCTAACCTTCTAACTGGGTAGGTTGGGAACTCCTATCTGTACATTGATCTACTAGTATATACTGGGCAACCACCTTGTCCTCGGATAGCTCCTTCTACAAGTAGGTTTCATTCGGATGTTGAAATAATTCCTCTCATGTGAAAGGTAATAAGGTTGCAGTGGTTGATTTAGATGGCATTACAAACGCTCGCATCCAAAGTGCAGTAGCATGCATTGTGTGACAAATCGTGCAAAAGTGATAATAAAGCAGGGCAGTCTGATCAAGACTGAGAGGTGGCGATATGGAATCTCAAAACTGTAATCATCGCGTCTACACTGTGGAAAATATTTTACATGTTACAGAAGTTCCTGTCTAAAGGGGTGGACAGGCAAATAATTCCCTGACTTCATATGTACGGTTCTGCAAGCAAGCACAAGATGATGTGCAGGACTGCTACAACTTGTTTCCCTTCCCTTTGTTCCCATTTCCATTTTCACAACCTCTGGAAAAATACTTTAATTTCTGGCGGCACAACAACTACTTGCATTTAATGAAGTAAAATGTCCCACTGATGGTGACCACCCGCCATGGGTTTCCAGGTGGTGGAGGGAGTGCAAGCAACAGGAAAACCTGTTGACAGTGGCGGGACTGGAAGATCTCGCCACTGGCCAATGGCAGGCCACCTCTGCCACTGCAAAATGTGCAGTGGAGGGGTAGAAAGTCCTGCCCATGGAGTGTGTGGAAGAGGGGCAAATATTTGAACAGTGACAACACTTTCAAAGACTTTGGGAGAGAAATGGGAGATTGAAGATAAGAAACTAGTTTGCAAGGACAGAGGGGTCAACTGTGGTTTTTTTTGCAGTGGATGGTGATGGGTGCTCAGAGTCAGGAAATGAATGATTGGATTTTTGCTCTGGGTGAGTGTGTGTGAGATTTGAGTCTGCCATTCACAGAAAGAGTGCAGAGTGCTGAGGAGAGGTGTTTAAAAGGTCCACCTTGGTGCTCTGGGACATCCTCCCAATTGTAACAAAGACAGTAAAAAGAAAAACAGCCCTCTAATCCTCAACACCCCCATCCCACAAATCCCCATGCTCCATCCATGCCATCTCATTCTCCCAGCCACCTCCCATAGCTCTTCATATCCTCCATGCCAACCCATGCTCCTCTACATACTCCCATGGTCCCTTAAAGCCCCTATGCTAATTTGGCACAACCAGTCTTAATCCCTTATAAAAATAAACATTTGTATTCATAGCCCCACATCAACGACAACTAATCCCTTAATAATCTCTTTTGGAACTGTCAGTCAAACTGCACTTACAGACCCCCACACTGTGATGATGATAGGTTGTGAAACAGTCAAGCAGTAATAATGTTATAATGATAGCCCTTGGCTTATGTCAACAAACAGTATTTGAATTGCAAGCACTAATATTTTTCAACTCCGAGACAGCAGACATTTCCACCCAAAAATTGAAAGAACGGGGGATGTAAATAGCTTACAACTTGACAGTTCCACAGACCTTATCCACTTTTTACGCATATTCACGTCTACTCTTAAAAATCGTAAGTCTCACACTGTGTGGGAAACCGACCTCACCCAGCAAAAATGGAGTATATTTGAACATTGCACTGAGTTCAGGAGGCCCTGCTGGGTTTGCCTGTCACGTGTGTGAATCACATCCTGCCCCCCCACCCCCCCGACCCCCTCCACCTACCCACCCCAGTGAAAGTAGATTCTGTTGGGACTTACAGATCTAAGGTACTGGTGCCATTTTGGCTAAGGCATGGAGCCTCCACAATTCTGTAACACAAGGATTAATCTTGGATTGTTTTGTTTTTGTAAATTGCTAATGATTATAGTTGATCTCCAGCGGCACTGGTCACATGTAGTTTGGGACCATCAGCCTTTTTTCCAATGTTTACCAGAATCTGACAACAGTATAAACAAAACAGCAGTTTGCTCACCAGTGTAATCAACAAGTTTAGTAACGTAATATTTTCAAATTGAGATGGAATCCTGTGTCTTATTCATGATGAAAGATACAGCCCTTAAACAGAATATTTGTAATGTTAATTACCTACCATATTTGGAAAACTGCATACCATACAAAAATCTTTGTTCTTCCTTTCTCGTAGTTGTTTAGATGACTATCAGCTATTTCCCCCTTACCTCCCACAGTTGACCTTTAGCTCTTGCATAATACCTCAGGCTTCCCATCTTCCAACCCCTCTCCCACATCTCCCCTCAGCCATGGTTGCCAGCTCTTCAGCAATGTCCTGGATTCTCCTGACATGACAAGTTAGCCCCCTGGTATTAGCTGCAAGCACAACAGGAGAAAATATTTTTTCCATTTCTTTGAACACTTTCTGGGTGATCTTACCGGCTCGTTATGCCGGTTGGTCGGCATGGCGAGCCTGTAAGATTGCAAGTGAGGCAAAAAACAGGTTTTGCGCTCGGCTTCTTGCCTCTTGTAATCTTACCGGCCCTGGATTGCCAGTGTGATCAGCCTCATGGCCAGGAAGAGCGCGAGGGTGATTTAAGTTTTAACTTTATTTAAATATTTAAATCAGAATGGAATTGTCTGGGCTAACTTGTCTCAACAGCCTCACTGGCGGAGGTCCTCACTGGCGGAGATCATGTATGATCCACATCAATGGGAACCTGACATGGTGGCCTCACTGGTGGGACTGGAGGCTGTTGAGGCCCCCCCAGGGGGTCAGTGCCCCTTGGGCAGTGCCAGCCTGGGACCCTGGCAGTGCCAGCCTGGCACTCAGGCACTGTGCACCTGACAACCTGGCACTGCCCACCAGGCACTAGGCAGTGCCAAGGGGTGGGGCCATGATAGAATGGGCCCATGATGAGGCGAGGCCAAGGGGAGGCGGGGGTAGCTGTGCACTCTGCAATTGGGGAATGGCCAGGGCGACAATCGACCGGACCAGGGGAGGGTGGGAGGGGTGATTGGCCGGGGGTGAGGGCATGGGGAGAGGGGGCGCTCGGTCGGGGGTGGAGGGGGGCAGGGCAGCGATGGGCCGGTACTGGGGCAGCGATCAGCCGGGGTTGGGGGGGGGGGCGGTATTAGAGAGATATCCAGTGGGATGGGGGGGGGGACAATCGACTGGGGAGACCAGTGATTGGAATGGAGGGGCGGGGGTGGTGTGGGGGTAATATCCAGGGGACTGACAGATCTCTCTAGATAAAGGTAAAACACTGTGGATGCCTGAGAGATCTGCGCGTGCATGATAGTGCCCTCTAGTGTGAGCAGCCGGCTTTCAGGTGAGAATACACACCATCCACTCCCTCCTAGTGGTGTGAATCACACTTTGTCTTTTTCTTTTGCACTAAAGTGCCATAAGATTGTGTCTGAAAGCTCGCTGAAAAAATGGGTATGATTCTTTCCTGTTTTCACACTCGTTTGGCACTTAGAATTTATTTGGTATGATCATCCCCTTTAAGTTACAAAAATATTTATTGTACTGTGACGCAGATTATCACTGATGAACTCTTGGCTAGTGTAGATCCACACAAGCAGAGTGAAAATAGAAATTCCCATGATGCAGCCCTCTTTTTCTCTCTCCAAGTCTGCCCACAAAAGTTGATCACAAAGAATCAATTACTTCTGCGTTGTCATGTGACAAGAGTGTACTACAATGCACTAAGGGCATTGTAGTTCCACAACAACTTTCATAACGCGTTATTTCTCTATCTTAAACACAGAACGTGTCCAAAGGCCTCAACATCCAAGACTAAAGTGAAATTTGTAACTGCGACAGAAGAAGAACTTGAACCAATGCCACAGAAAGAGGGACAAGAAATTTCTTTCAGGAATTTCTAACATGAAATGATTAATTTTATGGGTGAGTTTAATGATTTTTGCATCAACTATTTTGCTCTTTAGATATTTCTCTTGTTATAGCTACATATTCTCCAGGGCTCAAAATCAGCAACAAGCAATGTAATTAGTTCAAATTGATTGCTTTTCTGTGGAACCTTTCCCATTTGACCTTTCAGCAAATCATTATGGTTACATTCTTTAATTGAAGAGTCATAAACAAAAAAGCATGACCATTGTTCTTTTTCTACCTAGATAGATTTAATGTACCAATGTAATGCATGATCTGCTACATTTGCATTGTATTGGTTTGGAGAGTAGAGCAATCATCTTCAAGCTTGCAGGCTGAAAATGGGGACTTGGGAGCAATGGCCAAAATTTTCTGGCTGTTCCCACTGGCAGGATCTTCCAGTCCCACTGGCAGTAACCCAGAGGGTATGAACAATGGGAAAACCCATTGACAGCAGCAGGACCAGAAGATTCCACCACTGGCCAATGGTGGGCTGCCACTGCAAAACATGCCACAGAGGGGGCAGAAAATCACACCCATTGTCACCAAATTCAAAAATATTTTAGCTAGGTTATTGTTGTATTCCCTTCCTTTGAAATGCTTTGGGACCTTTTCCTGTTTTATCTTTGAAGGTTGTTTAAAAATTGGGTCAATGAATTGCAGATGCAGTTCAATCGGAATAAATAGAAGAAAATCTGTATGGAAAGGAGTAAAAAAGGGAGAATGTAGGTTAAATGAAGCAAAACGTGGTGATCAGAAAAGAGATGAAGGTTGTGCAACTCTTTATGCCTGCAAGAGCATAGTGATATTTCCTTGCATATAAACTGAATTCTTTATTAACAATAGTCCATGCAGAAATATCATCACTACGTGAAACAAATCTATTTTCATAAGCATAATGCTTAGTCATTCTCATTTTTTTCGCCCTTTCCCTTTGGGGAAATGACTTTTCTCTGCTCTGTGAATCTGGATTGAAATTTACATTTTGTGATGACTCAGTGGTATCATTCTTACCTCTGATTCAGTGGATTTTGGGTTCAAGTCCCAGGATAGAACCTTCTGCTTTCTCTGGTGGCAAATCTGGAGGTAGGGAAGGGCATTTAATTAGGTGCCATTGTGGCGTATCAGAATCCCGCCATCATTCCACCTCTATCAGTATTAAGTTCTGGATGGGAAGGGCCATGTTTGACCTTCCCTTTTGGTATTAACCCTGTGATGGGTGGGCCTGTTGACATGCGGCATACACAGTGGTTAAAACCACCCGGGTTGTCCGCTGCTGGGGTGCGGGCTCGATCAAAGGTCCTTCATTTAGGGACTAGACATCAAGGAGATGGGCGGAAGGGCTTTTGAGAGCCAAACCCCTGCACTTACTACTGACCTCCCTGCACCCCTCTCCCCATGATCCCCAACCCGCAAATCCCCCTTGCTGACCCCCCCATTACTTACCTGTGGCCTGAGTCACTCAGCAGTCCTGGGACTCCTGTACCCGGGGGCGTATTTACAGTTAATGGGAGCCTGTGCTCACTTTCATTTCTGGGCCACTCCCCAATCTCACACCCTTCCCCATCCACCTTCTCCCCACATGGAAAGACTGAAGCCACAAAATGAGGGTGAATGTGCAATGTTCAGTATTTTAACCTTTTTAAAGTAAAATGCCCAGCTTCGCCCTCTTGCCTCACCTTCAATTTTCTGTGTTTTTGATGGCCTGATTGATAGTATCGCTTCATACTGCTAAAGAAACTGATCTTGATTTTAAGCAGCAAATAAAGTGCCTGAAAGAGCGGATGTTTGCACAGTCAGTCCCACGTTTTTATCAGGTTCAAGCTCTGCAAAAATTGGATTAATCTTTTAACTATGAAGCTGTGATTCTGATCATGGATTTCAAACAACACTCGCTCTACTTTCCTGCCCATTCCCTTCACAAACTCTCCCTCCCCATGGACTCCCAACCTCACCACAAACTCTTCCTCCTCATGGACCCCGCAACCCCATCACAAACTCTCCTTCCCCCAATGATGCAACCCCCACTCCCTTCCTGTAAGTCTGCAGTCCAACCCCTTCACACATTCTCCATCCTCTTACACACTCACACTCTTTCCTCCCCCACTCCCCCCATACTTTCTCATTCTCACCTCGCTTGTCTAGAGTCTTCAAGGCAAGCTGCCTCACCCACGCTGTGTCTTCGTCATGGCTGCCGCACCTCTCCCTTGCCTCGTGGCATTGTCGTGCACTTGTTTCTGGCCTGGATCCACTTTGCTGCTGGCACCCGGCACTAACCTGCTCGGCTCCTCATGGTTTGTTTTTGGGGCATTGCTTTGCTGACGTGGGGGTGTGAGGGGGATCCGCTCTGCCAGTGCAAACTTCAGCAGCTTCCCCCACCGTGGCCGACCACTGCATCTCTCTCACTTTGTAATCTTGCCCGTGCGTTGTTGCTGCCAACAACCATTACTTTTCCCGCTCTTCAAGATTCATCCAATCAGAGTCTGAGTTTGCTCTGCTACTGATATGCAGAGGAATCAGCCTCCGATTGGATGCCAGAGCTAACTGTCAATTCTCTGGCCATGTTGAGATGGGGAAGGGTGTGAGGTTCAGGGGTAGGCCAGAAATGACATGGGTCTGGTGAGGGCCCCCCCCCCTCCCCCCATTGGTCGGGGCCCTGTGCCTAGGCATGGTGTGTTGCAAATCCACCTCTGCCTGTACCTGTCCTTCTGGCAGCAACCATGGCCTCCCTGTGGCGCTGCTAAACACTCGGTCTTTGACTGGCTGGCAGCTCTGGGTTGGCAAGACATCCACCCCTGGGGACATGATTCCAGGGGAAGGCTTGCCATTGGACTCACCACTGCCTGATTGGCTTGTGGTTCAGTGGGCCTTCCAGAAAAGAGGCAGATGAGACACCAAATACCTCAACAACATTCTGTCTCCACTCTGGAGATCTTGCGTAATGTAGGCTGACACTTCAATGCAGTACTGAAGGAATGCAGCACTGTTAGTGGTGATGAAATGTTAAATCAAGATGCTGTCTGCAGTTGTATTACTATTACTTGGAGAGCAGGGGAATTCTCTGTTTCCTGGAAAATATTTAATCCCTCAACTAACATCACAGAAACAGATTATCAGGTTACTATTTCAATGCTATTTATGAGACTTTGCTGAATGCAAATTTGCCCTCAAGGTACAGAAACAAACAAGATTTTAAACTACAAAGAAAGGTTATAGTTCAACATACGTTCTTTATAAAGGAGGAGACTTCGCAGTACATACATTTATTTTAATCATGATTTAAAAACTTGATTCAAAATTGATTCAAGTAAGTTATTCACCATTATGAATGGGCAACCTAAAACAAGAGATCACAGGTATAGGTTGAGAGATGGTAGATTTAAAACTGAGATGAGGAGGAACTACTTCTCGCAGAGGGTGATGAATTTGTGGAACTCGCTGCCCCAGAGCGCGGTGGAGTCTGAATCATTAAATGGCTTCAAGAAGGAGTTACATTTCTAATAATAAAAAAATGGGTTCAATGGCTATGGGGAACAGGTGGAGAAGTGGATTTGAGACCAGGAAGAGATCAACCATGATCTGATTGAATGGTGGAGCAGGCTCAAAGGGCTGAATTGCCTACTTCTGCTCCTAATTCCTATGTTTCCTATGAATATTTTAAATGTTGCTTAGAATTACAGAACTTGAGTATTGCTGTAAAGAGAGACATGCTATTGAAGCTTTTCATCTTGCACTCATCAGGACAGATGCAAGAATACCAAATTTCAAAGGAGGCAGCAGCTTGTACTGTGTAAGAAAAGGATGCTGATTGGTTCACTATGCGAGGGTACCAAAAATTGCACAGATAACTAATTTTAGGTTATCAGTTCATAATGTGGCTCACTTAGGCTATGAGCTACATCTATTCATATTCAGGGAATTGTCCTCGGCAGACAAAAGGAACATGTCCAGGCATGACGCCTTTTCAAATTGAACAAAAACATGAGGAACAATTGCGCCCTGATGCATTCGCCATGGCAACCATGGCCAATCAAGGCTGACTGAGCAACCAATCAACATCCTTTCCTCATGCAGCATTTTGGCAATATTTGAAATATTGGGCGACACAAGTTATTTGGAAATTGGGAAGTGAGAGAAGTGAAATAAGATTTACTTTTCACTCAAAGATTAATAGAGTTGAGTAATTAGTTACAGAGAAGGCCATTAAAGTAGAGTTTAAGAAAGTCCAGGATACAATGGATGCCGTTTTAGGAAGAAAGAACCAAGGAATATGGTGAGAGACTGCATACATGTGGACATCTCCCTTTGTGTCTAAAAAAAACTTCAACTGATCCAAAGAAATACTGATCCCTGTGTCTAAATATAAGTTGTTGTTGTTGTAACTGCCATCCATCTTTTTCCAATTTAGTGATTTTGAATAGATTCTCTTCCTGAGATGGGACTGAATCCATTCAGTTCAGAAAGTACCAGGACCAAAAGTTCTAAAGTTTATTTATTATTGTCACAAGTCTAAAGTGCACCATGTTAATTGGTCCTAGCTGGAGTGACAATAAGGATGCCACTTTAGATTGCATCTCCAGAGGCTACAGAGGAGAATATCAGCCAGGCTCCTGAGTGCTCAGCATCAATAAGAGGATTCTGATCTTAGACATGCACTCAAAATGGCTGAATAATCAGCGGGGACTCAGATGTGAAGAACGTTCATCTGGGGGAGTGAGTAAAGAAGTGCCAGTGTTTACAAATTAATAAATCCTCAGCAGGGAACACATTCAGTGCATTGAACAAAAGAAAGGCAATTCAGCTATTTCAACAAATTCAGCAGTTATGTTCCTTTTCTAACATGTTCTTCTGCATCAGTCTTCATTTCTGTGGGTGGAGGATTCCATCAGCTTTATTACGATTCCAGAAAACAGCTCATATATAGCTTGCAAATCTTATGTAATCCAGCACATCACATGCTTGTTAGTGATCTCTCTTGAAATTCATTTCTGTGGTGGAAATAACAAGTGAGGCAACTGCTTTATTGTACTGTGAGCCAGTGTCAAATGAATTACACAGCTGCAAGTCTGCATCACTATTGGTAAGCGTGCACAACTGTATCCCAGGCAACTTCCTCTTCTGAAGCATCTTTGAGCCTCAAACGATTACAGTTGTAGTACGCCGCAGAGCCATGGAAAATGTATGTTCCACGACAAACTGAAACGAAACTTTAATCTTGCTGAAAAGAGAGACATGCTGACAAAACTTTCCGTTTTGCACTTATCAGGACAAATGCAAGAATGCCAAATTTCAAACAATCGCAAATAATTTAAACCACGGGAGAAAAAGGTGCTGATTGATTGGCAAGTCGACTTTGATTGGCCAAAGCATTGCCATGGAGAAAGCAATGGGAAAGTATAAAAAGTTCTGGGTAATTCAAAGGGATGCATGGCTTCAGGGGAGACAATGTCATAGTGGTAATGCCACTGGACTGGTAATCCAAAGGCCCAGGCACTCAGGGCAGAGCAATTGGTGGTATTTAAATTCAATTTTAAAAAATTGATAGCTAGGCTGGAATTTTACTGTCCTGCCTGCCACAGGAATTAGAGTGAGCGAAGGGCAGACCATGGAAAGGTCCACTAACTTAGGCGGGATTTTATGATTTCGGGATGATCGAAGCCATAAAGTCCCGCTACTAGTTGCAGTAATGATGATCATGAAACTACCATCGATTGTTGTAAAAACCCACCTGGTTCACTAATGTTCTTTAAGGGAGGAAATCTGCCGTTCTTACCTCATCTGGTCTACATGTGACTACAGACCAATAATAATGTGGTTGTTTCTTAACTGTCCTCTGAAATGGTCCAGTAGACACTCAGTTCTCAGTGGCCTCACCAGCAACACCTACATCCCACCGAAGAATAAAGAAAAAACAATTCCTATTGTTTGCAAAAATTGGGTCTGTATATGAATGGATGCCACTTCCAGTCAGCATAAATGAGCCACGTTACGGCTCAACAGTTTATTTTATGTTGGTTGTTAATGGTTATTAGCACACGCAGGATTGTTCAACAAGTGCTGCTCAATTGCGGATTCACAACTAAGAGTAGACTTTTTGTTTTGGGTTTGGCGTTTGCGTATAACAGATGACCAAAGAAACATACTGTTTGATTTGATCAGACAATCATTGGGCCGTCTCGCCTATGTACCTGGCCTCTCACTGGCAATGAAATTCAAACAAGACATTGCTCAACTGTGCAGCAGACAGAACACCTTTTTGGATTGATGGCAGCATCCTGTTAGTGGAAAATATCATTCCTGTAACTATTGCATAGTTGCAGCATGAAATGTTTTCCTTAACCTGTTGTTTACATTTTTAAGATATTTTGCCTACCCAGGGCAAAAAGACAGAACACAAATCCAACAAGCCTTCAATGCCTGCTCATTTTCAATGACCCCAAATACCAATTGCTCACATCACAAGCACTGCAATGACATTTATTTTTAAATGGTTATATGGTACAGCTACATAAACACCAAGAAAAGCAACAAAATAATGACTTAGAACTAGATTAATATCCTGCAAGGTTCATTTTGGTTATTAAACTACTGAACCATTGAAAAATCATACCCAAGCATCTTACAACTAGAATATTTGAACTGAAGATATTGGTGACCATGTTATTTCCTTTGTTCCTTTGGTAATGTTTGCAAGTTTCTTACTGAGGAAGAGACAGGGCAGTTACCTTTTAATAGTACAGGACCTTGGTGAGACCACATTTGGAATATTGTGTGCAGTTCTGGTCACCTCACTATAAGAAGGATGTGGAAGCGCTGGAAAGAGTGCAAAGGAGATTTACCAGGATGCTGCCTGGTTTGGAGGGTAGGTCTTATGAGGAAAGGTTGAGGGAGCTAGGGCTGTTCTCTCTGGAGCGGAGGAGGCTGAGGGGAGACTTAATAGAGGTTTATAAAATGATGAAGGGGATAGATAGAGTGAACGTTCAAAGGCTATTTCCTCGGGTGGATGGGGGCATAACTATAGGGTTCGTGGTGGGAGATATAGGAAGGATATCAGAGGTAGGTTCTTTACGCAGAGAGTGGTTGGGGTGTGGAATGGACTGCCTGCAGTGATAGTGGAGTCAGACACTTTAGGAACATTTAAGCGGTTATTGGAAAGGCACATGGAGCACACCAGGATGATAGGGAGTGGGATAGCTTGATCTTGGTTTCAGATAAAGCTCAGCACAACATCGTGGGCCGAAGGGCCTGTTCTGTGCTGTACTGTTCTATGTTCTATGTTCTTAGTTGATCTATTGGGGCTAACCTATATGAAGGCAATTGTTGGCTCAAAATTAACACCCCTTGGACAAAAGGCATGAAACCCTGCCAATGCTACTGAATTCTTGTTCACTTGTTTGAACCATATGTTCAGATTACTGTGGCAGAAGAGAACTCCATGCAGCTTTATGTGCCCATGTCGAGGAACTATAAGACATAGTTAAACAGTTTCTGAAGGAGGACCCTTTGGGATTGATAAAATGGTTCATAGAACTTGAAAGCTGCTATACATCAGACATTAGTGTTATCAGGCATTGAGATCTACGTGCTGTCACATCGACTCAGTGTCTATATACACATTCCAGTATTTTGAGTATACCAATTATGTATAATTAGTTAGGCATCAGTCTGAATACATCTCTGAATTTTATTTAAGTTGAGGCAAAGTTCCCAATATCATGGAATGCATATAGTAGGTACTGAATAAATGAAGCAGCATGTAGACCTCAATGGACTGGAACACCTGAACAGTGCTCCTAACATTCAGCATTCATTTGAAATATATCCTTTCACTGCACACATAAGATTAAATGTTAGTTCATAGCAAGTATGGGCCTGTCCCTGCAAGCTACCTATTTTGTTGAGCAAAGGTAAAACATGTTGGCAAAGGGTCCAAATCATAATAGAAACCTACATAATTCGGATGTGCCATGAAAACATTTTCATACTCCCAGTGGTTTCTTAGATTGTGACTGGCCAGACTGCAAAAAATGTATTTGAAGGGAAAATAATTTGGAAAAGCAATTGAGGGCTTCATGCCCTTTATCAAAAACAACAAGCCTTCTGAATCAACACCCTGTGGGGAAAAAACATATAATAAAATTCAGCACTCTATCTCTATGGTCTATCACTATGTCCTAAGAATGCTTTCTCAAGTGTTACACTTGTATGTAATCATAGAATCCCTACAGTGCCAAAGAGGCTATTCAGCCCGTCAAGCCAGCCCCAACTCTTTTGCGCATCACTTCAGTCATACTAGTAGGAAGAAAATTACGCGGATGGAAATCGGTGGAATGTGGCAACTCTGTACCTGGGCAACAGTTAACAAAATGTCTCGTGGGCCGCACTCAGAAGTCAAATGGGCCGCACTTGGCATTCGAACCTCAGGTTGTCCACTATTGGTGTTGTGTTCTGTAAGGCTGCCTTGCTCCAACAAGTGGATCTCACTTAGGGCTGCTATACTGACGTCGAGTCTGGCTGCTGATGTTAGTGTTATGAATAATATGTGTAAATACCACTATTTATGGGATTTAGCTGTTCACAAGATTGCTATGTATCTATTTTAAAAAATTTTCTCCCTCTGAGTCTCTTAGAGTGGCTTATTCAGAATTCTCAGACTGCATAATTGTAACAATTGGGTATTAATTACTTGATGAGGAGATCCTGTTATTTTTCAGATCCCTTGCTTGTACAGTCTCAGCTTTATCATCTTTCTCAGTTTTGATTTCTCCTCCCCTTGAGATTCTGGTTTATGCTGTAATGCATTACTGTAAGTTGGTTACATCTATGGATGTAACTGATTTACAGTAACTCCTGCAATTATTTATCATGCAGAACTTTCTGAAGGAGAATGTTTATTTTGAAGTAGCAACCCCCAAGGCATAGATCACAGTTGAAATAATAGGTTTATGCAATCACAAGGTGGCAGAAAATATGCAATTGGATTGAATTTTAACAATACGACAAATATCAGAAGTGGAAAATAGAAAGCAGAGCACAAGAACAGAAAACCCAGAGAAAAAATCATAGTAGACTTAAAAATGCTGGAAACTGTGCCAAAAAGTATCACAAATGAAATGTTCCTGAGAGCAAACTCTTAGACTGCTTCCTCTTCCCCCTCCCCAGCCCCAGAAAAAAATGTTGCACCGCCGAGTTCATTTATAAGTGCCTGAATTCATCGCTGCAAGATCTACACTTTTGTATACTTAAGGTCTTTTTCTTCAAATATAACTGGTCGAGAGAGTACTGGGTCCAGCTGCAGTTCTCTCAGTTCCCTCAACCACAGCTCCTCAGACCCCCATTTCCTGTGAGCACTCCATCCCATTCTCCCAGTTTCTCCACCTCCGACACATCTGTTCTGATGATGCCACTTTTGAAGATGGTACTTCTGACGTGTCTGCATTTTTCCTTACCAATGTTCCTTTGTCCACCGGCTGTTCCACCCCCTCTTATACAATATATAATCCAATACATTTCTCCCTCACTTCAGCTCTGAAGAAAAGTCACACGGATTTGAAACATTAACTCTGTTTCTCATTCCCTACAGATGCTGCCAGACCTGGTGAGTTTCATTTCCGTATCATCCTCCACTGCACTCCCATTGTAACTGTATTTTTACATGCGGTATGCAAGGCCATTGCATTTCAGTTTTCACAGGAAAACCACCTGAATTGTGGTGAAGGTCAAGCAATAATTGTCCCTGAATTGCAATGCTAGAAACTGCATCCCTCCACAATGCTGCAACACATGGGTAAACATACAGCTAGGTTAACCTTCAGGATTGCAGCATAAAAACTGATGAGAGTTGCATCCTGGAAATTTAATATGAGAAAAATTTAACTTATTTTGTTGCCTTCAAATGTTGGTGTTGGTGATAAGAGCTTTTTACAGTGGTGTTTTTCTGTTGCATGTTTTTGAGAGTTCTTGCCTTTTCTGGAGCAATGTCAACTTTTCTGAGTTTTGTAGAGTGATGTGCATTCTGTTATCTCCAAACTGGGACTGTCTAGACTGGGATTTTTTTAACCAGCTTGTTGAACCTAACTGAGCCCTTGTTGTATCCCTCTGGATTTCATACAGATGCAAAGAGATGAATGATCTGTATTCAGAATGATCAGACTGTACCATTGTAAGAATGGCAATTGTGAGATCTGTTTAAACATTTGTAGTCTTTGACTTTTGTTAATTTGAACTGGACTTAAGATAAAGGTAATGCAACAAGCATAGTTTATATATGAATAATATTTCCAGTGTTTATATTTATTCATTCAAACATCTACTGCCACCAAGTCCTAGTCTCTCATCACCCCTGTGATCTGCCTTTCCTCTTAGTTCGATAATGACTCAATTTTTAAAATTCTCATCCTTGGTTTCAGATTCTCTTCATAGCCTCACCCCTCCTATCTTAATAAGCTCCTACAGACCTCCAAGGTCTCTTTGCTCCTCCAATTCTGACCATGTGCACACCACCATTTTCATAGTTCCACCACTGGCAACTGTGCCTTGATGCCTCGGCCCGTGCCTCTAGAATTCTCTCTAACCCCCTCTACCTATATTGCATCATTTAAGAAAGTTCTTCAAACCTACTTATTTGTCCAAGCAGTCGGTCACATCTTAATACTACTTAACTTGATTCAGTTTCAAATATTGTTTGATAAATGCTACTGTGAAGTTCTTTGGAACACTTGGGGGGGAATTTTCCAGGTTTCGTAGTGGGCAAGGGGGCCGGACCATGCAAAGGTCCATTGACCTCGGGCAGGATTTTCCGATTTTGGGGCAAGTGTGACTGGAAAATCCCACCCATAAAGTTTGTTTATTAGTGCCACAAGATTAACACTGCAGTGAAGTTACTGTGAAAATGTCCTATTTGCCACACTCCAGCACCTCTTCAGGTACACTAAGGGAAAATTTAGCATGGCCAATGCACTTAACCAGCATGTCTTTCGGACTGCGGGGGGAAACCGGAGCACCCGGAAGAAACCCATGCAGACACTGGGAGAATGTGCAGACTCCGCACAGTTAGTGACCCGAGCCGGAAATTGAACCCAGGTCCCTAGCGCTAAGGCAGCAGTGCTAACCACAGTGCTACTGTGCCACCCTTAGAATATAAAATAGATTTTGTAACTTGTGTATTCCTTACGAATCTGTATATATCTGTAAAGGTATAATTGGGGTGAAGGAATCTTGTAATATAGTTAATCTTTTCTTGTTTAATAAATGCTTTATTCTTTTGTTAAAAGTTCATCAGCTGACTTCTGTGATTCTGTTCAGTAGCTGCCCTCCACATTTCTAAACAAAAAATAAAAGTTAAGGTCTTTCAATCCACCCTGGAATCTGACTTGTCCAGTAATAACATCAGCTGGGACTGTAACAATAAGCTTGAATTACTGATTTTAAAATGCTTTCAAGCTGCAGTGGGGACTGTGATGAGTGTAAGCCTTTCATGGTCTATTGATGGATGCACAATATTGCAAAGGCTTGGTTAAGATACTCACCACAATATGTACAGTTTGACACATAAGGGATGAAGAACCACAACTTATTTGACAGTTTCCCAGGGATTCGGGGTTTCAGCAATGGCATGCATTTATGTCTATCAAACTTAATTGTTCCCACAAAAGAAAACCTGTAAAGATGTTATTTAGTTAGTGTGCAGAGAGTGTGGCACATCAACCTGCACATCTACCGCATTAATGCCAGTTTACTGTGAGCTGTAGTGACTCATAAATTGGAATATTAACCGAATATTAACGATAGAGGGTTGGTAGGAGGAGAGGTACTCGATACAATTAATGTTACCAGGGAGGCAGTGCTTGGTAGACTAACGGGACTGAAGGTGGATAAGTCCCCGGGCCCGGATGGAATGCATCCCAGGGTACTGAAAGAAATGTCAGAGGTAATAGCGGATGCGTTAGTGGTTATTTATCAAAATTCGTTGGATTCTGGGGTAGTGCCGGCGGATTGGAAAACAGCTAATGTTACACCACTGTTTAAAAAAGGAAATAGACAAAAGGCGGGTAACTACAGGCCGGTTAGCTTAACGTCTGTAGTTGGGAAAATGCTGGAATCCATCATTAAAGAAGAAATAGCAGGCCATCTGGATAAGAATGGTTCGATTAAGCAGACGCAGCATGGATTCATGAGGGGAAAGTCGTGCTTGACGAACTTGTTGGATTTTTATGAAGATGTGACTAGTGCGGTTGACGGAGGGGAACCGGTGGATGCGGTGTTTTGGATTTCCAAAAGGCGTTTGATAAGGTGCCTCACAAAAGGTTGCTGAAGAAGATTGGGTCACACGGAGTTGGGGGTAGGGTGTTAGCATGGATTGGGGGATGGGCTATCCGACAGGAAGCAGAGAGTCGGAATAAATGGGTGCTTTTCTGGTTGGCGGATGGTAACTAGTGGCATGCCGCAGGGATCGGTACTGGGGCCTCAACTATTTACCATTTTATATAGACGATCTGGAGGAGGGGGACTGAGTGTAGGGTAACAAAGTTTGCAGACGACACAAAGAAAGACACAAAGTGGAAAAGTGAATCGTGTGGAGGGCGTAGAAGGTCTGCAGAGAGATTTGGACAGGCTGAGTGAGTGGGCGAGGATCTGGCAGGTGGAGTATAACGTTAACAAATGCGAGGTTATTCACTTTGGAAGAAATAATAGCAAATTGGATTATTATCTAAATGGAAAGAAATTACAACATGCTGCTGTGCAGAGGGACCTGGGGGTCCTTGTGCATGAGACGCAAAAACCCAGTCTGCAGATGCAACAGGTGATCAAGAAGGCAAATGGGATGTTGGCCTATATCGCAAGGGGGATAGAATATAAAAGCAGAGATGTCTTGCTGCATCTGTACAGGGCATTGGTGAGGCCACAGCTGGAATACTGTGTGCAGTATTGGTCCCCTTATTTGCGGAAGGATATATTGGCCTTGGAGGGAGTGCAGAGAAGGTTCACCAGGTTGATACCAGAGATGAGGGGTGTTGATTATGAGGAGAGACTGAGCAGATTGGGTTTGTATTCGTTGGAATTTAGAAGGCTGAGGGGGGATCTTATAGAGACCTATCAGATAATGAAGGGGCTGGATAGGGTAGAGGTGGAGAGATTCTTTCCACTTAGAAAGGAAACTAGAACTAGAGGGCACAGCCTCAAAATAAAGGGGGGTCAGTTTAGGACAGGGTTGAGGAGGAACTTCTTCTCTCAGAGGGTGGTGAATCTCTGGAATTCTCTGCCCACTGAAGTGGTGGAGGCTACGTCGTTGAATATGTTTAAATCACGGATAGATGGATTCCTGATCGGTAAGGGAATTAGGGGTTATAGGGATCAGGCGGGTAAGTGGAACTGATCCACTTCAGATCAGCCATGATCTTATTGAATGGCGGGCAAGCTCGAGGGGCTAGATGGCCTACTCCTCCTATTTCTTATGTTCTTATGGACAACAGTTCAATATGCAAGATCTGTTATTTACTAGGATGCTACCGGGACTTGATGGTTTGAGCTATAAGGAGAGGCTGGATAGACTGGGACTTTTTTCTCTGGAGCGTAGAATGCTAAGGAGTGATCTTATAGAGGTCTATAAAGTAATGAGGGGCATAGATCAGCTAGATAGTCAATATATTTTCCCAAAGATAGGGAAATCTAAAACTAGAGGGCATAGGTTTAAGGTGAGAGGGGAGAGATACAAAAGGGTCCAGAGGGGCAATTTTTTCAGAAGGTGGTGAGTGTCTGGAACAAGCTGCCAGAAGTAGTAGTAGAGGCGGGTACAATTTTGTTTTTTAAAAAGCATTTAGACAGTTACATGGGTAAGATGGGTATAGAGGGATATGGGCCAAATGCGGGCAATTGGGATTAGCTTAGAGGTTTTAAAAAAAGGGCGGCATGGACAAGTTGGGCTGAAGGGCCTGTTTCCATGCTGTAAACCTCGATGACTCTATGACTTTATGTTCCATGTCAATGGCTGACTGAGTAGATTCAGGCTAGTTTCTTTGAGTTGACTGATGACACCAATTGTTGTGATAACCACTGAGGTGTACAGTAAGGCTCATGCCAAAATCAGTGTGTTCATTGATCAGTTTATGGAGCTTTGAAAATTATTCTACTGCCTGGATCACTTGAGAGCTCAAGAGAATATACCTGAGAGAAATATCCAAGATAATTATGGTGTGGTGCATGTTACATAATATCTCGATACAGAGAGTCATCAGTATGCTGGACATCACTGAACTGCAGCCTTCACAAGAATGAAGAGGGCCTCGGGTGTATAGGTGCAGTGGACAAAATATTACTGCTGGGCAGCCAGTAACATTAGCAAGTCATTGCTACATCTTTTAACTGAATTGCAACGCTGGCTTACTTGAAATATTCTGAAGGCAATGATGATTGATTCTTCCACTTGTACTTTGGCAATAGCCGCCAGGACTTTTGAGAAAAGGAAGGCATCTTCCTTGTGGGACAAGTATAATCCCACTGGAGGTGAAATACAACTTTTCTGGGAGCAGTGGCCAATTGGACACCTCTGAAATACCTTGCCCCCTTTTTCTTTCCATTGGCTTAGAAATAATGCCTTGCAATAAAGTACAGCTTCCATTGAAATTACACGCCTTGGTATTCTTCTGCAGATTTTTTGAGACACAGCATTGATTAGATAGAGTGGGATTTTATGGCCTTGCTTGTCCCAAAACCGTAAAATCCTGCCCGAAGTCAACGGACCTTTCCATGGTCCGTCCCTCACCCGCTACAATTCCAGTGGCGGGTGGGACGATGAAATTCTGGCTATTGTGTCATCTCCACCCAAACATGAAGTCAACAGGGCTTGATTGTCACCCAGGACTCAAAAACCTACTTTATCCATAAGCACAGGCCAGTGTGGTCAATTAAATATGCATTTCAGCTCGGGTGGCCACATTCCTCCACAACTAAATGGTTCTGACTACTAAACTACTGTTTAGTAATCAGAACCATTTTCATCAGAAGTCATCTGTGGAGGGGTAGATGGGGGTTTACAATCAATATGCAAATTGGCTTGCTTTTTAAACAGCAGGAGAGCAATTTGATTGCACTGAAAGCCACTAATTATTTGGCTTATTAATGGAATTACCGCAATGATAGTAAATGGATCTAAATTATTGAAAGGTTAAATATTTAGAATTGAGATTCCTATCAAAAATTGCATTGTTGAGAGGCAACCTCTTGACATGCTCAAGGATTATGATTGCCAATAAAAACTCAGTTGTTTAGGGGCATTTATTCACATGAATTTCAGTTTTAGTTTGAAAATCCACACTAGAATTTCTGTAGAAAGTTGGATAACAATGAATACACATGTATTGTCCTAAATAGACCCAATCTAGTCAGATCCAAAACTCTGGGACAAGCCGGACAGCTCAGCTTCTGAATTGTTTCCTCATCAGCTTTTTATTAATGGCTGAGGTGAAGCTTAGCATGCAAAAAAAATCCTTTCAGTCAATATACTTCTGCAATATTTACAGTGAACGATAAAAGGATCTGAACCATAACATTGTAAAACAACCTCATTTAAAGAAAGAAGTATCATGGTGCCCAGGCTATTTTAGCTTACATTCCTGAGATTCAACATGGTATCTCACAAACACAGAATCTTTATCATATAGATGTGAATGCTCCTTCCCTTAATGTAGCTATTCTGTCAACTAACAGGCTGATTGTCTTAGGTTGCTGTCACATGTTATCTGATGTAGTTGGTCACCCAGTCACCTAACTAGCATTATCTCAGCATTTCATTGAGGCCAGTGATGCATCTTGCTATAAAAATTGACTTGTTTTGTCCATTTTATAATACATGAGCCTTCAGCATTTTCTGCATGGCCACATTCATTCTCTGGCTCATGTGAAATATTCAGTGCCACACTATACTTTACAGGGCAGAATGGGGAAGTGCGTACTGCAGTGTCAGCACGAACAGCACACTTGGGCCACGGGGTCTAACCTGGTTAGCATATGAAGGGCATATTTTGGGGTGACCTCATTAGCAGCTAACAGGAGAGTTTGATTTGGCCGTGAATGTGCTTGCATTATTTCATCTTGAATTCAAGCTAAATCAGCTCAGTCTTTTAGAAACCCGATATTACTCAACCAAGCACCGTCTTGACGGCTTTGGTTCCACTGTGCAGTATTTTAAGAGGCATCTTGCTGCCATATCACTGTGTCACTTCCAAGATGCAGCAAAAAAACGCAGGTCTAACTGATGTTTGGTCTTGGCAAATGTAGGAAGGTTACATTTGGGTTGCTGCTGGTTGTGCAAGATTGTGTGTCAGAAACCGGCAACAAGAATACCCATCTAATGACAATGTACAAACCACTTGAGTTTTTTCTGCTTAAACATTTTAAACGTTATGCAGGCATGGAAAAAAATACAAGTGTTTATATTCCGAGAAGTTGAAGTGTTGAAATAGCATTACTGAAATTAGTGATATCTATGCAGAAAGCTTTGAAAAATGTAATCACATTCTGGAATTGACATTGTGCTCTAGGTGATGCCATTGTGAAGAAACTGGCAGATCACATATATAAATGGCATTTTATATTCCTAGCACGTTTCATGACCTCAGGACTTCCCAAAGCACTTTAAGCTGATTAAGTACTTTTGAAAAAGGAGAAGATGCTAAAAAAAAATATATTCAGTATTTCTGGTAGTGTCTTTGGAGAGAGAATGGCCGGAAATCTCCCAACCTTCCCATGGCAGGTTTGGTGATGGGTGGGCACGGAGAACCTGGCGGAAGCCAAAATGCTGGAAACCTGCCAGCATAAATTTATGTTGCAATTCTCCCAAGAGCGGCGGGTCGGTCTTCCTGCTGGCAAGTGGTAAGAATGCTATTTGCTTTCAGTTGCATCTCATGACTGCTCATCAAAACAGCTGCCCGTCGGCATCCTGTTAGGCCTTTCAATCTTGCATCATGGCAACTGGAAGTCATGTCAGTGTCAAACCTGATTGTTAAAGAATGGCGTGCACAGTTTGCTCGAGACTTTGAGGTAAGTTCAACAAAGCCTTTCTAGAGGGCAGTGGAGGAAAACGGAATAACGTGAGTGGGAGGCCTTGTGCATATGGCAGTCATTAACCCTTTTCAAAGAGTGATGTTACCATATGCAGCCATGTATTGGGGAGAGGAAGACTCATCCTTGGGCTCCCCAGAGAGGGTAGAGTGAGCGTGACCATTAAAATTACTAGCAGCAAGTATGAAGCCAGGAGACTTCCAAACAGTGCAACATAACATAAATAATTGGGAGTGAAGAAGCTATTTACAATGATTAAACACCTGTGCCACCAGTGCTCGTTCAATACTTTTTAATTTTCGCTAGGTCTAGATGCTTCCCCGACATCCACAGCAGAGGTGGAGGCAGCCTGCTGACTGCTAATGAGTACTGTGCTCTGTTGTCTATGACTTCAATAAGAAAATAAGTACATAAGAAATAGGAGCAGGAGTAGGCCATCTAGCCCCTCGAGCCTGCCCCGCCATTCAACAAGATCATGGCTGATCTGAAGTGGATCAGTTCCACTTACCCGCCTGAGCCCTATAACCCCTAATTCTCTTACCGATCAGGAATCTATCTATCCGTGATTTAAACATATTCAACGAGGTAGCCTCCACCACTTCAGTGGGCAGAGAATTCCAGAGATTCACCACCCTCTGAGAGAAGAAGTTCCTCCTCAACTCTGTCCTAAACTGACCCCCCTTTATTTTGAGGCTGTGCCCTCTAGTTCTAGCTTCCTTTCTAAGTGGAAAGAATCTCTCCACCTCTACCCTATCCAGCCCCTTCATTATCTTATAAATTCCAACGAGTACAAACCCAATCTGCTCAGTCTCTCCTCATAAGCAACACCCCTCATCTCTGGTATCAACCTGGTGAACCTTCTCTGCACTCCCTCCAAGGCCAATATATCCTTCCGCAAATAAGGGGACCAATACTGCACACAGTATTCCAGCTGCGGCCTCACCAATGCCCTGTACAGATGCAGCAAGACATCTCTGCTTTTATATTCTACTCCCCTTGCGATATAGGCCAACATCCCATTTGCCTTCTTGATCACCTGTTGCACCTGCAGACTGGGTTTTTGCGTCTCATGCACAAGGACCCCCAGGTCCCTTTGCACAGTAGCATGTTGTAATTTCTTTCCATTTAGATAATCCAATTTGCTATTATTTCCTCCAAAGTGAATAACCTCGCATTTGTCAACGTTATACTCCATCTGCCGGATCCTCGCCCACTCACTCAGCCTGTCCAAATCTCTCTGCAGACCTTCTACGCCCTCCACACGATTCACTTTTCCACTTATCTTCGTGTCGTCTGCAAACTTTGTTACCCTACACTCAGTCCCCTCCTCCAGATCGTCTATATAAATGGTAAATAGTTGAGGCCCCAGTACCGATCCCTGCGGCACGCCACTAGTTACCATCTGCCAACCAGAAAAGACCCATTTATTCCGACTCTCTGCTTCCTGTAGGATAGCCAATCCCCAATCCACGCTAACACCCTACCCCCAACTCCGTGTGACCCAATCTTCTTCAGCAACCTTTTGTGAGGCACCTTATCAAACGTCTTTTGGAAATCCAAAAACACCGCATCCACCGGTTCCCCTCCGTCAACCGCACTAGTCACATCTTCATAAAAATCCAACAAGTTCGTCAAGCACGACTTTCCCCTCATGAATCCATGCTGTGTCTGCTTAATCGAACCATTCTTATCCAGATGGCCTGCTATTTCTTCTTTAATGATGGATTCCAGCATTTTCCCAACTACAGACGTTAAGCTAACCGGCCTGTAGTTACCCACCTTTTGTCTATTTCCTTTTTTAAACAGCGGCGGAACATTAGCTGTTTTCCAATCTGCCGGCACTACCCCAGAATCCAATGAATTTTGATAAATAACCACTAACGCATCCGCTATTACCTCTGACAATGAGCATCCTCTGGAGAGCTCGGGCTGGTGGGCTCTTTGTCCTGTACAGCTGGAGCTGATGGGGCCACAGACAAAGAGGATTTGAAGCACCTAGACGCCCTTGGGGATTCCTGAATCGATGTCCTCATGATGTCTGCCTGATGCCCTTCCTCCTTTTGTATGTCCGAGGGCCCCTTCCTGTGGAGAAGGGGCACATAGAGAGAGGAAAGATGCCCCTGTTCCCTCTTGTGTAGCCACTGTGAAAGCTCATCCATGGCTACAATGATGAAGTGCAGGTCTGAACACATCTCTGGCAGAAACAGGTTGTTCTGCTGGATCAGGTTGTCCATGGCATCCATCATCCTCCCAATGGAGTCTTCGATTCACTTATATATCAAAGCCACCACATTAGGGAGCACATGGATGAATTCCTCTGCTTCTCATGTCACTACGTTGAGGGCCTCTAACACCTCTGCTGATGTTTCCCTGCATCTCGGTGATGCTCCAGCATCCCCTCCATGGCTGCTCCCAGTGGCTCATCATCTAACTTAGATTTATCAGAGGCCTCTTCTCCAAAGAACAGTTCTCCAGGTGCCAGAGAGCTTGGCTGTCACTGCTTCTGCTTGCTGGAGGGTGCAGGTGAATGTTCTGATAGCTCAATAGGTGAAATTTGTTCTCGTCCTCCTCCTAGGTATCCTGGGGGCTGGAGTTTAATTCTATTGCCTGGGCTGGCCTCCCCTCCTGCTGGCATATAGAATGGAGAGAATGAATGTAATCTGGCTCAAATATAGCACTCATCAATCACCTTGATTTTCCAATGTAGTCTGGATTAAGTATGCTTCCTCACTAAATGCTTGAGGGAGGCTGACCTCACTGTCGGCACAGGCATGATCATTGTTCCTCCCGCTACAGGTCAGCAGCCTGCTGCTCATGTTGTGTGATGGGCTGGAGCTCAGACCTCCTATTTTCTCTCTCCCTCCAGTTGTGGGCAGCCTTCTCCTGCATAAAGATGGATTGTGGGCACGTATGATGAAAGAATAGGTCGCAGGCTCCTAATTTGTGGCTAATAACTCAACTCATGACTCCCCAAACCCAACCATCATGTGCAAGACACAAGTCAGGAGTGTGATGGAATAGTCTCCATTGCCTGGCTGAATGCAACTCTCAAAACACTCAGGAAATTGGACACCATACAGGACAAAGTAGTCCCCTTGATTGATATCCCATCTATCACCCTCTACAATCAGTCCCTGTCCCACTTGTGCATAGTGGTAGCAGTGTGTACCTTGCACTGCAGCAAGTCACCAAGGTTCCTGGAACAGCACCCTCCAACGTCAAGAGTTCAACCAGCTGAAAGGACTAGGTGAGCAGCAGTGCCTGTGGTTGCCTACTGTGCCTTCACTGTGGCTGGGTGAAAATCCTGCGGTTCCCTCACAAATAGCACAACACATGGACTACAGGAGTTGTAAAGGCCATTTAGGAATGGATAAATGAAATACTGGCCTTGCCAGTGACACCCAGATCCCATGCCCAAACACAGATGTGGAGAGGTTAGTGGGTTGGAAGGGTAAAAGGATCACCTAGAGGTGTGGGTGGATGAAATCATTAACCCTTTTCCTGAACTGCAGGGTAGTCATCTTCTGCACCCCACAAGCACTGACCACCCTGACTACCTCCTCCCAGGCCACTGTGGTCAGCTGGGATAGCCTCCTGCAGCAATCCCTGGAGAAGGGGACTTGCACTGCCTCCAGGAGTGTGTTGCTGAAGCAGGGAGCCACGGCTTGCTACCTTCTCCTCTACAACCTTTCTCCTTCCCCTTAATGAAGGGCTGTCCAGCTGCCTTTTAAATATGGCTCCTGGACATGATGGTAGGACACCGGATTTATTGCCTGCTCTGTCACAAAACTCGATATGGAACGTGCACGTGCATAACTAATCAGCAGGGAGCACACGACGGTGCGTAAAAGCCCTCCCCGCTCCTCAGCTGGATTTGCTCTGAATTTCTTATCCTGCCACAGAACTTATGGCTGAATGCAGCTCCCAGAACACTCAGGAAATTGGACACTATCCAGGACAAAGTAGTCCCCTTGATTGTTACCCCATCTATCACCCTCTACAATCTGTCTCTGTACCACTTGTGCACAGTGGTAGCAGTGTGTAACTTGCACTGCAGCAAGTCGCCAAGCTTCCTGGAACAGCACCCTCCAACCTCACGAGGGGGTGGCACAGCGCCTAGCACTGCTGCCTCACAGCGTCAAGGACCCGGGTTCAAATCCGGCCACAGGTCACTGTCTGTGTGGAGTTTACACATTCTCCCCGTGTCTGTGTGGGTTTCCTCTGGGCGCTCCAGTTTCCTCCCACATTCCAAAGATGTGCAAGTTAGGTTGATTGGCCATGCTAAATTAACCTTGGTGTCGGGGGATTAGCACGGTAAAATATGAGGGGTTACGGGAATAAGGCCTGGGTGGGATTGTGGTTGGTGCAGACTCGATGGGCCGAATGGCCTCCTTCAGCACTGTAGAGATTCTATGATTTATGGGAAGATTGCCCAGTACCTCTGACAGTGTAGCAATCTCTCACTCAGCAAACCAGTGTAAGCCTACATAGTGTGCTCAAGAGTGAAGAGGTTGCGGATTTAAGTACAACTTTGAGATCTTTGGGTCAAGTTTACACAAAAAGAACAAAGATCCAATGAGGCAAGGGGAATGAATGTGCCTGGTAGGAGGGGCCAAAAAATACCTGGAGGAGGGATGGTGACATCTTTTTTGGCACATTTGTTTGAGCCAACTCAATTCAGTTATAGTGTTCTGGCCATATACGTGATAGTCCCTGGAACTGATACCTACAGCTACCTTATGTCGGCAGTTTGTGCTATTTTCTGCCACCTTTTGCCCAGAATGGGCAGGAAGTCAGCAGATGGGATTTAAATGAGAACTTGGAGCATTTGTTGAGTTTCTAGCTCCGCTTGGACAAAGTCCGCCCAGAGTTAAATTATATGTATTCAAAATATTATTCATCTTTCACTTCACAAAATTTTGCTTCAGATTTAGATGTTTTTTGCTCCTCAAAGCCTCTTATTCTGTTACTTGAAACAGAGGGTAGAATTTTCCAAAATTGCAGAGTGTTGGATCAGGTGAGAAAAGCTGTGTGACACTCGCCAGTTTCACAGAAGCCTTTACTTGCCTGATTTAATGGTACTTTGTGCAATTTCAGAGTGCTGACGAGGATCACACAGCCAACTGGAGGGATGGGATCTAAGCTCATAGCAAAGCCAGGATTCTGAGATCGTGGAGCTGTTTTAAAGAGCGCCCTAATCCCAAAGTTATATTTGAGGGAGGGCTCCTCCAACGGGGATCGGGACCCCACCCCATCACAACGCCAACATCAGGGCACCGCCGCTCACAGGCACCCTCTTCACGCACCCTCATGGCACTGCCCAGCTTTGTCCCTCAAGCCCTGGCGCCTACAGGCACCTTCGTGCCCTCATTATGACTTATTTTCACTTTTGAAACCAGTGGTGATTCACTCTGCCGGGGGGGGGGGGGGGGGGTGTGGTTGGGGGAGGGTATGCTGTGATCAGACGCTATGGCGTCAAGCCATTTAATAATAACTGTAAAATTATGTTAAAGTATTAAAATCAGGTTCACGCTGTTCTAGATGGCACAAATTCCGTTTGAGGCTGCTCGCAAAATTCAGCGGCCATTACAGGATTTGCACCTGCGGCTAACAGGGCCGCTAGATCACGGCTATTGTTTTTGTCCAACCCACCATGGCGGATTTGAAATAATTTTTTGTTCTTTAATTTCTTTCTTTTGAATCTTTTTCCTCCGTGATTAATGCCTGTCAGCAAATCTGCTCGAGCATGTGTATGCAGCTTTAACTTGCCATCTGTGTTGACGCAACAGATTGGACATTACTCTGTGAGAAACTATCTAATATTGCAGTTTTATAATGCAAAATCTTCATGTTCCGGCTTCCCTTTCTATTTTTAACCCATTTTGTCAGAACATGAATTCATTACACACCTGAGACACAAAAGATAGTCAGTCAGGTTGTGGAGTGGCTGTAGGAGGGGGGAGATTTTCCATTCTACCTAATGAAGTAAGAGTTTGATTGGGCAAAAGACCTTATCAAAATCAGGCGCAAGCTACTCGCCATTCTCCTCCGTCCATTCATTTTAATGTGGCAGCCATTTTGTGCACAGTAAGGTCCCGGAAATAGTCATGAGATAAAATGGCCAGTTGATCTGCTTTTTCTTCTGGTATTAGTTCAAAGGAAGAAAGGTGGCATGGTGGCAGTGGTTAGCACTTCTGCCTCAGAGCTCCAGGGTTCGATTCCCGGCTAGGGTCACTGTGTGGGGTTTGCACGTTCTGCCCATGTTTGCATGGGTTTCCTCCCACACTCCAAAGATGTGCAGGTTAGGTGATTGGCCCTGCTAAATTACCCCTTAGAGTCCCGGGATGCGTAGGTTAGAGGGATTAGTGGGGTAAATATGTGGAGTTACGGGGATAGGGCCTGGGTGGGATTGTAGTCGGTGCAGGCTCGATGGGCCAAATGACCTTCTTCTGCACTGTAGGGATTCTATGATTTCTATGAAGAACGTTGACCAGAGCACGGAGAAGAACCTGCAGTTCTGAGTAGGATTTTTAATGTCCACTCTAAGTAGAGCAACAAGTAGATAAGGCCTTTTAATTGTTTAATATCTGTCTCACCAGATGGTTAGCACCTCTGACGATGTGGCATTCCCCCACTATTGCACAGGGCAGTGAGTTTGGTTTCACGTGTTCAAGACTTGGCGTGTAACTCAAAAACATGAATGCTAACAAGCTGACACAAATCTCTATCCTTGATTAAAATGAGAAAGCAGAATACTGATTTTCTTTTTCGGGGACATGGGGAAATGTCCATGATTTTTCAGTGTTGTGCAAAGCTGTCTGGGGTCTGAGAATACTGTAATGTGTCTATTTCTTTGATGCTATGTGAATGAGGATAATTGCAGGAGATCAACTGGAAAAGTCAAAAAATATTTGGTTGAAACTCAACTGAGACAGGGGAGGGTTGATTTTGCATTATATCAAATGCTCCCTTCTAATTGCTTCTGCCAGTGAATATCTCAATTACTGGTGTTCCTGTGACCAGTTAATTCTACTGTGAATAATTACTTAATTATTTGTACTTTCCCCAGTCTAATCCTTCCCAAAGCCAGCTGCAGTTTTGTGGCAGATATGTTAATTTGAATGGTCAGAAATCTAGGAAATAAACAATGATGTGAACTAAAATGACAGCAACTTATTAAGATCCATTGAATTGAGCAGAATCAATGGATCGGGATAGGGGAATGAGCAGAATTCTGGCTTTAAAAAGCATTAGCAGTGGCACATACTCCAGTACAGTATAGCTAGTGTATATGTTATTGTTTAAACATTTTACATTGTGAACATGCACATTGTTCAGCAAATGTATAGAATCCATGATTGGTAGCTGCAGAGTTAGTGACCTCATCTTGCTGGCAACAGATTGTACAACCTTCCAGCATGTGCAGCCTGAATACTGCAGCCTATATACACTGCTGCATACTAAATGGAAACTTCATTTAGTGTCTTTATTGCAGGATGTAACTCTGAGGATTACAGTTAACTATGCTGCAGTGCATGAATCTGAAGGGTGAGATTGTTAACTGCAAGATCACCAGCTCGCTGCTGAGACCCCATTGGCAATTTTTGACTACATCAAACCAATACTAACTGCAATGTTCTATCAAAGTTTTCATGTTTGGTTTGAATTACGTGCCAATAACTCAGGAAATCCTGTCTTCATGAGAAATCAAAAATCCCTACCATGTGCCAATGATGTCACTTCTGCAACTGTGAGTCAGCAATTAACAATAACTATTTCTGTCATGCGATAGCATTCAGTCCAATTACATTCAAGGGGATAGTTCAAGGATATAGAATTATGCATTACTAGTAATTTTAGTTATCTAAGAGGAAATCTGCTATTTCACTGCCTCAGAACTCAGTAACAGATACCGAGGACAGACAAATATACTGTATTCAATTCACAGATCAGAACCCCTTTGGAAATCAGAATCTCTTTATTACAATAATCAAAACCATATCTTATTTCAATAAACAGTCCTTTAACCCATTTTTACTGGTGCATGCTTTACCAGTGATAGTTTAAGAGCTTAATTCATAAATATTGCAGTGCAAATAAATAAATAGGAATATGTGCATGTGATTTTCATAGATCAAAAATGAACAGATACACATATTACATTGGGTATGTGGCACAGAAACAAGACACGGGCATTCATACTCCACTTGAAACCCTTCCCAACTTTCCTTATCCAAATTTATTCCCTTCTTCCTGCTTGTCTAGCTTCCCCTTAAATACATCTATACTATATGCTTCAACCCTCACTATGATGGCAAGTCCCACATTCACCACGCTCTGGGTAAAGAAGTTCCTTCTGAATTTCCTATTGGATTTTTTGGTGACTATCTTATAATGATGGTCGCTAGTTATGAACTTCCCTACAAGGGGAAAACATTCTCCATCCACTCCATCGAATGCTTTCATAACTTTAAAGACCTTGTTTAAGTCATCCTTCAGCCTTCTTTTTTTTTTCAAAAGAGACCCAGCTTATTAATCCTACACCTGATCTGTAATTCCATGTATGCTTGGCATCATCATTGCAAATCTTTTCTCTGCACTCTCCTCCAGTCTCTAAAACAATACGCACAACTCTGGTGCAGTCGAACCAAGGTTTGATGCAGGTTTACCATAACTTCCCTACTTTTCAATTCTATCACTCGAGAAATAAAGCCTAGTGTTTGTTTTGTTTTTCTAATGGCCTTATTAACTTGTGACACAACCTTGAGTGAGTGATGCATTTGTACTACAGGATCCCTGTGTTCCTCTATCCCACCCTCATTTGCACCTTCTAAGTAATAAGTACAAAATGTACGACCTCATATTTACATTTATAGAACTATAGAATCCCAACAGTGCAGAAGGAGGCCATTCAGCCTATCGAATCTGCATCGATTCTCTGAAAGAGCATCTTTACCCAGGCCCATTCCGCCCCCCCACTCCCCCAATTCCTGTAACCCCTTGCACTTACCATGGCCAATCCACCTTCCACCTAACCTACCCATCTTGGGACACTGAGGGGCAATTTACCATGGCCAACCCACCTACTCTGCACACCTTTGGACTGTAGAAGGAAACCCATGCGGACACAGGGAGAACGTGAAAACTCCAAAGGCTAAAATTGAATCCAGGTCCCTGGCACCATGCGGCAGCAGTGCCACCCTATTTGTGTTGAACGTCATGCTAATTATTCTGAAAGTTTATTACTATTCCACTGTAATTTTTGCAATGCTCCTCAGTATTCCCCTAAACTGCTGTTGTCCACAAATGAGGAAATTCCCTTGTCATCGGTTTTGAAACTGGTGCTGCAACCTAGATTTAACCAAACAGTGCTGTTACCTTACTGTGTGTTCCTTTGTTGAAGATCTGTTGTTTTATTTTAAAGCAGTGTTCCAAATTCTGCTCTCTGCAGGAATTCTACAGCCAGATTGCTTTCTCAGTCTAGCAATAAGAAGGTGCAGACTCCTAGCAAAAATATTACCCAAGGAGAGTAGACACAGCTAACCCTTTTGTAAACTCAGGAACTAGAAAGCCTAATGGGAGTTGAAGAGGTCTTGGAGTCCAGAGGGTAGCATTCCTATCTCAGGGCCAGTAGCACCAGGTTCAAGTCCCTCTTGAGAGGATTTGATGGCCATGGAAGATGTGTTCATTATGCGGCCAAATGGATTGATTATCAGCCTGTATATCCTTCCAATATGCCTGATGGCAGGCGGTAAGAGATGGAGAGTTTCCTGGTAAACCATACTGCAGAAGTCAACAGAAAACCACTGGCGTACTTGGCCAAGCAGAATCATGGGCCAATCCAATGGAAGTTCAACACCCTCTTAGGACATGGTACCTGAAGGAGGAGGCATTGCCATTGTGGAAAATAGAAAGCAAGTATTAATTGTTGCGGTATGATTATCCTCAATGTTCTCGAGTCTGAACAGTATGACCAGTGGAAGAATGAAATTATATATGGACACAGGTCTTACCAAAGTCTTATCAAAGACAAGGTATTATAGGATTATTGATCATCAGAAGTAAGAATATTTTGTTATTAGTTTGATAGTGATGAAGATTTGGGCCTTTTATTAGAGTTCTTGGATGAAATCTATGAGAAAGATTATCTGTTGAATGTTTATCAAGCATGGTCAAAATTGGATACATTTCTGGAAAATAAATAATGATTCCATGGAAGATTATATCATGGAACTTAAGAATGTATAAAAGATTGATGAAATTGAATTTGGGGGTCCCTGAGTTGGTACGAATGTTTAAATTGCTGGTTTGTAAAGGTGTCACATATGAACAGGCAATGGGTCCCAACTGGTGCTCAGTTCTGAGAGAGACGGATGCTATTGGATCAGATGTCTGCTGCATTGAAAACATTCCTGGGGAAACAGTATTTTTTCTTAATGGAATAAATGACACATCCCATAATGATGTAAAGGATAGATGACTCAGTGATTACCAGATACTGGTTACAACTGTCAATACAATGCAAGGAATATAAACAGTTAAAGGAAGGATCAAAGCAGCATAGCAGATGTGGCTATTACACCAGAAGACAAAGCTGAAACAATAATTGCCAAATGAATCCCAGAAATAGCCAAGGAAAAGTTAATAGGTGCTGCAGAAGTTTAAGGCAGGAACGTACCATTGTTCTGAATATCCTGGCTGACACTGGATGCAACAGACTTTGGGAATTGACCTCTCTGTCAACCTGTTCCCTTCTCAGGTTGTACCTGCATTGCTTCTCTCCTCCTTTGCATCTTTCTATACCAATGCCTTTAGCGCTATGATAAAGGCAAAATACTGCAGATGCAGGAATCTAAAACGAAAACAGAAAATGCTGGAAAATCTCAGCAGGACTGACAACATCTCCGAAGGATCATCCTGACTTGAAATGTTAACTCTTCTCTCTTCACAGATGCTGTCAGACCTGCTGAGATTTTCCAGCATTTTCTGTTTTAGTTTTTCTCTGGCTCTGTGCTGGAAAACCTGGGGCCTCCTCTCTGCTGTTTTTTTTTGCTTCATTTGGTCTGCCTCTCCTTCTGACCGCTACCAGTGCGGACACTCAGCAGTGTGTTTATATAATGAGTGCAGCTCCAGTTTAATAGGGGCAGGCTGACTTGAAGGCATGCGGATTGGCTGCAAGCTGTGCTGCTTGATCCCTTTGACAGCACAGCCATTCAGCAGTGCATTTGGATACAATCATTCAAATAAAGAGACAACACAAAGTTCATGAGCTGATTGCCTCAACTGAACTGGGCCTGAGCTAATCATAAATTGTGCCTTGCCCAGCTGAAACAATTTTCCTCCCTAAGCTTCCAATTCAGTGCCATGAACGTTCCTCCATTTCAAGAAGAATCATACAGATTCAAAACGTAAACTCTGTTTCTCTCTCCATGGATACTGTCAGACCTGCTGAGTTTTTCCAGCATTTTCTGTTTTTGTTTGATTTCCAGGATCTGCAGCATTTGGCTTTTATCCTCCATTTCAATGATGGTTTTTCATGATGCAGAATCAGAGATTCAGCAAGGACCCTGACCATGTTGCACTGTCATACAGCAATGAGCTCCTTTTCACCTATATCCTCAGTTCCTTTCTAACCCATAATCATCAACTAAGCCCGTGAAACTTGCCAGTGTCGTATTAACATGTGTATTTGACCCGTCTGCTTTTAAGATATGTAAGGACATGGTGCTGTGTGTGTGACTGTCCTGCACACTGGGATGCATGTTCTTTAAAAATAATTGCAAGGTGAGCAGCTGGGCCTTGTTCTGCACTTTACTTTAGTGCTGACAGCACAGGCTATGTTTTTGAATACAAATGCTGATTTGGATTTGCTTAAAATGAAAATTGACATCCCAGCGAATGTGAGAATCATTGCACAACCCACAATCAGTGTCACCTGCACAAAGTTTGGCAATGCCGAGCCTCCTGACCTCTGAGGTCCATAAGGACACCCTTTGTAATGGATAAGGAAATACTTGTGTGCGGTGTACTGATACCAATCCCGACACAGCTGCACCTTGTGAAAGCTATCTTGTGCAGAAGAGCAATATGCATTCTTCGAGACAAGTTTACAAAGAGAAGCCATGGTTCCACTAGCAGAAAGAAATTAATCTTGCCTTGTTAACTGAAAATGGATAAGCAGGTTCAGTACTTTAAATTTGTCAGACTATCTGTGCATGAAGATAGTCATTGAAAATCTTTCCTCAGTTTCTAATAACGTGTTCCATCTTTTTAAAGCATTTTTAAATGGTTCAAAAGATTTTCAACCCAGTCTTATGTGCTCTATTTGCATCAAGATACCACTAAATGTGGGTTAACTTTGGGTTCTTTAATGAGAAGCTATTCAGGAAATCATGCCTGCAACTTTCCTTGAATAACTATTTGTACCAATGTAAGGTAATTAGTATTCATAACCATACATAACAATGTTATGTAATGACAGTTTCATTGGTCAGAACATTGAATACAGGAGTTGGGACGTCTTGTTGAAGTTGTACAAGACATTGATAAGGCCCCACTTGGAATACTGTGTACAGTTCTGGTCACCCTATTGTATAAAAGATATTCTTAAACTAGAAAGAGTGCAGAAAAGATTTACTAGGATGCTATCGGGACTTGATGGTTTGAGTTATAAGGAGAGGCTGGATAGACTGGGACTTTTTTCTCTGGAGTGTAGAACGTTGAGAGGTGATCTTAGAGAGGTCTATAAAATAATGAGGGGCATAGATCAGTTAGATAGTCAATAGCTTTTCCCATAGGTAGGGGAGTCTAAAACTAGAGGGCATGGGTTTAAGGTGAGAGGGGAGAGATACAAAAGGATCCAGAGGGGCAATTATTTCACACAGAGGGTAGTGAGTGTCTGGAACAAGCTGCCAGAGGTAGTAGTAGAGGGGGGTACAATTTTGTCTTTTAAAAAGCATTTAGACAGTTACATGGGTAAGATGGGTATAGAGGGATATGAGCCAAATGCGGGCAATTGGGACTAGCTTAGGGCTATAAAAAACGGGTGGCATGGACAAGTTGGGCCGAAGGGCCTGTTTCCATGCTGGAAACCTCTATGACTCTATGATAGTTAACCCATTTACAATAGTGTCAAAATAGGTGACAATGTTCTTTATTGTTTACCACAGCACTTTTCTTTAAATTGAACACCTTTTCTGCACATCCTCCATGCAGTTTGTTACACCGTTGCGTGAATACTCCCCATAGCTGCTGTATCTGCTGTTTAGTAATGTTGCCATTCCAACCTGGAGAGGACAATTTATCTGCTCCCTCATTCCATTTCCAATAATCTAAAGGGACTGATCGTAAAGTGGCTGTTAATGATGAACTCAGTCCATTATTGCTCCAATTTGTAAACTGTACAGCAGCAGGACCAATGCACTTGGCATCTTTTACAGTGGTGCTCTGCTTGGTAAAGGAATTAATGGGTTGTTACCCTTCTTGCAAACTTGTTTCTGATTAGCTGCCTGGTTGCGCATTAGTTGCAACACCTCAAGAGGGTGCCTTGAGTAAACCTGTATCCCTACAAAAGTAAAGTTTATTTATTTGTCACAAGTAAGGCTTACATTAACATTGCAATGAAGTTACTGTGAAATTCCCCTAGTCGCCACACTCTGGCGCCTGTTCAGGTCAATGCACCTAACCAGCACGTCTTTCAGTCTGGGAGGAAACCGGAGCAAATCCACACAGACATGGGGAAAACATGCAAACTCCACACTTTGACAAGTGTGTAAACTTTACGCGATACATAATCAGTGAAGACCAAATTAATCTCACTCCCCAATGTGTGGAATGGGTTTTTGTTCTCTATTACACACACCAAGGAGATGGAAATGTTTAGACTTGTTTTCAATTCTAAAATCTGAAGTTTCACTCTGAGCAAAATTTAAAATGGCATTGCTCATCATCAAGGCATTGTGTCCATTAAATTGGGTAGTGTCAGAAGGCTTAAAAGGCATCCACCTTTACATGATAAATAGAAAGAGCAATGAAATATTACTGCATTTCCATGGAACAGGCAAATGCTGTTGGTAAAGGTGCAACTAGCTTAGCCTGAGATGACAGTGGCTTTACAAAATGCTTACCTGCACTTGGCCTAGGCTATAAACTTCTGAGACATTTCTGGTCTACTTTTGGACAAGGGAAAGACTTAACTAGGACCTTACTAGGAACCACCTCTAGATAGTGACAAAGCAAGGTATTCTTTTAGAAGAGATTTTTGAACATCCAGTGGCATCCAACACGGTCACAAATTGACAACAGAGTCATAATAAGTTCCATAGCTCTGGGATCGAGGAATAACACTATCTTTGTAGTCTTGAATCTTTGGCTTTTATGGAAGTTTTGACAGCTCCATTTATTGGCATGGTTTTCACATTTTCCACTGTCATTGACAATTATGCAGACATGATGATGTCATGATGTAATAATTTACACTCTTGCTGTCCTTCAGCGAGATTTAATGAATGTTAACTATCAACGCTTAGTGAGCATGAGAAATATTAGTATTTTGAAGGGCTGCCCATCTAACTGTAAAATGTTTTGTAGAAAATGATTGTGTCTTAACATTTGAAACACTATGTTCAAAAAGTTCTTATTGTTTAAATCAATGCCACTTTAAAATCAATGGTCATTTGCCAATTGCAACGTATGTTTTAGTACTGGTACTGTACTTTTACTGTTTGTACTTGTTATTATTGTGCAATTTTATTTTAAGATGTAGCTCCCCAAAAATGCCATATCTCAGTAATATATTTCTACTCATAGGCCAGAATTTTATGTTTGGAGGTTAATGCGCGCTCGATGTGACCAGACTTAAATAACATCAAATGATGTTGGGTGTACATCAATGTACAAGGGGGCAATTTGAGGTTGACTTGAGGATGAATCGGATATGTGCCCATCGACAATTAAAGGGCCAGTTAACAAGCCAATAGACAGCAATTTTGCTCTGCATGTTCCATTTTCAACTCGTCTCATAGGCGAAAAGGGTGGGCAAAAAATACGTTATGATTTCCTCATCCAAGGTCCCCAGAGCTGCAGCACTTTGTCATTGCAAGTTTGCTGCTGTGTGAGCACAGTGTTGTCCAGAATATCCCAGAGTTTCTTTGGATTTCAGTAACGTTTCAAGCATGCCTTTCTGCATTTCAGGACCTCATCTTCCCTGGAACATTTGCCTGAGGACTGCAGCACAATAGGCAAGGCACTAGTCCTCTGTATCTCATCTAGGGATAGTGGGACCTCTTCTGAAGAGGAAGAAAGGGGCAGGAGGGAGAGAAGGCTCGGTGAGCATGGGCAGCTTGGGGAGAGGCACGGATTCTGTTGTTGCAGGGCCAGCAGGGAGGAGCAAAGTGGGAGGGTCCGCCAGAGACACTATGACCCAGCAGCTACAGTGTACAGACAGCGCTTCAACTACCTCCAAATGTCCAAGGTCCAGTGTCGCAGGAAGCTCAACCTCTTTCGGGACACAGTGACAGCAATATGTTACATGATTGGTCCAGAAATTGTCTCCAAATTCTTGGGCAGATATTCAGGTGGCTTTGAAGGTCACAATGGCCCTCTACTTCTACACATCTAGTTCTTTCTCGAGGTCAGTGAGGTATCTGCGCAACGGAGAAAGCTTTGCAGCGATGGCTGGGTTCCCTTAATCCAGGATGGGCGGCACGGTAGCATAGTGGTTAGCACTGCAGCTTCACAGCTCCAGGGTCCCGGGTTCGATTCCCGGCTCGGGTCACTGTCTGTGTGGAGTTTGCACATTCTCCTCGTGTCTGCGTGGGTTTCCTCCGGGTGCTCCGGTTTCCTCCCACAGTCCAAAGATGTGTGGGTTAGGTTGATTAGCCAGGTTAAAAATTGCCCCTTAGAGTCCTGAGATGCGTAGGTTAGAGGGATTAGCGGGTAAAATATGTGGGGGTAGGGCCTGGGTGGGATTGTGGTCGGTGCAGACTCGATGGGCCGAATGGCCTCCTTCTGCACTGTAGGGATTCTATGATTCTATGATGTAACAAATTCATTCATGTAGTCATCAGACCGGGAGCTTTCATGAACAGAAAAGGCTTCCACTTAATGAATGTTTAGATTGCCTGTGATCACGGGATACAGTCTGTGCCCGTTATCCTGGCAGCTCACGCAATGCTTACATCTTGCGACATTCTCGGATATCAAGGCTGTTCATGGTTCCTGTAAGATTGGATTGATGGCTCCTCGGTGATAGGGACTATCCCTTGAAAATGTGGCTGATGACCTCACTCTGTCTCTCTGTCACCCAAGAACCAAAGAGAGAGACAATAGGTGTCACGCTTCCACAAGGGCGATGGTGGGGAGGACCACCATGTTGCTGAAGATGCACTTCAGGTGCCTGGATCAATCAGGGGGAACATTGTCGTTTCCTCAGGAGCGTGTTCCCTCATAGTCATGGCATGCTGCACCCTACACAATCTGGCTCTGGCAAGGGGGGACCCAGTGGAGACTGAGGGAAGTGAGACAGCTCCGCAGTCCATTGAGAATGACTCCAGTGATGGGTCTGAGAAAGATTCTGGGGTCGTGCAGGGTGAGGATGTCAAGGTAGACAACAGGAACCTTCAGAGAGGCAGGAACACCAGGGAGGCTTTCATCCTGTGAACCTGCAGCTAGGCATCCAAGGCACTGATGCTGCCTCAAGCCAATGGCACTGTCTCCTTGGCAAACAATTAAATGAGAGCCCAACCCAGAATGCCAGCACCATACAATGTCACACACTTACAAGCCTGCGCTGCATTTGGCATCCAGCCAACTCAGCCCATTAACACAAAATAAATGTTTATGTTACTATAACTATAATGAATGAAGAACATACAAAGTTGCTATCCCTAACATAAATTTCAAAATAATGAATGTAAATAATTTCACCCGTGACACGTCCCTGTAGTGTTCATGGTGTATTCAACTTGCATCTGTGGGTGCTACATCTTGGTGTCCCCCTCGCTGGCAGAGGCATTGGACGTAACCTGCTGATTTTACTCTCCCGGTGGCCGTGATGATCTTGGTGGTTCTCCTCTGGCTTGCAGAGCCTGAGATGAAAGCAAATTACTGCGGATACTGGAATCTGAAACAAAAACAGAAAATGCTGGAAAATCTCAGCAGGTCTGACAGCATCTGTGGAGAGAGAATAGAGCCAACGTTTCGAGTTTGGATGACTCTTCATCGCAAAGGGTCATCTAGACTCGAAACGTTAGCTCTATTCTCTCTCCACAGATGCTGTCAGAACCTGAGTTGGCTCTGCCTGAGAGATTGTGTCCAGCTCCAAGGCTGGGCACTCCTCAGTCATCCCACGGGAAGACAGGCAGAGGTGCTGGTGTCTGCATCTGGAGAGCCCATTGAGATGACAGACAGCCATCTGCCACCGTGATGTACACTTGAATCTCCCTGCTCACCACTGATGAAAGGTAATGAGCAGAGAGAGGAGGTGCCGCATCCATCCCTTACACACTGGCAGTGACCTCCAGAGTGCCCATCTGATATTCCCTCTCACTTTTCATGACCACCAATTGCTGAGTCCAGGGACAGTTATTGCAAAGCTTCCAAATACCTCCCTCACCCTCCCCAACAACTCCCAGCCTTCAGGGAGCTGCCTCTGAAATTTTTAAACCCCCTCTCAAATCCCCATTGGACCTGCCACCTAATATGTTCACACTCCTATAAATGCTGAAAAATACTGTCAGTCGTGACCACCCAGCATAATATCACATGCACGATGCGATCTTGCCAAGAGCGGGTTTCACATCTGCTTCCAGCCATGGCCCTTTGGCGCACTCTGAGAATCAAGACAAGGTTATAATGTCACGATGGAAGAATTAACCTTTTACAACTTCTCAAACGTTACATCACAAGCTAGATTTTGTCATTTTAATCATGCCCCCAATGAGCAAAATAATGTAGAATATTCATTTAAATTACAGGATTAATTGGTGAAAGGTTTCCCTAAATATTCAATGTGAAGATATCTGCTATGTTCAATATTCTGTGAACATTTTAAGAAGGAATAAGTATAATAGCAAAGATTGGAAGATTTGTATGTGGGGGGGAAAAAAGAAATAAACTGTGCCAATAAGTAAAGCACTGGTTTAATGCTGCTATTTCAAACATGGAGAGTTTCTGAGGTCAGTTGAAAGGGGTATAAAGAAGGAGGTGATTCCAGTTCCCTGGAGGAAAAGGAGGTGGGTCAACCTACAACATCTCTGTAACCTGATCACAACAGGCACTGAAAACTGCTTGCTGCCGATTGCTGGACCATTCATCTGCCCAGGGAGTATAAGGCTTCAAAGAAGAGGAAAAAGAGAATAATTAAGCTTTAGTAAGTTGTTAAAAACCCACCTCTACTCAGTTCATCTAGCAATTGTTATGGACAAGAGACAGATGGTAGGTAAGTGACCAAAGATAGATGTGTTGTAAAAGAAAAGTGTTTTAACACCCTGAGTGCTGTAACTCGCAAGAACAGAGAAATGACACGTTATCACGCGTGTGCCACACACAAGAAAGGGTAATTACAAAAGAGGCAGCATGCACTTGGGTCTTAAGTCCAAAATATTACTGTCACACTTGCATCGTTTGAGATGAAGTCTTCAAACGTTGCAAACCTGAGATTCTGTTTTTTTGATTCACTGTAGAATTAGAGGTTGCAGGTTTATGAAAATGGATTTGCCACGGCTCACTGCTTACAATAGTTGGTTTCTCTGATTTGACTCTAGTCAAGGTGTAGTCGAAACCCCTACAGCGAAAATCTGGTTTGGTTCCTCAGATAGGTAAATAAAGGTCAGTCAGAATTGTCTGCCTGAGATTTTAGGCAGGATCCTTTTCCTTCACTGGCCTGGAACTCCTCTTCTTTCTCTCTGCCTGTGCTGCCAAAATGTGTCTTATTAAACATCCTTTATCAGAAACCTGGTATCTGTCATGTGACCGCATCTTTTTTCCATTGTCCTCACAAATATTATCCAATGGCTTCTCCATTGACAAATAATACTCTTCAAGTTTCACCAATTAAATATCATTTTGATAAAATGGGATTCTTCTCACACCCATTCTTGCAATTTCACTCCGAAGTCAATAAGTCTGCAAGTCCATTGTGAAAGAGTTGCTGTAGCTATTTGGATAGTGACAGCCATTAATCCACAGGAAAAGTTCATTTAATTTCAATTAAATATTCCCATAGGTTGTTTCCATTTCAATGTCTAGTCCAGGCAGACAGGGTGGCATTCAGGGCCTTAAGTGGCTCCATATATGTTGACAAAAAAAGTTAATCTGACCTCTCAACTCCATTCCATTTTGAAAGCACAGTGCCCAGCTTACATTTTGATTTGAAGTAAAAATGTTCATTTAAAATAAATCCAAGAGTCCATATCACGTGAACATGGCAAGATGAGAAGCGGTCTACCTCAATATTAAATAATTAACAAAGGAAAAAAGAAATTGAATTCATATAATATCTTAAGATCTTATTCTTGAGAAGAACTCCCTGTTCTTCAAACAATTAATATTTTATATTTAACTAAACAGGCATACAAGGCCTTGATATAACATCTCAAACAAAAGATGGCTAATCTGACAATGCAGCACTCCCACAGTATTAAAGAATCAGCATAGGATTTGTTTTGAATCCCTGGAGTGGATCTTGAACTAATGGCTTTCTGATTCAAAAGATAAGACTGCTACCAACTGATCAAAACAGATCTACAACTCCACTGAGAGCGCTGTACATATTGTGACATATGGGGGGGGGGGGGGGGAACCATTCATCTCACTATTAATTAAAAACCTACCTATCTCCTCAAATGTGTTTAGTGTTCCAGCATCCATTGTACTCTTGAGGTGGGGAATTTCACAGATTGACTTTGAGTAAAGTAATTTCTCCTCATTTCTGTTTTAAATAAGCCACCCCTTGGCCTAAAACTATGGCCTCTCATTCTAGAATGTCCAACAAGGGAAAACAACCACTCTGTCTAACCTGTCAAGCCTCTTTAGCATCTTATATACCTCAATTAGATCTCCTCTCATACTTTTAAATTCCAGTGAGTATAGGTCTAAACTGCTCAATCTCTTTACAAGTCCTTCATCTCTGTAATCAATCTAGTGATTCTCTGAACCACGCCGCTAATGCATTTACATCCTTCCTCAAGTAAGGGGACCAAAACTGTGTGCAGTATTCCAGATGCGGTCTCACCAATGCCCTACACAGTTGCAACAATACTTCCCTACTTTTATACTCTATTCCATTAGCAATGAATGCCAAAATTCCATTTGCCTTCCTTATTACCTGCTGTACCTGCATACTAACTTTCTGTGATTCATGCACAAGAACACCCAGATCCCTCTGCACTGAAGCATTTTGAAGTTTCTCTACAGTTAGGCAATAAGTTGTCTTTTTATTCCTTCGACCAAAATAGATAACCTCACATTTACCCACATTAAATTACATCTGCCATATTTTGGCCCACTCACCTAACCTATCCATGTCCATTTGTAAATTTCTTATTTCCTCATTGCAACATGCTTTCAGACCTATTTTAGTGTTGTCTGCAAATTTGGCTACAGTACATTCTATCCTTGCATCCAAGTCATTAATATAAATTGTAAATAGTTGAGGCCTAAGGACCAAACCCTGTGGCATACCACTAGTTTCAGCTTGTCAACCAGAAAAAGACCTATTTATCCCCACTCTCCGTTTTCTGCTGGTTAGCCAATCCTCTATCCAAGCTAATATCTTACCCCAAACTCAATGGAATCTTTACCTTATGAATTAACCTTTTGTGCAGCACCTTATTAAATGCCTTCTGGAAGCCCAGATGCACTGAATCTACAGACCCCCATTATCCACTTTGCTTGTTACATCTTCGAAGAACTCCAAACTAGTCAAACATGATTTACCCTTTATAATACCACGCTGATTCTGATGAATTGCGTTTTGGCTTTCCAAATGTCCCGTGATTACTTCCTTAATAATGGATTCCAACAATTTCTTCACAACAGGCGTTAAACTAACTGGTCTATAGTTTCCTACCTTCTGCCTTTCTCTTTTTGAATGGAGGTGTTACATTAGCCTTTTCCCAATTCACTGGAACCTTTCCAGAATCTAGGGAAGTTTGGAATATTATAACCAATGCCTCCAGTAGCTCTGTGTCACTTCCTTTAAAGACTCTGGGATGTAGGCCATCAGGCCCTGTGGACATGTCTGCCTTTATTCCCAATAGATTGCTCTGTACTTTTTCCTTCGTGATGGCAATTGTTTTTAAGTCCCTCCTTTTCAACAAACTCTGCATTATCTGTTACTATTGGGATGGTTCTTGTGCCCTCCACCGAGGCAAAATATTGATTTAGTGTCTCTGCCATTCTGTGTTCCTCATTATTAACTCCCCAGACTCGTCCTCTAAGGGACCAATGTTGACTTTAGTTACTGTCTTCCTTTTTCTATACTTATAGATTTTTTTGCTATCCTTTTCTATATTTTGTGCAGGATTTCTTCCATAATTTACTGCTGCTCTTTTTATTACATTTTTAGTAGCCCTCTGTTTCCTAATCCCCGAGCCTGCTACTGACCTTTGCAAAATGGTATGTGTTAGTTTTTGCCTTTGTTATAATTAACCTTCTTGCTTGGCTATGGATGCATTTTCCCCCTCCTACAATCTTTCTACCTCTCTGGAATATATTTTAGTTGTTGAAATTGATTTATCAATGACCTTCCCTCCATCCTAAGGTCAGGAGTGGGATGTTCGCTGATGATTGCGCAGTGTTCAGTTATATTCGTGACTCCTTTTTTAATGACCGGGATTTAATGTGGATGACTGAGTTCAGAACTCGCCTGCTGGGTGGCCTTCTGAAGGCAAGGAAAAACCACCCGACTCCCATTTTCTCTGATCCATCACCAAGTTCTTTTGAGCTCAATGATAACTGGTGTAAATTGGCTCATTAATGAGTCTAATTTACATCCCTCGACAAGCAGGCGAGTTCCTTGCATTGGCCCCATCCCACCTGGGACTTAATCATGGGAGATTTTCCTGCCACTGGCAGACTGACATATGGTATCTCCTGTGATTAAGTGGTTCCGACCACCATGCTTCTCACCGCGACAGGCCGGATTAAATTTCGCCCAATCTGTGCATCATGCAAAAAGATCTGGACAATATTCAGGCGTTAGCTAAAGTTAAAGTTTATTTATTAGTCACAAGTAAGGTTTACATTAACACTGCAACGAAGTGACTGTGAAATTCCCCTAGTTGCCACAGTCTTGCGCCTGTTCGGGTCCATGCACCTAATCAGCATGTCTTTCAGAATGTGGCAGGAAACCCACGCAGACACTGGGAGAACATGCAAACTCCACACAGATAGTAACCCAAGCTGGGAATCGAACCCGGGTCCCTGGTGCTGTGAAGCAGCAGTGCTAACCACTGTGCTACCGTGCCAACCACTCTGCTACCGTGCTGCAGCTGATAAATGGTAAGATAAACAAGATCTACAAGGCACATGTCAGAAATGTGGTGAATACACTCCATTTGCCTGGATGAGTGCACCTCCAACAACACTCAAGATACTCAACACCATCCAGAACAAAGCAGTTGACTTAGTTTCAATCTCGTCCAGAACCTTAAACATTCACTCTCTCCACCCCTGACACACAGTGGCAGCAGTGTGTGCCATCTACAAGATGCATTCCAACCACTGACCAAACACCTTTGCAAACTCCTAACCTCCAATGCCCAGAAGGATAAGGGCAGCAGGTACTTAGGAAAGCTACCACCTCCAAGTTCCCCTCCAGTCACACACCATCCAAATTAGAATTTTATTGCTGATGCTTCAGTGTTGCTTAGTCAAAATCCTGGAACTCCGTGCCGAACAGCACTTTGGGTGTGTACCTACATCACAAAGACTGAAATTATTCAATACCTAATAGGGAAATACAACAAATGCTGACATTGCCAGCGATAACCATATTCTATGAACAAATTAAAAAAGAACTGTTGGATACAACCAGTAACTGCCAGGTAGTATTGTTGCATTTACTTGTAATTATTTGCAGGAACTGTTATTAGCTGTTGCCATTTTGTTTTATGATGATGCTCATTTGAGCCGTCATTATTTAGTGTAGAATTATAATTTACATCGAGAACAATAGACACCTGGGAGTCATTACAAAATGGTAATCTAATCCAGGAGTATAAACAACTTCATAAATTGTGCAAGTGAATCTTGAGCAGTTTATTACCTCATCTCAACCTTTAAAATAATTTCATGGTATTAGTTTGGTTTCTAGAATATATGTTGTCTTTTATTTTGCAACATGTTTTTATTTGGGCCAGATTTTCCTGTTCATTGGTTGTCAATACTAGTTTCAGCTAGTTACATCATAGGGTTAAAGGCTGTGACATGGTTATTATAGATGTAAATTGTATCTGATTCTTTTAGAAATTCCATGGCAAGCCCATATTCTGACAAAATATTCAAAGTGCTGTAAGACCTGTGGAACACCGTAATTGTTAAGCTGATGAATGGAGCCGATGTTTTGAACAACTAATAATGTAGGTGACTTGCCTTTCTGAGAAAATTAGTAGTTAATGTCAGTGAAGGCTCTTTTGATGAAATGGTTGTTAGGTGTCATGTTGTTGTATACTGAAAATCAATACACTGTACAATTCCATTAATTATACTATTGTGAGGTTTGTACGTCTATATAAATGCTTCATTACAGTTGTCATTTTCCTTTTATTTATCACAATTAATACTGTTATCCTAGTTAAACCATGAGCCTCCCATTTACATACTCTGCTGTCCTGAAGTGCATCTTCAGATTTTAATTTTAGTTGGAGCAAAAGTTAAGATATACAATTTAGTGAAATGGATTTTGTGTCTTCGTGACATGTACCCGACACCATAATGCTCAAATAGGAGGTCTTGTGGCACAGTGGTAGCACTCCTACCTCTGGACCAGAAGGTCCAGGTCCGAGTCCAATGCCAGGACTTGTTAGCCATGTGCATTCATAACGCGGTTCAACGGGCTGATAATCAGCTCGGAAATCCTTCCACCACTTCCACCCCCCCACCTTTTGCCAAAGGAAAAAAATATGTGCGTGTGAAGATGCACTAAAAAAGATGCTAGAATTTCCTTGCATTTATAATCTGTTTAAACTTCTTTAAATACTAGCGGGATAAAAGCGCCACCTAGTGTAACACTAAGCCATATCAACTCCATTTGTCTCAAATACAATCCCTAGTTTGTACTGTACTCAACTCATCTCAGTGGTGGAGGTATAATTGCCCTTAGTGCTTCTGGGTCATTGAAAAAACACTCGGGGTGCAATTTTCCTGAATTGGGACTAAGTGCCCATGCCGGCGGGAAAATGGGAGTGTTTCCTGCTGGCGTTGGCAGCGTCTTGTAGATGGGACTCGCCCTCCTGAAAGATGCAAAAAAGTTCATTTCGAGCAAGCCGCCAACCAAGCTTGCTGTTCTGAGACTGGGGCTCCATTTTTAAAGGGTACCCCTGATATCTGACAGTCCCCCCCACCCCCACAAGAAAATTAAATGGTGCCCAATCACACCCCCTCCAATTGACCCCTCGCCAAAGAGGGGCATCTTCCCCCTCTTTGGTGAGGGGTCAGTTGGGGGGGGTGATCTTCCCCCCACTTGAGATTTGAGACCACTTGAGATTTTTTTCAGCATCATAATTAATATTTATTTATTTAGAATAGAAATCTCCTTAAAGTACTGCACATAACTGAATTATAAGTCATATTTGATTTTAAAAAAGAAGTCTCTAAAATAAATATAATTGAAGGGTAACTTTTCACCTCAAATTAAACCTGTTTTTATACCTCTAAATTTGGATTCTGGGAGCCTACCATCTGGTCGCAATTTTCTCACATTAAGTGGCTGTATACTGGCTACAGCTACAGACTTGTATATCATGCTGTACCTGTGTCTGCAAGCTTGCTGTTGGTTGATATAAAATTGATTTAAAGTAATGAATGTCAAGAGTGTTCCCACGGTATGAAGTTCCCAGAATCCAAACTAAGGGACCAATAAAAAATATCCTTGTAGTATTGCTTGTGGTGAATTTATTTACATCTATTATCCGGTACAAACAATGTCCAGCTGTAAACAGGAATGGTAATCCCGAGCTCCCAGTGAGGAGCTATACTCTCGGGGACAGTGAGCGAGACTTAGGACAGCAACATTTTAGCCCTAATTCATTGATATTCAATTTCTGTGCACTTAGTGTTTCACTCTAGGTGTGGAATTACTCTTAAGGTTTCCATCTTTCCCCTTGGTGCTGAGTAATCTACAGTAATGTACAGTTATTTCTCATGCACTCAACATTATGAGATCGAGTTAGAGATCTCCACTGTGCATGTTTGGTATGTGGGGTGTCAATTTAAATGTCATTGACTATCCGTTCCGAAAGGAACTGTCACGTTAATAACAAGTTAACATTACAATTATAAAAATCCGTTGCTGGATGAACTTAACGGTTTTGCTTTCATATCAGTGCTATCCATTCCAGTCTGAGAAAACCAATGCCAGTGATTTTAACACCTTATTAGGTAATGTGTTAAAACCCAACTTCCAGGATGTGAGCACAACACTTGAAGCGAACAGTTCAATGCTGTACAGAGGAGTGCTAAATTATCAAGGGTGCTATTTTTCAGATGAGATGCAAAGCTTTGTAGAGGTGACGTTTCTGTTGTGCAGTAGGTGCAATTGCTAGGGGCCCCGAGCTGCTAAAATGGAAGAAGTCCTATGTTGAGTGTAAGATGGGCCACCACCGCCTGTAGAGACTATCCCAGCTGAATCCTTACTCCAGCACCCTTCAGCAAGTTGGTCAAAAGCTCATCCTTGTCGCTGTGCCCTCAGGATCTGGTACTGATCATTTCCACCCTGAAATCTGGTACTGTTCACAAATTGGCTCCAAAATCTCAGAAATTCCTTAAAAAATTGCAGCAAAATGGTACTTAGTGTCAGCAACAGTAACCTTACCTACCACCTGATTTCTACAAATTATCTGATATCACACCATGAGGAGGTGGGTTTCCAGTGACAAGAAACATTTCCACAATAGCATATTAATTCATTTGTTTGTCCATATTTTCACGTCGAATTCGGTGGAATACAATTTAAATGCACATAAATACAATTACGAGAATATAATGCTGACATTTCTTTTCACATTTTAGTTAATCCCTTTCTTCGCCTACCCCTCCCTGATATTTTTTGGCTTATGGTCACATATCTGCTCGATGCCTTCTGAGACCTTACTGAAGTAGCCATTCTTCATGTGAAAATTTGATCAGTGAATGAGGACATCAAAGCTCACAACCCTTGCTGACTTAACCAAATAACACTTTCCAGCAAGAATCACTGGATAAGAGCAGAGCTATGTGAAAAAGATTTTTCTCATATTACATTTGCTTCTTTTGCAAATCACTTTGATTCTGTGCCCTCTCATTCTTGATCCTTTTATGAGTGGGAACAGTTTCTCCCTATCTACTCTGTCCCAGCCCCTTCATGATTTTGAATATCTCTCTCAAATCTCCTCCTCGTCTTCTTCGCTCCAAGGAGAACAATCCCACCTCCAATCTATCCTCATGACTGAAGTTTCTCATCCCTGGAATTATTCTTGTAAACCTCTTCTGCACTCTCTCCAATACATTCACATCCTTCTGATAATGCCCAGAACTGTACACAATATTCCAGCTGAGGTCTAGCTTGTATAAGTTCAACATAACGACCATATTAAGAGTTTTGTTCATCGAGTGACCATTGGCAGCACCATGGACAATCACTTGTTATGCTTAAAATTTGCAATTCCATTGGTATAATTTTCTTGTAGCTCTTGAGCCTTTAAAGATTAGCTAGCTCTCTCTCGCTCTCTTTCTCTCTCACACAAACAAGCACATGTGCATATACACATACTAGTTAGGAACAGGAAAAGGGCATTTGGCCCATCAAGACTGCTGCGTCATTTGATGTCATGGCTGATCTGATTGTAGTCTCAACTCCATTTTCCTGTGGGCAGTGCCAATTTGCCCCTTGGTCAGTGCCAGGGTGTCAGGCTGGCACTGCTCAAGGGGCATCCCCCTTGCCCCTGACCTCTTGGGGTCCTCAATGGCCTCTATCCCCATCAGCAGGGTGAGGATGCTTGTTCCCTATTACTGGGGAGCAGTTGTAAACCCCGCTGATGGGAACCACTCCTGGCCGGGGAGGGGGCGGTTAGATGGTAGCAGGCCAGGAGAATACCATCCCGGACCCACCAATCGTATGGAAATTGTAATTTCTATATGATTATCAGATCCATGTCAATTTCCGGCACGGAGCTGATTACACTACAAAAAAGCACCTCGGAGACTTGTGCTTGGCGCCTCTGTTGTTGTCTCCCGGCCACTGACTCTGCCTGACCTTTCTTGAAGAGGTATTCTGTTTGTGATTTTCCAATTCACTGGGACTTTTCCAGAATCTAGGGACTACTCGCCAATGGTAAGAATGCCAACTTATTAGTAGTGAAATATACACAGTTCAAACTTTCAATGACCGTACAACCGAAAGATTTCATAGTGTGTATAGACCATTCACAGCCATAAACAACTTTCAGCAGTGAACTGAATCTTGATCAGATTGGATTTCTGTGACTGGTTCCATTAACACTTGCATGTAAACAAGTTAATTTTAACAACCACCAAATTAACTACACAATTGTTACCTAATAGGAAAGAGTAGGGATAGATGGATCATTTTCAGGTTGGCAGGCTGTGGGGTGCCACCTGGATCAGTGTGGGGTTTCAACTGTTCTACAGAAACAGAAATACAGAAAAGTACATTTTACCATTAATAAGGTGTTTCCATCTATTATGCTAATTCAGTGTTGTTCTTCCATTCTCCAGTGTGCTTATCATCTAATTCTGCATCTTAGATCCCTCGTTCCATCAGGTTCTCTCTTGCATTTTATTAGAATTTATATTGCATTCTATAAGGCAATAGTCACTTGTGCTGCCAGGTTTTGGTCTCTTGCCCTATTTTCTTATTCTACTCTCAGACTACTGGATGCTAGCAGGTAATCCTGCATTGTATAATATCAAGTGCATTTTTTAATGCTGTCATATTGTTTCTAATTCTGTATTCAATCAGGCTCTGTACTACATTATATCAGAATTTGTAGTGTATTCAACTGGACTCTATTCTCTGGTTTTATGAAGTTCAATTCTGCATTAAATCAGGTTCTATTCTGCATTCTATTGGGCACTACTCGTTAATTAGTATTATTTTCTAATGATTGCTATTATTATATCTGGGTTTGTTTTCTTACTGTCACTCTTATGCTACACACTGGCAGCTTCTGTTCCAAATTCTATCAAGGTCAGTTCTGTGGTGTCAGATTTTATTCACATTTTTATTGATGTGTATTCTGCAGTCTATCGGGATCTATTCTGCTAAAAGTAAAACACTGTGGATGCTGGAATCTGAAACAAAAACAGAAAATGCTGGGAAAACTCAGCAGGTCTGACAGCATCTGTGGAAGGAGAATACAGCCAACGTTTTGAGACAGGATGACCCTTCGTCAGAGTCATTCTGCATTCTGCCAGTTGCTACCTCTAGTGTCCCCTAGGCCTCTATCAACTTTTACACCAACTTTTACAGATGCACCATAGAAAGCATTCTTACTGGTTGTATCACAGTTTGGTATGGTTCTTGCTCTGCCCAAGGCCTCAAGGAACTACAAAAGGTCGTGAATGTAGCCCAATCCATCACGCAAACCAGCCTCCCATCCATTGACCCTGTCTACACTTCTTGCTGCCTCGGCAAAGCAGCCAGCATAATTAAGGACCCCACACACCCTGGACATTCTCTCTTCCACCTTCTTCCTTCGGGAAAAAGATACAAAAGTCTGAGGTCACGTTCCAACCGACTCAAGAACAGCTTCTTCCCTGCTGCTGTCAGACTTTTGAATGGACTTAGCTTGCATTAAGTTGATCTTTCTCTACGCACTAGCTATGACTGTAACACTACATTCTGCACTCTCTCATTTCCTTCTCTATGAACGGTGTTTTGTCTGTATAGTGTGCAAGAAACAATACTTTTCACTATGTTAATTCATGTAACAATAATAAATCAAATCAAATCGGCTTCTTCCAATTTCTCATTGACATGCAACCCCTTGACAACATCATTCAAAAGCAATATGTAGTCTTCACATGCACACTAACGACACTCAGCTCTACCTCACATGTCCACATGTCTTGCCTCCTATAGTGTTGATAAATTATCTGACTGCTTGTCCAGCATCCAATACTGGATAAGCAAAAGATTCCTCCAGTTAAATATTTTGAAGACTGAAACGATTGTCTTCAGTCCCCACTACAAACTCCACTCTGTGGCTACTAACTTCATCCCTCTCCTTGGCAACAATCTGAGACTGAACCAGTCTGTTCACAATTCTGTTATATTTGATTTTGAGATGAGGTTTTTGACTAAATATTCATGCCACACTAAGACCACCTTTTTCCAGCTTCGTAACATTGCCTGATTCTGCTGCCTCCACCTCCCCCAATCCCCCATCTCAGCTCAGCTGCTACTGAAACCATCATCTATGCTTTTGTTACTTCTAGACTTGACTACTCCTGGTTTGCATCCCCCTTGTTCCCCTTCGTAAACAAGTCATCCAAAACTCTGTTTGTGCCCATACTTATATCAAGTCCAGTCCACCGATCACTCCTGTGCTCGCTGACTGATTTTAGCTCCCAATCAAGTAACAGTGCAATTTTAAAATTCTCATCCTTGTTTTCAAATCCCTCCATGGCCTTGTCCCTCCATATCTCCGGAATCTTGTCCAATCCCACAACATTCCAACATATCTGCGCTCATCTACTTCTGACCTCTTGAGGATTTAATTGCTCCACTATTGGTGGCTGTATCATCAGTTGCCTAGGAACTATGCTGTTGAATTCCCTTCCTAAACCTCTCCACCTTTCTATCCTTAGAACATAGAAAAAATACAGCACAAACAGGCCCTTCGGCCCACAAGTTGTGCTGGTCATGTCCCTACCTACCTAGGCTTGTATATAGGCTTACCTATAACCCTCAATCCTATTAAGTCCCATGTACTCATCCAGAAGTCTCTTAAAAGACCCTATCGAGTTTGCCTCCACCACCACTGACGGCAGCCGATTCCACTCACCCACCACCACTACCCTCTAAAGAGGTAGACTTTCCTACCTCTTTACCAAGCTTTTGGCAGCTGCCTTAATTTCCTCTTGTGTCACTCAAGTGTCAAATTTACTATTATGAGGCTCCTTATTAAAAGGAGGAGGAGTTGCCCTCATAGTAAAAGATAACAGAAGGGTAATACAGGGAAAGGATCTTAATTCAGAAGATCAGGAAGGAAAACCAGAATGGATGGAGATTAGGAATAAAAAGAGTCAGAAAATGCTGATGAGAGTAATTTATAGGCTGCGCAACTGTACTTGTTCTGCAGGACAGAGTATTAAACAAGAAATAATTGGAACTGGTAACAAACACAATGTAATCATTGTGAGGGACTTTAATTTTCATCTAGACTAGACAAATCAAATTGGTAAAGGTGGTCTGGAAGGTGATTTTGTAGAATGCCTTTGTGACTGTTTTGTAACTATGTTGTGGAATGAACTAGGGATGAAACTATTTTCGATATAATTTTGTACAATGAAACAGGTTTAATTAGTAATCTTACAGTAAGAGATACTCTGGGAATAATGGCCTTAATACAATTGAATTCCATATTAAATATGAAAGTGACATAATCCAGACCCAAACAATTTTGAATTTAAACAATGCCAATTAGATAGATGTGAGAGAGGAACTGGCTATTGTCAATTAGGTAAATAGACTATATATAGATTCTAGAATAATCCCAGTGGATTAGAAATGAGTAAATGCAACAAACCGATTCAAGAAAGGAGGGAGAAAGAAAACAGGGAATTGCAGATGTGTTAACCTGACATATCATCCTGCTCGATTCTCTTCCTATACCCAGAGATACGTGAAACTCATGTCTGTACCTTGATTTCCCTGGGGTAGGTTGCTAGCCTGCTGCTAGAGGCTATAGCTTGAGGGGTGCCACTCCACATCAAGCAAGACTGACCAGAAACTCTCCCATTCTTACCACCTGTAATGGGTCCATCTTCCTATCAGGTTTTCTGTTTTGAATATTGCTGGAGGAGGTGGTTTCTCAGGAGAATGCAGCAGGAGCCAAGTCTGTGCACCACAAGTGACTCAGTTGCATTGAGGGGTGGCAGGGAGAGCAATAGTGATAGGAGATTCTTTTGTAAGGGTAATAGACAGACGTTTTTATGGGTGTAGCCATGACGCGGGTTTGTGTGTTATAGAGTCATAGACGTTTACAGCATGGAAACAGGCCCTTCGGCCCAACTTGCCCATGCCACCCTTTTTTTTTAAACCCCTAAGCTAGTCCCAATTACCCGTGTTTGGCCCATATCTCTCTATACCCATCTTACCCATGAACTGTCTAAGTGCTTTTTAAAAGACAAAATTGTACCCGCTTCTGCCACTACCTCTGGCAGCTTGTTCCAGACACTCTCCACCCTCTGAAAAAATTGTCCCTCTGGACACTTTTGTATCTCTCCCATCTCACCTTAAACCTATGCCCTCTAGTTTTAGACTCCCCTACCTTTGGGAAAAGATATTGACTATCTAGCTGATCTATGCCCCTCATTATTTTATAGACCTCTATAAGATCAGCCCTCAGCCTCTTACGCTCCAGGGAAAAAAGTCCCAGTCTATCCAGCCTCTCCTTATAACTCAAACCTTCAAGTCCTGGTAGCATCCTAGTAAGTCTTTCCTGCACTCTTTCTAGTTTAATAATATCCTTTCTATAATAGGGTGACCAGAACTGTACACAGTATTTCAAGTGTGGCCTTACCAATGTATTGTACAACTTCAACAAGACATCCCAACTCCTGTATTCAATGTTCTGACCGATGAAACCAAGCATGCCGAATGCTTTCTTCACCACTCTGTCACCTGTGATTCCACTTTCAATGAGCTATGAATATGTACCCCTAGATCTCTTTGTTCTATAACTCTCCCCAACGCCCTTCCATTAACTGAGTAAGTCCTGCCCTGGTTCAATCTACCAAAATGCATCACCTCGCATTTAACTAAATTAAACTCCATCTGCCATTCGTCAGCCCACTGGCCCAATTGATCGAGATCTCGTTGCAATCCTAGAGAACCTTCTTCACTGTCCACTATGCCACCAATCATGGTGTCATCTGCAAACTTACTAACCATGCGTCCTATATTCTCATCCAAATCTTTAATATGAATGACAAATAACCTCCCAAGGATGTCACTGGCTGAAGGACATTCTGAAGGGCAGGGTGAATAGCCAGAGGCTGTGGTCCATTTTGGTACTAATGATGTGGGAAAGAGGGATGAGGTCCTTAAAAAATCTCGTCGAAAGGCACTGTTTCTGAATGCACGGAACGTTCACAATGAGGTAGCTGAATTAACAGCCCAAATTGGTATACATGGATATGATATTTCAATTGCAGGCACATGGCTGCAGGGTGGACCAAGACTGGATACTGAATATTTAAGGCTGTTCAATATCTAGAAAGGACAGGGAAGGGAGGTGGGGTGATGTTAGCTCAGGATGAAATCACTGCAATAGTGCGAGAGGATATTGGCTCAGAAAATGTAGATGTAGAATCAGTCTGGGTGGAGCTAAGTAGCAACAGGGGGTGAAAAACATTAGGGGAAGTTGTCTATAGGCCTCCAAACAGTAGCGGATGGCATTAAACAGGAAATTTGAAATGCATGCAGCAAGGGTTCTATCGTAATCATGGGTGACTTTAATCTACATATAATTTGGGCAAATTAAGTTAGCAACAATAGAACCATAAAATCAAATAGAATGCCTACAGTGTAGAAGGAGGCCATTCAGCCCATTGAGTCTGCATCGACTCTGAAACAGTATCCCACCCAGGCCCTCCTCTCTACCCTATCCCCATAACCCCACACATTTACCATGGTTAATCCACCTAACCTACACATCTTTAGACTGTGACACCAATTCCTAGAGTGTGTACGATCATTCATTCCAGGTTAAGCAGTGTTTCACTTGCACCTCTTTCAATTTGGTGTATTGCATTTGCTGCTCCCAATGTGGTCTCCTCTATATCAGAGAGACCAAGTGTAGGCTGGGTGATTGCTTTGCTGAGCATCTTTGGTCTGTGCGCAATCAGGACCCTGACCTTCCGGTTGCTTGCCATTTTAACACATGATCCTGCTCCCATGCCCACATGTCATGGGAGCATGGGATAATGCAATGAGAAGGGGTTAATAAATAAATTTGTTGTGCGGGATCCTTTAGGGAACAGTGACGTAGAATTCTTCATTAGGATGGAAAGTGCTAGGATCCTAAATCTAAACAAAGAAAACTACGAAGGTATGAGGCATGAGTTGGCTAAGATAGATTGGGGAACTTCATTAAAAGCATGATGGGGAATAGGCAATGACTAATATTTATGAGGAAAGATTGGGTCGACTGGACCTGTATTCACTGGAATTTAGGAGAATGAGAGGGGATCTAAATTTAAATAAAATTCTGACACAGCTGGACAGACTAGATGCAGGGATGTTGTTTCCTCTGGCTGGAAGTTTAAGAACAAGGGGTAATAATCTCAGGATATGGAGTAGGCCAATTGGGACTAAGTTGAGGAGAAATGGCTTCACTCAGGTGAACCTGTAGAATTCTCGACCACAGGAGGCTGTGGAGGCTAAATTACTGAATATATTTAAAGAGGAAATAAATAAATTTCTAGACTCTAAAGGTGTCAAGGGATATTGGGAGAGTGCTGGAGTGTGGCGTTAAGATAGAGGATCAGCCATGATCATGTTGAATGGCGGAGCAGGCTTGAAGAGTCAACTCCTGCTACAATTGTCTATGTTTCTCTAACTGTATTGAAAGAATTTACAGATTGACAAATCTGTTGGCCTTTTTATGAACGTGTCTTCCATGGCCATGAAGTCCTGGAGTGGGACTCAAACCTCGAGTTTCTGGCTCTGAGGCCACCCACTGCATCGCAGGACTTCCTCTAAATGACATTAGTTGTAGAGAAAATGCTGGAAACTATTTTGAAGGAACAATGCACTTGAAAATAAATCACAATGATCAAAGTCGGTCTGGTTTTATGAAAGGGAAACCATGTTTGACAAATTTACTGGAGTTTTTTGTTCATATAACTAGGAATGTAGATGAAATAGATGTATTACTTTTTGATTTCCAAAATGCAAGATAAGGCATGGGTTTGGGGTTAATATATTAGCATGGATAGAGGATTGGTTAATGGACAGGAAGCAAAGAGAAGGGATAAATAATATAGTTTCAAGTTTGTATATAGTAAATAGTGGAAGCATCAGTGCTGGGACCCCAGCTACTTGCAATCTATATAATGACTTATACAGAGAGACCAAGAGAATATAAGTTTGCTGATGATATAAAGCTGTTAGAATCATAGAATCCCTGCAGTGCAGAAGGAGGCCATTCGGCCTATGGAGAGTTGGCACATACTCGATCAAAGCATCTTACCCAGGCCTCGCCCCATAACCCCACGTATTTACCTATGCAGCTTGGGATACTAAGGGACAATTTACCATGGCCAATCAACCTAACCTGCACATCTTTAGACTGTGGGAGGAAACCCATGCAGACGTGGGGAGAAGCTAGGTGGAAATACGAACTGTGAGGACACAAAGTGGCTGCAAAGGCAACAAGGTGGCAGATGAAGTATAATGACGGAAGTGAGAGTTATTCACTTTGATAGTAAGGAAATGAAAGCAGAATATTTTTTAAAAGACAAGAAACTTCCAAATGTTGATGTGACACCTAGGTTTACTCATACAGAAATATGCATGCAATGACGGCAAGCAATTAGAAAGGCAGATAGCATGTTGACCTTTTATTGAAGTGGAATTGGAGTACAAGAATAATTGTCTTGCTACAATTGCACAGGACTTTGGTGAGACCATACCTTGAGTACTGTGTTAGTTTAATTGGTCTCCATATTAAGAATGTACTTAATTGGAGGCAGTACAGCAAAAAATTACTATATTGTTTCTATGATGAGAGGCTGAGTAAATTGGATCTATCTATCCTCTGGAGTTTTGAAGAATGAGGTGATCTCATTGAAAAAATCTAAGGCATGTGAACACAATCTCAGGATAAGATCAACATTTAGGATTGGGTTGATGAGAAACTTCTTAACGCAAAAGGTTGTGAACCTTTCGAATTCCTATCACTTGAGGCTGAGATAGACAGGTTTTTGCTCCCTGAGGGTATAAAGCGATATGGGGAGCGGGCAGGAAAGTAGAGTTGATGCAGTAGATTAGCCATAATTGTACTGAATGGCAGAGCATGCAGGCTCTAGATATGGGGTAGGCTTCTCCCATGTCGTCTGTAGCCACCCTGTTGCAAGTGAGAATGGAGAATTTGGCGTTCCAGCCAAAACTCCATTCATTTTCAACAACACCAGAGAATCCTGGCCGCGAATAAGGACGGAGATTTTTGGCGATGGTCTACTCCTGCTCCTATTTATCTTCCATTGTACATTCTATCCTATCCGAATGGGGGAAAAAACAGTAAAGGGGTTTGATTTACGTTCTTTAGATTTCTTCCTGTTATTCCATTATGATATTTTTCAGTACCTGGTCATGTTCTATTCTGCACTGAGATGTTTGTGGCTTCTCCTGTCAGGTTCCATGTTTATTTTATCACTATTCTCTGCATGATGTCATTGCAGATTCTTCTCTTGTTCTATGGCTGCGGCTCCTTGAATTCTATTCCATTTGGGGTTTTTTTTTTGTCAGGTTATGTTCTATATAGGGCCAGGTTTTATCCTGCGCCTGTTGTTTTGGGCTGGGTTGAGCCGGGGGCTCCTCTCCTCCCAGTGGCTCTTGGCGGTCCGCTCAGCTCCGGCCCCGGGCCGCCATCTTCCCGCTCCCCAGATTCCGCCCGGACGGGATTGACCGGCGCACACAGGAAGATGGTGGCCCTCAGGGAAGCAGGAAGCAGTGGCCAAGGGACGAGGGGAAGAAATACCAGGTTTCTAACTTTCTAATTCCTCCCCCCCCCCCGCCGTCCCATTCTTATCAACCTGTCAGGTTTACTCCCGCCCTCCACAAGATAAAAGCAGGTCGTTGTCTCAATGGTGCAAATAAATCCCGCATCTTAAACCACTGCGCACCCAGTGTGTTTGTTTAACGGGATTTCTTTTTGGTTGAACCCCCATCAGGTGCCCCTTTAATAGAAGGAAGAGCTGAGTGACGGACGGGAGAGAGAGAGAGGAGCTTCCCACACAGCCCGGCACTGGCCCCTGTCTCCCGACACACGCAAGAGCGGGTGCCGCTGTCAGTCGCCGGTAACCATGGCTTTGGATTCCCCGCTAACCCGAGCCTGCTTGGCCCGCTCCATCCGCCGCCGCCGCCACCACCACCCCCATCCCTCCACCCACCCCCGGGAGGAGAGGCCAGCCCAGCCCCGAGGAGATTACAACTGGAGCACAGGAGCTTTACCGGGAGGTCGTGGTAGCATTTCGTTTGCCTTTCTTCATTTGTCTGCCTTGTGTTCGCAGGTTCCCAGAAAGATCTGCTTTTTTTCAAGAAACAAAGTGTTCAAATGTCCGACAAGTGCAGTGAGCTGCGACTGGTAAGAGAAATCTAGGTTGTTAGTATTTACGCACACTGCATATGCGCCTGTGTGGGGGTTTACAATTTATAACGGTTCCAAGGGATTGAGTTACAGTCCTACATTGGAATGTTAATGCAACTTGCAATGTGGAAGACTGTCAAAGTGAGCATAAAACCTTTTTAGGTTCGCGACGATAGTGACGTTTTAATTTATTTGGTTGCATCTAACTTTCTTTTGAGTTTGCATTCATTTATGCTGCGGCTTTGCAACATGCAAAAATGTTTACATTTCTATCGTGCGGCTGTATATCAAGTTATGCAACAGTTAATTAGCTATTGCCTATTTTATTATATTCTGCACACTAGATGGCATTTGTAATGTTACACTGAGACCTATTTCCAGTACATTTTCCAAGCTTATCTACTGCCTATGTAAAACCGTATAGATAATATTTTTTGAACAAGGTCAACACTTGCAATAAGTGAAACCGCTGTTATTGAAATGGCTACCTTTTGGAAATAAGATTTTTTTTTAAATGAGTTAAATATCCTTCAAGTGCAGTGTGCCATTGTAAAATGTTTGTAATTCCTTTTAGTCTGGTACTCTATCGTCTACTTCAGATGGACTAAATATCTGAAAAATAGGTCAAGCTGCAGGAAATCTGAAACGTGCTGCAGTCTTTTTGGTTTGTCCAAGCTTGCTGCTTAATATATTAACGTACTGCCTTGGCATCATGACAATTTTCCTCCTCTACAAATAATGCTCGAGTAGCGAGCAAAAACCTCCTGTTCAATTGTAAAGCTCCCATGATCGAAAGAGCCATATTTACAGCTTCTTAAACGCATTAACTGGTGATGAAAATAGCTAGGCAACTGGAGTAATAGTGACTCCAAGTGGCTTGCCAGAACAAAGGTGCCCAGCTTGTCCCCTCTCCTCATTAAGGCAGATATCCTCACTTAAATTAACTTTAATGGAGTCAAAACATTTAAAATGTGATGTGCTGATTTTTCTCAGCACTTTCGTTATTTAAATAGGGATACAGATTGTGTTATTGCGTAACTGGCAGAAAATGTGGCAATATATCATCAAGGATCTACTGTTTACTGATCAAATGAAATGTTTGTTTTCAAATAGCACTGCAATTCCACAAGGTTGTTTGTAGAATGTACTTAATTTGTGCAAGCAGTTGGTGCTAATGTATTGATGCTTTCTTCCCAATTTTTGATATAATTCAAATATTTGCTAATGCAGATAAGGAAGTTAATTTTAAGTACAGTTGCAGAGATTTCTGTACTTGTATCGTATCATGTGGGCACCGTTTCAGAATGCATCATTACTGCTAGTTGAATGATTCTGATGTACTAAACTCCACAGGAAGATGCACTAAACTCCACATGAAGATGCATTCATATTTTTTAGGTCATTTTGCTTCAATGAAGCATTAAAAAAATCTGAAATGAACAAATTATTATATTCTTCTATACAAATTTGATCACACTTTTTAAGTACTGTTGTTTGTGCAAGTAAGTCAAATTACATGGCCCAGAAAATAACCTTAGAAGAACTGGCATTTATATAACACCTTTAATAGGCTCAGGATGGCTCAGTGTTTTACAACCAATTAAGTACAATTGAATTGCAGTCACGGTTGTATTGTAGGGAACATGTCAGCTAATTTGCAAAGAGCAAGGTCTTACATATGCAATGTGGTAATGACCGCATAATCTATTTTGATATTGACTGAGGGAAAATATTGATTGTGGGACAACTCACCTTCTTTTAAAAATAGTGCCATGAGATATTTTGTATCCACCTAGGATGCCAAAGGAATACTCAATTTACCTTTTCGTTTGAGAAACTGCAACGAGCAGTGCTCCCTAAATTCTGCACTGGAGTGCTATCCTAGATTGTGCTCAAGTCTCCAGTGCGGTTTGAACCCACAATTTCTCTCTTCAGTTACTAATCTTAAAGTACTTGTTTTTTTTCTCTTCTGTCGCTCTTAGAACATTTCCACAATTTACAGATGTAATTAGTTGTCATTCTTTCTTGAACACTCAATTTATTTACTCAAAATGGTTCATTTATGTGCATTTTCAGAATCTCTAAAAGCAATTCATATTTCAGTTTTGACAATTTATGTAATTTTCTTAATGTCCAACTTTTCATCAATTTAGGTTTTACTATAAACCTATGCTCTCTAATAAAGGCAGTCATTAAGGTGGTGGAGGAATAGGGATTTTTAAAAAAACCCTATCTACTATATAGCCATGCTGTGCAGCACAACAAGAAAGCAATTTGTACATAGAAAAAAAACATTTGTGTATATTTGGCATTTTGTTTTGCTTGCAATGTGCACTTGTCATTTCAATTTTCAGTCCATCTGTTAATTTCATGCCCCAGCATATTTTGGTTAATTGTCTGATGTTCTGATTTTGCTAGCCCTCTGATCTGTTTTCAGTTTGGATTCTGTTTATTGAATATAGCTGTATTTGAGTGTAAATTGTACTTCAGCTATGAAGATCTGATTTATTATTGTCACATATATTGGCAGACAATTATAAGTATTGCTTCTTGTGCGTTATACAGGCAAAGCACATTCATAGAGTATGTAGGGGAGAAGGGCGGCACGGTAGCACAGTGGTTAGCACTGCTGCTTCACAGCTCCAGGGACCTGGGTTCGAATCCCGGCTCGGGTCGCTGTCTGTGGAGTTTGCACATTCTCCCTGTGTCTGCGTGGGTTTCCTCCGGGTGCTCCGGTTTCCTCCCACATGCCAAAGATGTGCGGGCTAGGTTGATTGGCCATTCTAAATTGCCCCTTAGTGTCCCGGGATGCAGCGGTTAGAGGGGTTAGTGGGTAAATATGTAGGGATATGTGGATAGGGCCTGGGTGGGATTGTGGTTGGTGCAGACTCGATGGGCCGAATGGCCTCTTTCTGCACTGTAGGATTCTATCTTCTATGAAAGGAGAGGGTGCAGAATGTAGTGTTAGTCATAGCTAGGGTGTAGAGAAAGATCAGCTTTAATATAAGGTAGGTCAAATCAAAAGTCTGATGGCAGCAGGAAAGAAGCTGTTCTAGTGTCGGTTGGTGCGTGATCTCAGACTTCTGTATCTTTTGCTCGATGGAAGAGGGTGAAAAAGAGTATGTCCATGATGCATGGGGTCCTTGATTATGCTGGCTGCCTTTCCGAGGCAGCGGGAAGTGTAGACGGAGTAAATAGGTGGGAGGCTGGTTTGCGTGATGGACTGGGCTATGTTCGCAACCCTTTGTAGTTTCTTGGGGTCGTGACCAGAGAAGGAGCTGTACCAAGCTGTGATACATCTGGAAAGGATGCTTTCTATGGTGCATCTGTAAAAATTGGTGAGTGCCGGAGCGGATATGCCAAATTTCCTTAGCCTCTTGAGGAAAGTAGAGACAAGTCTTAGAAAAAGTGGAATGAATTTCAACAAATAGTTTCATGAAGCACAACGTTTATTTTTATTTTAGCTGGTTAAGTCAATTAACTTGGTTTAGTTTCTTGTCCATCGTTGAATCTCAGTTTGGGCAATTCTTACATTAGATTCTGTATTTTAAAATATTGTATCAGTGAAAGTGGTTCATGGCCTTGCTAAGTTGAGAATGTGTTGAACCATTGAAACACATTATCATAAATATATTAAGGAATCTTATTTGTTCATTTTAATTGGTTTTAAGCATTTCCGTATTTATTGTATTAAATACATAAGGGTTGAGAGTGCAGACAGCCAATGTTATTGTAATACTGATGGAGGTATTCGAGATAAACTAGGAAATTGAAAGTTAGGTCTAAGTTTTAGAGGTTACACAAGTTTCATAATGACAGGTTTTAATAGAGGAAAAAATATTCTGTCTGGTAAATGAATGAATAACCAGAGATCATAAGTTTAAAATCATTTGTAATAGAGCGAGAGAGGGGATGGGAGAATCGTCCCCCTCAAGTTGTCAGGACCTGAGAATGTGGTGGAAACTGACACCGTTAAAAGTTTTAAAGGGGAGTTGGTTAGGCACTTAAAGGATGAAGAACTTAAAAAATTAGTTAAAAAGCAGTGATGTGGGCCCAGTTGGCTGAATGACATTGTTCTGTACTGTAAGTAAAATGTCAGTTTTGGGGAAGTTAGTAGAGTCTATTATTGGGGGCAGTGTGACTAAGCACTTGGACATATGAACTGATCTGAGAGGACCAGCATGGATTTGTGAATGGTAAATCACATGTTACTTATCTAATTTAATTTTTTTGAGGAGATACTATTGTGTTAGATAAGAGGGGTTCTATGGATTTCTATAAGGCATTGGTAAGGTTCTATAAAGAGATTGCTAAGAAAAAAAGAGAGCACACTGGAATTGAAGACAACTAATTGGTACAAGTAAGGTGGCGAGAAAGCTGAGATAAGAACCAGGATTTTCCTCCCCTGCTTTGTGGGTGGGAAAGCCAATGGAGGTAGAGTGAAAGAACCTTTAACAATAAGTGACCACAATATGGAAGTATTTTACATTTGTGTTTGAAAATGAAAAAGTTCAATCTGAAGCCAGGTGTTAAAGTTGAAGAAAGGAAATTATGAAAGCATGAGGGACAAATTGGCTGAGGTGGACTGGGAGAATACATTAAAAGGTATAACATTGCATAGGCAATGGATAGTTTTCAAAGAACCATTACATAGCATGCAGCACCTATACATTCCTTCAGGGTGCAAAAGCCAGTCAACAGTGGCTGACAAAAGAAGTTAGGATTGTATAAGATTAAAAGGAAAGGCTTCTAAATTTGCCAGAAATAGTAGTAAACCTGAGGACTGAGAGTTTTTTAAGGAAGGCCAAGAAACTGATAGATAAAGGGAGAAGAGAATATAACAGCAATCCAGCAAAGAAAGGACTTTTAACCCCACGAGCTATATCTAATTTCTTCTTTAAATCAGAAAATGCTTTGGTCTCAACTATTTTCTGGGTAGTGAATTCCACACAATCACCACACTGAGTGAAGATATTTCTCCTCACCTCAGTCCTAAACCCCTTATCCTCAAACTGACCCCCTCAAGCTCTGGACTCCCCCACCATTGGGAACATTCTTTCTGAATCTGCCCTGTCTAACCCTGTTAGAATTTCATAAGTTTCTATGAGATCCCATCTCATCTTCTAAACTCAGAGTATAATCCTAACCTACTTAGTCTCTCCTCATATGACAGACCTGCCATCTCAGGAATCAGCCTGGTAAACCTTCACTGTACTCCCTCTACAACAAGGACATCCTTCCTCAGATAAGGACACCAAAATTGCAAACAATACTCCATCAACGCCCTATGCAATTGTAGTAAAACACCCCTATTCCTATACTCAAATCCTCTTGCTATGAACGCCAACATACTATTTTCCACCTTTACTGCCTGCTGTACTTGCACACTTTTGGCGACTGATGCACAGGAACATCAAGGTCTCGCTGAGTATCCGCCTCTCTCAATTTACACCCATTCAAGTAATAATCTGTCTTCCTATTATTGCTACCAAAGTGGATAAGCTCACATTTATCCACATTATATTGCATCTGCCATGCATATACCCCACACTCAGCCTGACCAAATCATGGTGAAGCATTTTTGCATCCTCCTCACAGCTTGCCCTCCCATCCAACTTTGTATCATCTGCAAATTTGGAGATAATACATCTCGTTCCCTCTTGCAAATCATTCATAAATAATGTGAACAGTTGGGGTCCTAGCACAGAACCCTGCAGTACCCCACTAGTCACTGCCTGGGTGACTGTGTGGAGTTTGCACATTCTCCCCGTGTCTGAGTTTCCTCCAGATGCTGCAGTTTCCTTCCACAGTCCAAAGATGTGTAAGTTAAGCCAATTGACCATGCTAAATTGCCCCTTGGTGTCCCAGAATGTGTAGGTTAGGTAGATTAGCCATGGTAAATATGTGGAATTACAGAGACAGGGTGGGGCAGAGTGCTTGGGTAAGATATTCCATCAGAGAGTTGGTGCAGACCTGCTGGGTCAAATAGCCTCCTCTGCACTGTAGGGATTCTATGAAATCTCCTGGATGTAAAGATCCAAGGGAAAATGTGGAGTTAAATTAGTATAAGTAGGAAGATTGTGTTGGATAATTAATGGGATCAAACGTTGACCTCATATTATGCATCCCAGAGTTTTGAAAAAGGTCACTAGAGAGATAACAGACGCATTGGTGATCATCTTCCAAAATTCTATAGACTCTGGAATGATTCCTGAAGATTGCAAGGTAGCCAATGTCACCCCATTATTTAAGAATGGAGGGAGAGAGAAGGCAGGATTACAGACTTGGTAGCCTTACATCAGTGGTAGAGAAAATGCTGTAATCTATTATAAAGGATGTGATAAATAGTTACTTGTACAATCGTGATCTGATTGGGCATAATCAGCATGGATTTACAAATGGGGAATCAAATTTGATGAAATTATTGGAGTTTTTTGAAGCTGTTACTAACAAAATTGATAAGTGAGTTGATGGACATACCAGATTTGGACTTTCAGAATGCTTTTGATAAAGTCCCCCACATGAGGTTAATTAGCAAAATAACAGCACAAGGGATAGGGGGCAACATACTGTCATGGATTGAGGAGCTAACGAGCAGAAAACAGTAGGAATTAACAGGTCATTCTCTTGTTTGCAGGCTGTGGCTAGTGTGATACTACTGCAAGGATCAGTACTTGGGGCCTCAGCTGTTCACAGTATAAATGATTTGGATGTGTCGATCAAATGAATGCTGGGTGGGAATGTGTTGTGAGGAAGATGTAAAGCAGCTACAGAAGGATTTGGACAGAGTGAGTGTGCAAAAACATGGCAGAGATAATATATAAGATGGAGAAATGTGCGGTGATCCATTTTGGGCGAAGGAACAGATGTGCAGAGTATTTCCTAAATGGTAAGAAATTGGAAAGTGTAGATGTACAAAGGGACCTGGACATCCTTGTCCATAGGTCACTGAAGGCTAGCATGCAGGTGCAGCAAGTTATTAGGAAGGCTAATGGATGTTAGCCTTTATCACGAGGATTTAAGTACAGGAGTAGTGGGTCTTGCTTCAATTGTATAGGAGCTTGGTTAGACCACATCTAGAGTACTGTGTGCAGTTTTGGTCCCCTTAGCTCAGGATATTATTGCCACAGAGGAAGTGTAACGAAGGTTCCAGGGATGGCAGGACTCTCTTATGAAGAAAGATTGGGCAAACGGGGCCTGTATTCTTGAGAGGTGATTTCATTGAAACCTACAAAATACTTAAAGGAATAGACAAAATAGATGCATTTGTTGTAGAAATTGCATTCTATGTTGTCAATGCAACACCAGTGTTTCACTTGTGTCATTATCTTTATTTTGTTAATGTAATCTAAATATATACCCCAACTTAATTATTTTGTTTGCCTTTTAGATAATTCATGATCAATTTTTCATCCCAGTTTTGTAATAAGTGCATTGTTTGGCTTTGACAAACTTAAATGTCATGATCATCCCCCTCAGATGGGAGGCTATCATTTGGCCCTTCACCATTTGACATGTGGTTTTGATCACTTTGTCTACCCACTTCAACTTTAACCTCTGCATTTTCCAAATTTGCCAATAGTACTTTTCTGGCAATTAAAATTGAGCTAATGTCAGCTTGGTTTCTCTAATTTGTCCACATGGAATGTTGCCTGACCTCTTGGAGCTGTCAAAACTAGATAAGAGTTTAGCACCTCAAGATTTTTATATATACATGATGAAAAAGGTGCACTTCTAAAGGAGCTGTATCTTTGTTTCTGTGTTGCAACTTGTATATAATTCAGATAATTTGCCCAAAGTTATCTGTGTGGTGTTTTATCTTCCAGATAGAAAACCTCCCACTTTACTTCATTTTGCCCCTCAACATAATCTTCTGTCCCTCTCTCCTTCAATCAAGTCTGACACTATCGTGCAGTATTGAGGGGACATTTCACTGTTGGAGGTGCCATTTTTCAAAAGAGACATATTCTGAGGCCTCATCAGCCTGTTTGATGTAAAAGATCCCACAACACTCTTTCTACAAGAGTAGGGAAATTATCCCCAGTGTCCTGGCAATGCCACAAAAAATAGATTATCTGGTCATTATCACAGTGAGAGTTTGCTGAGTGCAAATTAGCTGCCACAATTCTTACCTTACAACAGTGGCTACACAAAAAGTATTGCATTGGCTATAAAGCACTTTGAGATGACCTGTGGTCATGAAAAGCACCACATAAATGCAAGTCTTCCTATTTTTCTTCTTACACTTGTCTAGCTTTCCCTAATTGCATCTCTGCAATTTGCCTCAACTATTTCATGCGGTAGCTTTTCCACATTTTCACATCTAAACAAAGAAGTTTCTCCTAATTATCGTGTTTAGTAGTAACTATTTTATACTTATGGTCTCTAGTTTTACACAAAATGTGCAGTCCATGCTGGTATCTTCAGCGGATACCCTCATTTTATAAAGCTACGTTTTCTAAAGTAAGAAAAGAACTTGCGGTTTGTAGTGTATTTCATGTCCTTGGCACATCCCAGAGTTCTTCACTATCAGCCTTGAGTTTTTAAAGTGTAGTCACCGTTACAATATGGGGAAATGAGGCAGAAAATTTGCACACAAGAAAAAATTCCCATTCAATTTTATGGTGTTATGTAGTTCTAGACTTCGGTACTAGAAGGGTTTGTGGACTTTTCCAAATTTGCCAATTGTACTGTTCTGGCAGTTAAAATTGAGCTAATGTCAGCTTAGTTTCTCACCTTGTGATGTGTGTGCCTCTGTCTCTCAAATTCTGTGTTACCGTCTTCTTTTCAAAAAGCCTATTCATTATGTGGCCATCAACAATGCCACAGATAATTGAATAGCATCTAGTAAATTATACTCAAAAAATTATTACAAAACCATCAAAGTGCCAGAGTGGACATTCAATGTAAATTACTTGTGTTTGTTTCTAGTTTTCCCTTTTTGTTTTGTTCTACAGCGATTAGAACTTTCTATGCCATAGGTGTAAACTATCTCCTAGAGCGAACCTGACTCTGTTATCACTAACTCCACAAATCGGAAGACAAAAAACATTCTGTGCTTATTTTTGGAGATGGGGGCGGGGTTGTGGGGGGGTTGGTGGTGGCTGGGGTGGGGGGGGTGTTGGTGGTGGCTGGGGGGGGGAGGGGGGCAGTGCAGATGTAAATTCATCGAACCCTCTCACATTCCATTTGTCTCCTGTGGAAAATGATGCTTGTCAATCCTAGAGAGCACAGACCTTTTATATCATTTTTTGAATCTTGAGGTTACCCTTGTTATACTAAAAGCTATTTTTCTTGTCCACATGCCCCTTTTAAAGTTTTCAAGTTGTGAACATTTAAAGTACTGTTTCAGTGATGGGTGTGGCAGATTTTTGGTTAGATTGTTTAAAATGCATAACACTTAGTAATCAGATAAGAAAGTATGCCCCATGAACTTTACATCCACTTGATTACAGTTTCTGAGATCCCAGAGACTTTTATTTAAGCTCTTGGGTATTGACCTAATTATTATCATCCTCCCCTGCAGTACATGCACAAATGAAGGTCAGTCTGCAGTGAGGTGAAGGCCAGACTCCTTTAAAAATGCTAGATAAGATGTCTCATTGCAAAGAAATGGAAATCTTTTAATTGCAGAAAAGCAATTCGTAATAGGCATTGGGTAGGTAAAAGATTCAGGAACATAAATAAGAGGGGAATTTTCCCATCCTACCTGCCACAGGAATTGTGGGGGTGGTGGGGTGGGGTGGTGGTGGTGGGGGGGGGGGGGGGGGGAATGTAAAGGTCCATTGACCTCTGGTGGGATTTTCTGCTTTTGGGGCGAGCGCGACTGGAAAATGCCGCCCTAGAAGTTGGATAGTGAGGCAAGCAGTATGGATGATCTTTGATTTGTTCTTGATCTTTCAGTATAAAACTAGTATTTCTAATTTAAAGCCTAGGGGGAGGCATTTAAGTTGGACTTAATAAACCAATGCTGTTCATTATGAAACTGAGGTGGTTTGATATAACACAAATTGAATGCATCCCTCAATACCAAAGGAAACCAGGATAGAAGCAGACAAAGCTGTGATCCATGTTTTGCAAGTTATCATACCTATTAATCAACTCAATGAAAATATTAAACTACAATATCTAAATTTGTGGATGATACCAAATTGTGTAGGAAAGTGAGTTATGCATTCCAAGAGTATGACTACTCTGATGTAGTAACACAAATGAATGGCATGTAACATGGAGAAAATCAGAGAAAATATCATAGATAAATACAATAAATATTGTTGAACATAACAAAACACAACTAAAAATGTTAAAAGCACATTCATGCTGTTTGCTTTTTAAAGAGTTATTTGAATGTGTATGTGGATTAACACGTTAAGCATCTGAGGAACGGATGAGACTGCAGTTTTCATGCAGTCATTTCTCATCTTGGACACTAATGAAAAGATTAAGGTGCTGACGAGATGTAAATGAGGGAGAAAAGGGGAGATGTAAAAAAGTTAGGAAAAGGAAGCAAAAATGGTAAAAAGAAAATAGTGTTGTAAAGTATCTTTTAATCTAATGTATCATTTAGCCTACACATCTTAATGTCATTTAGAGATAGCATTATGACTCATTGTGGGGGAGGGAATTGTGTTTCAACAAAGTGAAATGGCAGTACAGAGACTAAAAAGAGAAGTAAATCGAGATGGGGAGAGCATTATCACATATTAAATATCAGTTTTATATGCACCTGAAAGAGAGTGTACCATTTTAAAAAAAAACGTGAGGTGTATTATTTTTTTCTAGACTTCACATGGTATTTCCATACCTCCATTTATAGGCAAGGTCTGATCACAATCTGGTAAAGATGAATAAAATGGAACAATTTTGTACAATCTGATAATTGGAAGTGTGTTTTTCACACATCATTATTTTGCAGTTCCTTGAGTATAACGTCAGTTGTTACTTCAAAATTGCAAATTAGAATTTGCTATTGCAAGTATGTGATTTTATAAAACCTAAATTGTGAAACTGAAAAAGTCTGTCAGCCAACTTTAAATATTTGAATAACGTAGGGACTGGAGAATATTTCTGGTACTTCTAAGATTAGCTTTGTGACTTGGATGATTGCTCAGAGAAATTATACTGTAGTTTAGGAAACAGGAGAAAATAATGCTGTAACTTGTATATTCAGACAGAGAATTTGCTGTCTTGAGAAAGTGGCACGATATTCGAAGATGTGCTTTTGAGGAAATTGTGTCTCGAACACCTGCAGTGTATGTTCAGGCTGCAAGACCAGGCCTGTTGCTTGCAGTTACAGACATAGGTGACCAGGCTTGGTTCTCAGCTCTGGCTGGTTTCAGGTCAAATTCTGGAAAGGAGCAGTAATATTTTAAATTAGAATTGTTTGGTCCACCCACCTTCAATAAAAAAAATTGTTAAATTTATTTCAGTAGACACTAATGCATGCTTTTGCAGGAATGCTAGGAGAGGAGGAGAGAGTTTTTTTTGTCGTGTTTTTGGAATGAGTTCTAATATTTAAATATAGTATCATTACCCAATTAGGCACTCTTTCCTAATGGTAACAGCCACACAAATGTTGGCAGGTTGTAGGTTTAAATAATGAGCACCAAAGGACATTAGAAACATCCCAGAATTACTATTATGAAGCTCAGGCAAAACAATTGAGAAGTTCAAAAATGAGAGATTATTAGGTACTGTTCCCAATTCTGAAATGTCACAGTGGATTGCGTAAAACTCTTGGTTGTTCAAGATTTATAAATGTTGCTGAGCTAATTATTGCCATGTGAAAATAAACAGAGCAAAGAACTGCAGCGTAGTCAGTTTGTATTTTGTTTTACATGGACCTGAGAGGAAACCACTCATGTTTGCTTTACATTAATGGTTTTCTGACATATGCCTTTCATCATGAATTGGCCTATACTGTATTCAAGTGTGTTTATTATACTTTGGTACTGTCCATGCTGCATGCTCAGTGAAATCCGAGGAATAAATACTATCTTTCATTCTGCGCAAAACATTTCGTCTGAGACGTTCGCTGTAATTTTAAAAAGTAATCAAATATAATATTAAAAAGATTGGGGTTCTGAACAGCATATTTGACAAATCTAGGATCTATTTTTGACATCTCAGCAAACAGTCGTTGATTTGATGGGAAACCATTTTAAAACTAGTTAAGTACAAATTGACTCCAAATCTAGCTTTATTTTATATTAAAAACATCTGATGCATAGCAAAGAACCAGTTGAGTTCCATCTTTGCACCCTTTATCTTGTCAGTGGATGATTTCTTGTATTTAAAAATGTAGGATTGGTTAAAGTGTAAACACCTTAATCACTTTTAGATTTAAAATCAGTTACTTGAGGCTCGTAGGCATTTACAGATGAAAATGATACTCCACCCACGACATAAACATGACGATTTTAATATCATGTCCTTTATAAGATTACAACTCTTGACTTCTCCCAGCTTAAATTGCATTAAAGACTATCCACAGAATATTCATTCCTAATACACAATTCTTGGCTCGACAGCACTGTGCAGTAATGGGAATGGAGTTAAAACTGTATACTGTAGCAAATGCTGGAATGTATCATATTTCCCTTTTTGGCAAGCACAACTAATGCAGTTTTACACAAACCTCTTCAAAAGTTTTTCTCAATCTATTTGTCATAGTAAACTTACACTAACACCAGTGAAGATAGTATATGTTTACTATATGTCTTGGCTTCATTTATTATGTTTGAAAGATATCTAAATTTTTCTTTGTAATATATGTTGAAGACCTATTATTAAGTTGTTGAGTTAAGCATGAAGTAGCTTCCAGTTACTTGTAGTACATTGCCTCATCTAAGTAAAGGAATATTAACAGCTTGGTCCTGGGTTTGTCAAGATGATGTACAAAGAATTGGCCAATTGAGGGATTAAAGTTGGCTGCAAGAATCGGCACAGGTACAATTCAATTTGTAATGGGCAAGCCTACAAAAATTTGCTCCAGGTAATCGTTAATTGGCAATATCAGTGAAACCGTAGGATGGTGGGTGTGAAGAGTGGGGGGAAAAAAGTACTCATTGCTGCCTGCAAAGGCCGTTCTTTGGGCCAGATGACTGCCTTCAATATTGTTAAGTGACCATGATTCAAAAGATGAGATCGCGCAACAAAGCAGATATAATTAATGTGTTGAATAGCTGTGCTGAGCTCTTGAAAATAGATAATTGGGAATATTTTTGTTTGATATTAAGAGATAGGAACATGTACACAGTGTTTGACCCAGGAATGCAGTGCCAGAAGAGTCAATGCAAAATCATTTAATTTTTTGAAAATCTAGACTTGGATTAAGTATACATTTATCCACTCAGCATTAATGTTAGCTGATGTTGAAGGAACAGTAATGCATTTTTTTTATCATGTTTTGGTAAAATTCCAAAAACATCAGAACTTGTATTATGCGCAATTTTGTTTTCTATTTATCTTGAGTCTCTAAATGTGGTTTGATCCTTCAAATGAGCAATGGAGACTTGCCTCATTCCCCAGTCACCTTCACCTGTGCCCTCTCCAAATCCTGCTGTTGTAGGCCACTTCTTCAGAACTGTTCAATATCTATACTTGCCTCAATACCGATACTTGCCTTTTCGTTGTATTTCTCCACTACTCATAAATGCCCAGACTGTCTTAATGTTGGATCTAATTTGACAATGTCATTGTCATTTACAGCAGAAGGAGCCATTCGGCCTATGGTTTCTATGTCAGCTATATGTGAAGCAATCCACTCAGTCCCATTTCCCTCTCTAGTCCTGCAAGTTTATTTCCATAAAGTGCCCACCGAAGTTCCTTTTGAAATCATTGATCATCTCTGCTTCCACCACCCCTTCGTGGGTAGCGAATTCTAGATCATTATCAGTCCCTGCATAAAAATAATTCTTACACTCATTCCTTCAACATTTCTTACCTGAAATCTGTGTCCCCTAGTCCTTGCACCACATAATCTTGTACACCTTTACATCTCCCCTCTGTCCCCTTGACTCCAAGGAGAACAGCCCCATCTTCTCCAACCTCATCTTATAGCTAAAATTCTCCGTCCCTGGAACCATTCTGTGCCTTCTCCAGGACCCTCACATCCTTCCTTAAGTGGGTGACCTGAACAGGGTGCACTGGGTTGTGCCCTGATCAAAATTTTATAAAAGTTCAGTGTAATTCCTGTTTTTGTACTCAATGCCTCTGTTTATGGAACCTAAGATTCCATATGCTTGCTAACCATTCTCTCAATATATCCTCTCACCCGCAAGGACCTTTGCACATGCAGTCTCAGGTCTTTGATTCCTACACACTCTGGAACCATGCCATTAAGACTATATTGTCTCTCCATATCTCTTCTGCCAAAATACATCAGCTCTCACTTCTCAGCATTAAATTTTCATCTGTCAGTTGCCTGCACATTCTTCTTGCCTTTTCTATATCCTTCCTGTTGCAGTCGATTAGTATCCTCCCTGCTTGCCACTCTTTTGTTTTGGTGTAATCAGCAAATTTTAAATTTTACTTGGATATTTGAAGACAGTCATTTTTAGTGACTTTAGCACCGACCCTTAACCCACTGACTACCATCCTCCAGTTTGAAAAGCAACCATTTACACAATTCTGTTTTCCCTCAAGCCATTTTTATGCAAGTTGACACTGACCCTTCTATTCCATGAACCTTAATTTTGTTGTTCAGCCATTTATGTGGTACTTCATCAGATGCTTTCTTAAAATCCACAGAGATCATATTCATTGCGTTCCGTTCATCAACTGGATAGACTTCGACTTTTTTCGAAGTGTAGGAGACTTAGTGGTGATCTTATAGAGGTCTATAAAATAATGAGGGCCATAGATCAGGTAGATAGTCAACATCTTTTCAAAGATAGGGGAGTTTAAAACTAGAGGGCATAGGTTTAAGGTGAGAGCGGAGTGATACAAAAGGGTCCAGAGGGGCATTTGTTTCAGAGGATGGTGAATGTCTGGAACAAGCTGCCAGATGTAGTAGTGGAGGCTTTTAGACAATTACATGGCTAAGACAGGTATAGAGAGATATAGGCCAAACGCGGGCAGTTGGGACTAGTTTAGTGGTTAAAAATAAGGCGGCAAGGACAAGTTAGGCCGAATGGCCTGTTTCCGTGCTGTAAACTTCTATGACTCTATAACTTCCTCTGTTAATTCATCACAAAATTCAATTAGATTAGTCAAGCACAATATCTTTCTTAACTCAAACTATTCTGAAGTGCCTGTTGATACAAGCCCCCCGCCCCTGCCCCCGATTATGTTTCTAAAGCTCTTACTCACCATTGATAAACTAAGTAGCTTGTAGTTGCTAGGACCATCCGTGCCCCATTTCCTGAATAAAGGTGTCCTATTTACCACACTCCAATTCCCTGGCAACTCTTCTGCGCCCCCCCCCCCCCCCCTCCCCAAAAGTATTCTCGCCTTTTCGTGGGCTTCTAATCATCCTTTGTCCCTAATAGGACCTATTCCACCACATACTCCCAATTTACAAATCACATGCTGGTACAATTCACATGCTGGTAGAAGATGTTTGTTTCCTTTTACATGAACTGCCATTCTATTCTCATATTCTTTCTTTGCCAGTTTTATTTTCCCCCTTCATTCCTAACTCAACTTGGTCCTCCTGGTTTGATCTGGTTCTCGCCTGAACAATTCATCTGACATGCATCAATTTCCCCCCCTCTCTTTTGTTTGATATTCCCTATCTCCCTCTTCTACTTTGGAGCCAAGATTTTGGTTCCCTACCCTTTTATTCTTGTTGCAATTTACCTAGCGTGTACCTAAAGCATCTCCTCCTGAAAGATCACCAAAGATCATCCTGTCAGTCTTGGGTTCCATTTTACCTTGGTTAGGTCCCTTCTCATCCCAAGCAGTAATGATTTTCCTTTTATTGCTTCAGTTATCCTTGGCCCAATTTAGTCTCTACTGTTTGTCACCTCCATTTCTGTGTGGCCACCTGCAGCCCCAATTTTGGACTCTTCCCCTTTCTTTCCTGCCACTCTTAGCTTCTTCCAAAACCTCTCCACTTCTCCGCTCTCCTTTTTAACACCCCTCTTAAAGTGTATCTCTTTGACCAAGTTTTGAGTCTCCTCTTCTAGTATGTGCTCCTTTGACCTGGTGTAATTTTTTTTGTGAAGCGCTATCGGCCATTTTCCTACACTAAAGGCATTATTATATAATTTTGTTGAATTATGCATGGTAATGCAGAGATTGCTTTCCTTCTTGTTACAGCCTTGGTAAAAACATGGTTGAAAGAACTGAATTCTAGAGGTGTGAGTGACTGCCCATTACAGAGAGAGCCTGGGTGGGTTGCTCTTTCAGAGAGGTTGATGCAGTTTCGAAGGTCTGAGTGGCCTCTTTCTGCATTGTAGGGATTCTATGGTTCTTCCGCTTACACGCAGTCAGGATTAAACTAGTACTTGTACTTGGCTCGGATCGCTAACCACACACTATCACTGAAAAGGTCTATTTCTATGGTGGAAAGATCCTCCACTTCTATACCTACCACACCCCCAGGTTTATTGAAATCCTCGTCTATACTTTTATTAACTTGCGGCTTGATTTTTCAACACTGTCCTTGTCAACTTTACAAGCTCCACAAACTCCTAACTAATTCAGAGCTCTCTGCATCCATGTCATCAGGGATTCGCTTCCTAACCCTTTCTGTCTTGCTGCTTCTCTCCCTTCCTACAGAAACCTTCTCCAAAAATGCCTCTTCAATCATCTTCCCTAATTCTCTTCTAAATTACTTAGATTAAGCTTATTTATTATGTTAAAGGTCCTATACAAATGTAAATTGTTGTACACTATATTGGCCACTCTGATGTTGGCATCTTCTCCATGCACAGATGGTACAATCTTCAAAGTGAAATGAAATTTATTGTCATTAATTTTGCATTGTCATCTGATAACATAATGATTTTTTTTTTTGTTCTTGGTTTCCAGACATTTACCATTCATGCTTAAGACAAACTGAAGATCTGTGATGTAATGGATACCCCAGAGATGATGGGTGGATTCTGATGGATGCTGACTGAAGATCTGCATTTCATGTGGTATGTTGTATTTTCTTCAGACTGCAATCCTGCTCATTAATGTGAGATTATTTACCAGTGCCCCATTGTTCAATTGCTAAGAAACAGCAATTTGTTTTTGGCTTGCAAAAGGTATGTTCGTTTTTGTAAACTATATAAAGTCAATGCGTTGTGCTGGAACCAGAGCATCCTTTACTTCCTGGGTAACATGTTAACAGCCTTGGGATATGGAGAAAGCTCTGTATTTGGAGCCTTTAATTGCCACCTGAAAACAGCAGCAATGTGGATTTGTCCTTACCATGCATCATACATTTGTCCCTTTTTTTGTAAACTGAAAAGGCTTGCCATGATGGAAGACAAAAAGCAAAATATTGCAAGTGCTTTTGTTGTTTCCAGTATTTTTGGATTATGTCAGTCAGCAGCAACTATGAGAAAGGACGATCAATTAGGTTACCATTTCATGTCTTTGGCTCTTTCCTCATCAATGGTGTGCTGTTTCCCACAATTTGTACAGAATAAGATGAGTTTGTCGGGTTAAAAATTCATGGCAAGCTCGGAATAGTTTTTTTCAATACACCTTTTCTCTAGTTTGTTTTTAATTCTTGAGTTTCATGTTGTCTTATGATTTTAGCAAAGATTGGGAACCCCTTTGAAACAAGATCTATTGTGATGGATTTGTGATGTGTGTGCTTTTTTGGTGGTTATTAATTTGTGCACTGCTGAGTGGAAATGGTCTGACCATTTGTATGTCCTCTGAACCCAGATTCCCATCTTGTATAACCCATAGCACTGTTAATAGAATATATATTTTTTGTAACTTTAATCCTACTTGAAAAGAGATGAGGTGAAGACTGAACTGATGGAGGAGAAGTTTTATTATCCTTTCATGCAGCAAGTGCAGGAAGAGTTATGGTCTGTTCACATGTTGGAAACAGTTAAATCTGATCCCAGGCAGAGGACAAAGCTAATCATTTGGAGTTGCTTACAGACCAGGGAAGTGAATCTCTTGCAGCAGGCAATCTTTGTGTTTCAAATCATACAGCTTTTCTTAGTGGAAAGATGTAGTTTTATTTCTATTGTCTGTGTCCTTGCGTTAGGGAAAATAAAAATTGATTGGGTTCCTGTTGACCTTGCGGAAGTACTCATGCATGGTACTGTCTTCAGAGCTTAACTGACTCTGAGTTTTAGCAGGCTATTTCACCATTGTTGAGACGCACTGAAATTATCCACTTGGCTGAGATATTTGAGGCTTGCAGATGACCATATAAACTGGCATCAGCCTGGACTAAAAATGGAGAACACTACTGCAGGGAATTACTTTCAGTTGAAAGTATTGGCAGAATAATCCGTATTTTGTCCCTTTTTATCTTAAATGGAGGAAATTGTTATTACATAGAAGAATGGTGACTTAGTAAGATGGGAGTAAATATTCCCCAATGCCAATCTCCTCATGGTTCAACGTCATTCATTAGTCATACTTACTAGTCATGCTGAGTGATTAGTCATTCCATGCAACTGTGTGGCAAACAACTTCAATAAGTACAGGGATATGGTTAAAAACTGTTTGGTGTTATCTGTTTAATGTTGCTATTCCATATAACAGCCGACACACAGTCTCATTATCATCACTTGAGTTTAAAGTTATGATATTTCTCTTGGTGTGTATGTTTAATAATATATTACCTTTCAAGAGTGAAATTAGAAAACATATAAAATGCGTAAAAAGTTTGAAATTCTTTCCAAAATGGCTGCTAGATCAATTAGAAATGTATAGATTTTTGTTAGCCTAAACTTTTTTATGCAAAAATATAATTTATTCATATAAAATTTGAGAGACACATGAAAAGTTTGATATTTACATTTTCTCCTGAGTTCAAGATTCACACTGTGGTACTTCAGTTCAGTAATGAGAACATTACATATTTTAATATTTACAATGCAGAGCAACATTTGTTACAAACTATACACATTGGTCATGTTGCACTCTTCAATAAAGTTGCACACAATGAAAATTATGCACAGTCCGAGGGGTTTTACCTGGTTGCTAGTCCTCTGTCTACACTGGCTGAAGGGCCTTACACAGTGGCTTTCCCCATTGAGCCTTGGCAGCAGTTGCCCCAAGCTTGAGTGTGCCCTGCAGCACGTAGTCCTGGGCCTTGGAATATACCAGTCTGGTCGAGGACAATTCTTTGCACTGGAAGATCAACAAATTTCGGGCAGACCAAAGGGTGTCTTTCACCAAGTTGATGAGCCTCCAGCAGGTGTGCGTCCCTGGAAACAGTCCATAGAACACGAGTCCTGTGTCACTGGGCTGCTTGGGATGAACCTTGACAAATACCACTGCTTCTCTTCAGCCCTTCTTTGCAAAAGCACATTCAGCCTGCCATGAGGGACCTTGTCAAAGGCCTTGCTAAAGTCCATGTAGATGACATCCTTCACCCTGCCCTCATCAATTGTCTTAGTCGCTTCCTCAAAAAACTCAATCAAGTTTGTGAGATATGATCTCCCCTGCACAAAACTGTGTTACCTATCACTAATAATTCCATATTTTTCCAAATGTGAGTAAATCCTGGCCCTAAGAATCTTCCCCAATAATTTCCTTACCATTGATGTAAAACTCACCAGCCTGTAATTTCCCGGATTAACCCTGTTGCCCTACTTAAGCAAAGGAACAACATTGGTTTTTCTCCAGTACCCTGGGACCTCTCCTACGACTAAAGAGGATACAAAGATTTCGTGCAAGGCACCAGCAACTTCCTCCTTCGCCTCCCTCAGTGGAAAGATCCCATCAGGTCCCAGGAACCTTTCTACCTTAATGTTTTTCAAAACACCCAACACCTTTTTTAAATTGACATGCCCCAGAATATCAACTTACCTCTAGACTCAACATCCATCACGTCCTTCTCCTTTGTGAATGCCAAGTATTCATTAAGGACCTTGCCCACTTTCTCTGGCTATTTATCTATATTTGTCTATATCCACCACAACAACCCTGTTGTTTTTACATTTTTCCATAATCTGTTCACATATGTGTTCCTCTATCTCCTGCTGGATGTTGGGAGACCTGAAGTACAACCCCATCAAAGTGATTGCACCCTTCCTATTCCTGAGCTCTACCCATATGGCCTTGCTGGGTGAGCCCTCCTAGGTGTCCTCCCTCAGTACAGCTGTGATATTCTCCCTAATCAGTGTTGCAACTTCCCCACCTCCTTTACATCTCTCTATCACGCCTGAAACATCTAGGTCCTGGTACTTTTAGCTGCCAGTCTTGTTTCCCTCTCAGCCTAGTTTCTGTATTAGTTACAACATCATAGTTATATGTACTAATCCAAATTTTAAATTCATCTGCCATACCTGTCATACTTGTGTTAAAACAAATACACTTCTTCAGATTGCCGGTTCCACCGTGTTCTGTAATCTCTCCCTGTCTGTTCTTCCTCTTAGCCTTATTAACATAGAAGGATAAGTACAGACCACTTAGCACGACAGTTGAGTGACAAAAGCTATATAAAACCAGTTTAAGTAGCACCCTGAACTATTAACTGAAATGTTAACAGGTAAGATTTGTGTGTGATTTTATTAAAGGTTTGCAATCTGTCATTAAACACGTGTCTTTGTATACAAAGAAGCCACAGTCAACTTTGGAGGTGGGGGGGGGAAACTGTAATTGTCTTGACAATTCTTGACAAACCAGCCTCCCATCCGTTGACTCTGTCTACACTTCCCGCTGCCTCGGCAAAGCAGCCAGCATAATTAAGGACCCCACGCACCCCAGACATTCTCTCTTCCACCTTCTTCCATCGGGAAAAAGATACAAAAGTCTGAGGTCACGTACCAACCGACTCAAGAACAGCTTCTTCCCTGCTGCCATCAGACTTCTGAATGGACTTACCTTGCATTAAGTTGATCTTTCTCTACACCCTAGCTATGACTGTAACACTACATTCTGCACTCTCCTGTTTCCTTCTCTATGTTTTTGTCTGTATAGCACGCAAGAAACAATACTTTTCACTATGTTAATACATGTGACAATATCAAATCAACAAATGAATCTTGAATGGCTCCTGCAAATATGCATTCCAAATCAAAGCCAAGCCCTTGCTTACTCTACCAACCCTCTCTGGATAACATTCTAAATTTGATGTCTTACTCCGTTTTCCCATTTACCCTTTAGGAATTTAATTCTTGCTTGACAATAACCTTTTGGTCTTAAGAAAGAAGCTAGAAGTGTGGAGGTTGCAGGTGCAAACCAATATCACAATCTCTGATAACATTACGAATAAAAACAACAGTAACTTTGCAATTGTGTGGCATCATTAATATAGCAAACCAAAAATAGGTGCTTCATTGTAACCTTGACAAACAAAATTTGACATCTAACCACATGAAATAATAGGACAGGTGATCAAACGCTTTGTCAAATAGGTAAGTTTTAAGGAGCATCATAAAGGAGTAGTGAGAGGTGGAGAAGCGGAAAGGTTTAGGGAAGGAATTCCAGAATTTGAGGCTTGGGCAGATGAAGGCACAGCTAACAATGTTGGAGCAAAGAAAATTGGGAATGAGCAAGAGGACGGAATTAGAGGATTGTGGAAAGTGGAGGACTGTGGTATTGAAGGAGGTTATAGGGAAAGGGAGGAAGCACTGAAGCATCACCGGAAAGAGCCTTTAGGGCATGATAACAAGTACCCTCCAACTCATCAGAATTAGCCTAATTATTAAAATAGTGTTATGGAACCATGCTTAATGTAGGAGAAACTCCTGGGCGAGTGAGATTCTTCTCTAGCAATTTAAAGTCCAACATTGATAAAGAATGAATTTCCCTATTAGTTGCTTTTGGTATGTGAGAAGACAAGACACAATATCATGAGGGAAGAGGGAGGGGTTGTGCATGCAAAAAGGAGAGATTTCATAGCTTATTCCTGTCTCATACAAAAAAAAATTATTGGTGGAGAGTGAAATCGATAGGGATTTAGAGATTGGTTCTGATTGATGCAGTCAGATGTCATGTTGTTTAAGAGGCATCTATTATAGAGACTATCACTAGTTAGAGCTGTACATGCAATAAAATATGTAAACCTTGCAACTTGTGCTGGAGTTACAGAACTGGAAGTCTCATCAAGTCCACATCACTTTGATAAAATCTTGTTAGAATGTAAACCAGACCTCGAAAGCTAAAACCGCTGCCGCTGAAGATGGGTTGCCAAATTTTTTGATAAATGTTATTTTATGGGGCGTTCAATGTTACACCTATGGGGCAGCACGGTAGCGCAATGGTTAGCACTGCTGCTTCACAGCACCATGGACTTCGGTTCGATTCCCGGCTTGGGTCACAGTCTGTGTGGAGTTTGCACGTTCTCCCCGTGTCTGCGTGGGTTTCCTCCGGATGCTCAGGTTTCCTTCCACATTCTGAAAGATGTACTGGTTAGGTGAATTGACCCGAACAGGCGCCGGATTGTGGCGACTAGGGGAATTTCACAGTAACTTCATTGCAGTGTTAATGTAAGTCTTACTTGTGATTAATGAACTTTAACTTTATTCATGCATTTTTGCAGATAGTTTCTTTCCTTTCTGAAGGTGTTGGCACTTGCTAGGGTGCTGTCCACAGCCAGTATAGTCAGTATCTATTGCCTCATCCAAGTGGCGGTTCTTCCTGTGGAAGCCAAATGGTAAAATTTGGAAGGAAATTCACCCACGGAGGATGTCAAATCCAGTCCTGTCCTCCCTTGTCTCCCTGTTGATAACTCGGGAGAACTCTGGCTGATTTATTCCCCCATCCATGCTGCGCAGGGTTAACTGTTTCCCCAACTAATGTCCGGAAACATAGCAACCAAATTCAGAGTTTTCGTTCCTGCATTGTTAACTCCTGAGCCATGGCAAGTGCGAAAAGCTAACCAAATTTGAAACATTTACAATAGTGGCTCAGAAGTACATCAGAGGCTGTACTGAGTTTCTGTCAAGACAGTTAAAAAGCTGAGATCAATAATAACCTGCATAATGTAAGATGTAACCAGATTAATGAGCTAAAAATCAATGGGGATTTAAAAACCTGTATGTGACAATCTTTGGATTCAACATGAGGTATTGCTACACCAGACATTGGTTATAATACAGCTTGCAATAGGGAAAATAGGGAAGGGAGTTGAGGGCTGTGGAATTGTAGAGCATTAGGTGACCTAATTATTTATTTATATCAAATATGAATTCAAAGCTAGTTGTCATTTAATGCTACATTCTGTCTTTGGAAGTAAACATTCTTGAATTATCATTGGTTAATTACAGTGCCAATTCAAACAGTTGATTCTACTCTTTTGATATCAAATCAATGTGTCAATCCCATTATAATCCTGATTGGCATTGGAGGTGGACCAAAACTTAGGATCATTAGGGATGCAGAGATGGCCATAGACAGAAGCTTCAGGGATACAGTTACTCCGCGAAATGAAAATAGATGGGTGACGGTGAGAGGGGCTGGGAAGAAGCAGTCGGTGCAGGGATCCCCTGTGGTCGTTCCCCTTAGCAATAAGTATTCCACTTTGGATACGGTTGAGGGGGACGACATACCAGTGGTGAGCCGCAGTGAGAGGATCTCCGGCACTGAGTCCGTCCCTGTGGCTCAGGAGGGTAAGGAGGAGAGCGGGAGGGCAATAGTTATTGGGGACTCGTTAGTTAGAGGGATAGATAGGAGGTTCTGTGGCAGCAAAAGAGACTCGAGGATGGTTTGTTGCCTACCGGATGCCAGGGTCCGTGACGTCTCGGACCGTGTTTTCCGGATTCTTAAGGGGGAGGGGAAACAGTCACAAGTCGTGGTACACATTGGTACCAACGACATAGGTAGGAGAGGGGACGGGGATTTAAAACAGGAATTTCGGGAGCTGGGCTGGAAGCTGAGAGCAAAGACAAAACATGTGGTCATCTCTGGTACGCTACCGGTGCCACGTGATAGCGAGTTGAGGAACAGGGAGAGAGTGCACTTAAACATGTGGTTGCAGGGATGGTGCAGGAGGGAGGGTTTCAGATACGTGGATAATTGGAACACGTTCTGGGGAAGGTGGGACCTCTACAAACAGGACGGGGTGCACCTGAACCAGAGGGGCACCAATATCCTGGGAGGGAAATTTGCTACGGCTCTTCAGGGGGATTTAAACTAATTTGTCAGGGGAGTGGGAAAAGGAGTTGTAGTCCGGAAGTCAGTGTTGAGGGTGGTGAGGTATTGGGGAAGGTATCAAGGTCAAGGGTGGGTACCGGTAGACAGGAAGGTGGGTTGAAGTGTGTCTACTTCAATGCAAGGAGCATCCGGAACAAGGTGGATGAACTTGGGGCATGGATTGCTACTTGGGACTACGATGTTGTGGCCATTACGGAGACGTGGGTAGAACAAGGACAGGAATGGTTGTTGGACGTTCCGGGGTATAGATGTTTCAGTAAGTGTAGGGAAGCTGGTAAAAGAGGTGGAGGAGTAGCATTGTTAATCAAGGATAGTTTAACGGCTGCGGAAAAGCACTTTGAGGGGGATATGCACACTGAGGTAATATGGGCTGCAGTTAGAAACAGGAAAGGAGCGGTCACGTTGCTAGGAGTTTACTATAGGCCCCCAAATAGTAATAGAGATGTGGAGGAAGAAATTGCTAAGCAGATTATGGATACGTGTGGGGGTCACAGGGTAGTTGTCATGGGGGACTTTAACTTTCCAAATATTGATTGGAACCTTTGTAGGTCAAATAGTTTGGATGGGGCACTTTTTGTGCAGTGTGTGCAGGAGGGTTTCCTGACACAATATGTGGATAGGCCGACAAGGGGTGAGGCCACATTGGATTTGGTACTGGGAAATGAACCGGGCCAAGTGTTAGATTTGGTTGTGGGAGAGAACTTTGGAGATAGTGACCACAATTCTGTGTCTTTTGTTATTGCAATGGAGAGGGATAGGGCCGGACGGCAGGGCAAGGCTTACAATTGGGGGAGAGGTAATTATGATGCGATTAGGCAAGAATTAGGGGGCATAAGATGGGAACAGAAACTGTCAGGGAAAGGCACTGATGAAAAGTGGAACTTTTTCAAGGAACAAATACTGGGTGTCCTTGATAGGTATGTCCCTGTCAGGCAGGGAGGAAATGGCCGAGTGAGGGAACCGTGGTTCACAAAAGAGGTGGAATGTCTTGTGAAAAGGAAGAGGGAAGCTTATGTAGGGATGAGGAAACAAGGTTCAGATGGCTCGACTGAGGGTTACAAGTTAGCAAGGAACGAGCTGAAAAAGGGGCTGAGGAGAGCTAGGAGGGGACATGAGAAGTCCTTGGCGGGTCGGATCAAGGAAAACCCCAAGGCTTTTTACTCTTATGTGAGGAATAAAAGAATGACCAGGGTGAGGTTAGGACCGGTCAAGGACAGTGGTGGGAACTTGTGTATGGAATCAGTAGAGATAGGCGAGGTGATGAATGAATACTTTTCTTCAGTGTTCATCAAGGAGAGGGGCCATGTTTTTCAGGAAGAGAAGGTGTTACAGGCTAATAGGCTGGAGGAAATAGATGTTCGGAGGGAGGATGTATTGGCAGTTTTGAATAAACTGAAGGTCGATAAGTCCCCTGGGCCTGATGAAATGTATCCTAGGATTCTTTGGGAGGCGAGGGATGAGATTGCAGAGCCTTTGGCTTTGATCTTTGGGTCCTCGCTGTCCACAGGGATGGTGCCAGAGGACTGGAGAGTGGCAAATGTTGTTCCTCTGTTTAAGAAAGGGAATAGAAATGACCCTGGTAATTATAGACCGGTTAGTCTGACTTCGGTGGTTGGTAAATTGATGGAAAAGGTCCTTAGGGATGGGATTTACGACCATTTAGAAAGATGCGGATTAATCCGGGATAGTCAGCACGGATTTGTGAAGGGCAAATCGTGCCTCACAAATTTGATAGAATTTTTTGAGGAGGTAACTAGGTGTGTTGATGAAGGTAGGGCGGTTGATGTCATATACATGGATTTTAGTAAGGCATTTGATAAGGTCCCCCATGGTCGGCTTATGATGAAAGTAAGGAGGTGTGGGATAGAGGGAAAGTTGGCCGATTGGATAGGTAACTGGCTATCTGATCGAAGACAGAGGGTGGTGGTGGATGGAAAATTTTCGGACTGGAGGCAGGTTGCTAGCGGAGTGCCGCAGGGATCGGTGCTTGGTCCTCTGCTCTTTGTGATTTTTATTAATGACTTAGAGGAAGGGGCTGAAGGGTGGATCAGTAAATTTGCTGATGACACCAAGATTGGTGGAGTAGTGGATGAGGTGGAGGGGTGTTGTAGGCTGCAAAGAGACATAGATAGGATGCAAAGCTGGGCTGAAAAATGGCAAATGGAGTTTAACCCTGATAAATGTGAGGTGATTCATTTTGGTCGGACAAATTTAAATGTGGATTACAGGGTCAAAGGTAGGGTTCTGAAGACTGTGGAGGAACAGAGAGATCTTGGGGTCCATATCCACAGATCTCTAAAGGTTGCCACTCAAGTGGATAGAGCTGTGAAGAAGGCATATAGTGTGTTAGCTTTTATTAACAGGGGGTTGGAGTTTAAGAGCCGTGGGGTTATGCTGCAACTGTACAGGACCTTGGTGAGACCGCATTTGGAATATTGCGTGCAGTTCTGGTCACCTCACTATAAGAAGGATGTGGAAGCGCTGGAAAGAGTGCAGAGGAGATTTACCAGGATGCTGCCTGGTTTGGAGTGTCGGTCTTATGAGGAAAGGTTGAGGGAGCTGGGGCTGTTCTCTCTGGAGCGGAGGAGATTGAGGGGAGACTTAATAGAGGTTTATAAAATGATGAAGGGGATAGATCGAGTGAACGTTCAAAGACTATTTCCTCGGGTGGATGGAGCTATTACAAGGGGGCATAACTATAGGGTTCATGGTGGGAGATATAGGAAGGATATCAGAGGTAGGTTCTTCACGCAGAGAGTGGTTGGGGTGTGGAATGGACTGCCTGCAGTGATAGTGGAGTCAGACACTTTAGGAACATTTAAGCGGTTATTGGATAGGCACATGGAGCACACCAGGATGGTAGGGAGTGGGATAGCTTGATCTTGGTTTCAGATGAAGGTCGGCACAACATCGTGGGCCGAAGGGCCTGTTCTGTGCTGTACTGTTCTATGTTCTAAAACATACTTGTTCTGTATGACAGCCTCTTGTTTGTCCAGTCTTCTCAGCAGCTTGCAGCAAGTGGTAGGTTCTTCAAACATGAGACTCTTGTGCCTTAGAAATATTTCTGAAGACACAACAGAGAATTTTTTTGTATTAGTCAAGCTTGAGGCATGTTAGTGCTGGGAAATGGAAGCCTTTACCTTTTTTGGGCACCCATTGCTGGCATCCAGAGCTCCCAGTCTTCAGTATAACAGGGCCAAATGTGGAGTGTTAACTTTTCACTCTGTTCCAGTGGTATTCTCTAAAGCAACTGACTTCTCATGTGGCCTTCAGACTTGCTCTGCTTGTAGACAGAGTTCAGAGTCTCCCAGTATCAGGGTGATATTTAAAAAAAAAAAGAAAACTCTTAAAATAAAAGCACAGGCAGTTCTTTTAAACTAGGATCTCTGAGAATGGCCTTGAACAAAACTTAAGCGAGTTTCCCTTTGCTCTCCTAACCTCTAAACCACCTCCCATACTACAGCAGTGCAAATTTGCTTTGCCTAGCCTTGCTTCATGGAGTGAGATTGCCAGCTTAATAACAGTCATTGCCCAGTTATTAAAGTTCTGTTGCGGATTCATGCACACTCAGAACGATTTTAAGACTGCCCAATTTTATTTCAGCTGGTGTCATTGCATTTTCATCTCACTAGCCTTCAGCTTTCAGCTGAAACAAAAGGTCATTGTGCTGTGATGATTTACTGTTGCTGAGTTTCTTCTCACTTTCCTTGTTCCCCTCCTCAATCAGCCAGGTGTGTACTTGCACACACAATAATTTTCAGTGCATGTTTGTGTGTTTGGAGGGCCAGTTAACTAGATAGCTAACATGTGGCTCAGAGTTACGGCAATCGCACAGATTTGATTCTCATTCTTGAAAGACTTGGGACCTGTCCCTGAGAATGGAAGGCAGTGGCAAATCAACACTGACAAAAACAGCCATGAAAATGGCTCAGGATGAAGGAGCAGCAATGAGCCAAGAAAGGACCTACCTTCAGGCATAGCACACATGAATGAATGTGTATATATGACATAATGTGCATGTAAATCCATACAGCCCAAGACTGACTCATTCATGTAATGATCATAACATGAATGTGCCACAACAGCGATGTTTCAAATAAAATGTCAAACAAGGTATTTACTGGGATTGACAGCATATTTTTAGTATACTGGCGCTCAAGTTGTGAGCGATACAGTTAGGGATTCCAATCTGCAACCCCTAGCAGCAACTCCTGTTTGCATTACCTTATTTGCTGGTTTGTCCTATTTGAATTTTGTGAGTTTGGTATGGGCTGTTTCTAGTTAGGTAGGCAAATTCTAAGTCACACCAGAATCATAGAATCATAGAAATCATAGAAACCCTACAGTACAGAAATAGGCCATTCAGCCCATCGAGTCTGCACCGACCACAATCCCACCCAGGCCCTACCCCCATATCCCTACATATTTACCCACTAATCCCTCTAACCTACGCATCTCAGGACAGTAAGGGGCAATTTTAGCATGGCCAACCAACCTAACCTGCACATCTTTGGACTGTGGGAGGAAACCGGAGCACCCGGAGGAAACCCACGTAGACACGACTAAAGACTAAATTAAGACTAAATTCAAAATCTGGCTATATCAACCATGTTGATGTATGCGAGTTAGTGGGACATATGCATAAATGTTATAAATAAGCAGCAAGGTGTTCACCACAAAAGAAAAAACTTGCTCACCCCTTCAATAACATACATTTTAACAATGTTAGCAGACAGTTGCAGTTAAAATTCCTGCTTTCATCTTTTTTTGTTTCGGGTGAGTGGTGCACAAAATGGTGAAGCAGAGAGATTTTTTGCAAGTTCGAACATGTGCGGAGCCTTGCTGTGAAATTTCAAATGACGGTGCATCTCCTCTCACTACAAACAGTGAACAAAGAACAAAGAACAATACAGCACAGGAACAGGCCCTTCGGCCCTCCAAGCCCGCGCCGCTCCCCGGTCCAGGATTGAATCCTGAATCCAGGATCCCCGCCCAATTTTCCAGCCTATCTACATACCAATATCCTATCCACCGAGCTGTCCCTCACAGCTACGATGCTTTGTTCATTACAACCTATTAACTTACCCCCACCCCCCCATTCCAGACCATGTGATCTCCAGGGAGAGGCGAAAACCCAGAGTGAAAAACCCCAGGGCCAATATGGGGAAAAAAAAATCTGGGAAATTCCTCTCCGACCCCCTGAGGCGATTGAAACGAGTCCAGGAGATCACAATGGCCCCGATCGGAAAATGCTTCCCAACCCTAGTCATTTCCACTTCCACGAACACCATATGAATCCCCTGCCCCCGAGACAGGTTCCCAACTATCCGCAGTCTCACTCTGTACTGGCACCAGCAAGATGATCGTAGAATGAAGCCTTGAAACGAGAAACCAGGAACAATTAGCCCGCGCCGCTCCCTGGTCCAAACTAGATCACTCTTTTGTATCCCTCCATTCCCACTCCGTTCATATAGCTGTCTAGATAAGTCTTATCTCTAATCTGCATGTGATTATAAACTCTTTGGTGCTGGCAATGCACAGAACAGTTTTAAAATTCAGCTGCAGTGGAGGTGAGCCAGGGACTTTTCAAGGGGGAGTTTCAGTTGGGGGTATGGAATTACTCTTGACCAAAACACAACCCAAGAGTTTCTAGAAAATGTGTGTATTAATAAATGAGCAAAACACTAAGTTCTTGTCTTTCCCATTTTTGACCTGATTAGCCAGGTTAAAAATTATAAAGACCAATTTGTGATGTTTGCCACTCTCAATTGTTAGGAATGGGTTAACAGTTATCTTTCACTTAAATCCTAAATTGATTGTTATTTAATAGAAGTCACTGAGATTTTTCAAGAGGTTACAGGTGGCACTGGGTGTTGGATGTGTAGGTGGAGTTGAATCAGAAAATAAAGGGAGTTTATGAAGAAGCAGGACTTGTGTTTTCTTTACTGGACAGCAGCTGAGAGGCTCGAACATCAATTGCTGCCTGAACATCACGCTCCCCCTTTTATATTGATGTTCGTGAGCTGTTTGTGCCATTATTCCTGAGATATGAAACTGCTGCATCCACCAAATCTGGCTTCTAGAAGACACAAAGTGCCTAATGAACAAATGGTACAAACATCCCACTGCCAGGATAAGAGCAAATATTCTACTATTGCAAAATCAAAAGAAAATTATGCTGTAACTATTTGTATTCACTCATTGTAGAAAGGTTCAAGGGAAAGCTCAGTCACAAATGGTTGTGTCTCTCTTATGCTGAGATTTTTGATGATCCATAGAAGATGGGCAAGCTAACTTTACCAGTTTGCTAGGGAAAGATAAGTATTTCAGGAAAAAGTTCAATTTAAGTGAAGTACTGTATGGTTGAATGTTTGTTTGGACCCCATCTCAAAATTATGTTGTGGAAATGTCGGCGTTGGACTAAGTGGACACAGTAAGAAGTCTCACAACACCAGGTTAAAGTCCAACAGGTTTATTTGCTACTCACAATTATATAGCAGTTTTATTTGTAATGGAATTCTTCCTGAAATTCTTATCTTCCTTTTGTAGACAGGTAGCATCAAGTTTTTGTAGAATTTGCAAATGTGGATTGCAGTGCCTGAAATAGTTTAATAAGTTATTGTTTCCTGAGCCTAGCTATATTTTGATCCTTATTTATTACCACTCCCTTAACTTTAGTAACTTATTTATCTTTGTTTAGTTTTGATTTTGTCTTGCCACCAATCCTTGGCTCTGAGATCCTGTTTTTGTGCAACTGGTTGCATGAGAATAATGCAGATTGCCTTTTCCTCTTGTTTTCCATTCCTCCCTATAGGGAATGTTTAATTCCTCCTTGGTTTAGAATCAGAACTTGCAATGCAATGAATGATGGATGGGAAGTTATCTTCTGGGGTACTGCTTTAGTACTTAGCTGTTTTTAAAAGAATCAATAAAATGTTTAAATACTGAATTATAATCTAAACCTTATACCAGTGTGTTTCTGAACAATCCAGAGATTATTACCTTGCTGGTGAAAGTTTATGGGTAGTGGCATATCATATTAAAATGAGTTATCTTGGTTGCATCTTAACTTGGGCATGATTAAACCTAAATAAATTAATGGGATGATGCACAGCTTCCAATATGTAGACATGCTTATAAATCATGGTGTGGGATAATTAACTGTGATAATTAACTGAGGCAGAAATGATCATGTTCATCACCTGACGTATTTGATAGGGTTCTAGTGGATATTTAGATGACTGCTAGGCTAATCTGTCTGGAAGGTTCTGCTGCAAATACAGGATATCACAAGCGGGTTATTGGCTCAGGACTTTCTCCTTTTGTGTTTTCTCTCTGCTTATGATATGTATTTGCGTTCAGCGGAGGCCTATTTTATTTGATTGTGTCAGGCACAGTAATCTTGGGTGAGCTTCTCCCAGGACTCGAAGCTGATATCAGAATCCAAAATGAAGCCTACAGACTCTCCCTGGAGCATTTCTTTTGACCGTCTTGAGAGTGCACCCCAGACCCAAGCTTTCCATAGAAGATTGGTTTTGGTGAGCGAGTGTTAGGCATTCTAGCTACATGACCAAACCAACCTGGCTGTGATTATCTCAGTATGGTGTGGAAACTTGGCTCAGGTGAGCACTCAGTGTTTGGCATTTTGTCCTGTCATCCGATCTTCAAGAGTTCTGATGATCACTCTTGTGGTTGAGTTTCACAGTCCATGTGTGGAGCAGAGTGAGCAGGGCTATCACTCTATCGACTTCCAGTTTGGTAGGCAGGTTTACTCATCTTTGTTCCCAGACTGATGTTCAAAATTGGCTGAAGGCTACACCTGCTTTGGCAATTCTTGCATGTGTTGCATTATCAGTATAGATTGAACATAAGAACATAAGAAATAGGAGCAGGAGTAGGCCATCTAGCTCCTCGAGCCTGCCCCGCCATTCAATAAGATCATGGCTAATCTGATAGTGGTTTAGTTCCACTTACCTGCCCGCTCCCCATAACTCTTAACTCCCTTATTGATCAGAAAGTACGTTGCTGCGATGTAAACTTCTCCACAGTTGACGGGTTTTGGTCTTGCACTGAAACCTTAGTTCAAGAGAAGGCTTTCCTGGAACAGGCTGGTACATCACTTCAGCTTTCTTCATGCTGACTGTAAGGCTAATGTTGTTGCATGCATTAGAGAACAGGTTCATGCTAAGTTGCATGTCCAGGTCTGAATCGGCAGCTAGTTCACAGTCATCGGCAAAGGGGAAATCACGAAGTCCTTGGAGACCTTAGTCTTTATCCGGAGTTGTCGAAGATTGAGTAGCTTCCCACCCAAGCGATATCTGATTTTGATGCCAGGATCATCATCATGAAAAACATTGGAAGAGCTTGGCAAGAAAAGCATGGAGGATTTGGAGCTAACACACAGCCCTGTTTAACTTCCATTAGTAACTGAGACACTGTCAGAAGACTCATCATGATCTAGGACATGTGAGAGCATGCTGTCAAGGAGCTGTCAAACCATCGTGATGAATTTCTCAGGGCAGCCAAATTTCTCTTACCTTCCAAAGGCCCTGACGGTTGTCTGTCAAAGACCGTGGTTAAGTCAACAAACCTGATGTAGAGGCCCATGTTCTGTGCTTAGCATTTCTCTTGGAGTTATCTAATTGCAAACACTATATTAGTGGTTCCTCAACCTTTTCAGAGACTACATTGACTGTAGCAACAGATCCTGATTGAGATGTTGCGTTAGATTCGGGCAAAGATTTTATCAATGATGGAAAGGAGTGCGATTCCTCTGATTGTCACAAGATTTGCGAGTTCCTTTTCTGCTTGTACAGGTAGACAATGAAGGCTTCTTTGTGTTCTTGTGGCGTGGTTCCTTGTTCCCACATAGCCTGAAAGAGTTCAGTGAGCTTCTTGACTGGGCAATGAGTTCCACCCTTGTCACCCTCGCCTTGGATAGCATCGGCTCCTGGAGCTTTGCCACCACACAGGAGTTTGATAGCTTTCATCATTTGGTAAGGTCATCAGGAGAACAGTTAGATGATGGCAATCTGTGGCAGCCTGTTGATTTGATTTTTTTTTCATTGATTGAGGGTGTAATTAAAATGCTCTGCCCATCTTTTTTTAATTAATTATAAACTATCTGGCTATTGAGGTATTAAACCTAATCCATGGAATTTCTCCTGAAATTACTGATGCTGACCTGACTATTTTGGCAAGCAATTGGATGAAAATTGTTCTGTGTTTTTAATGAAATCCTTTAACATGACTATTTAGGCAGAGTCAAGAATTCAAATTGGTTTACTGTGGAACTGGTTCTAATTATGGCATTACTGCTTCTAATTATTGCATCTGACTCCTTTTTAAGCCAATAAATACAGTACTGAAGCTGGGTACTGACAGTTTATTTTAATTCATGGCACACAGTGAGGATTACTAGCATAAGGGGTGAATTAAGCATCCTTTAATAAGTGCAATCAATGGTACTTCCTGCATGTACCTTTTAAATCAAAACTTGAAAAAATCAGCACAATCCCCCACCTACCCAGTGAGTGTAGGCCACTTATTTGCTGTTATTAGCACAGATCTGGATGTATTAGCCTTTAATGATTCAACCATGTACATTCACAGCTGAATGTTGTCAGCCAGTGGATTCTGCTGGGTTTTAATGTGTTAATAACAATTGGGTTAATTGGAGTGTTGATTCTATTAAAGAATGGGTTTAAAAATTCTAACCTGCCTCCTTCTACCCATCCCAACCACAGTAGAAGAAATACAAGTAAAGTTTGTTCACCTTAAAATTGCTCCAATTATGAAAAATAGCAAAGAACTTTGAGTCACTTCAGAGCTCTGGAATTTGAATTCTGAATTGCAAAAGAAAAAGACTCATGTTTATATAAAACCTTTCTTGACCAACGAGCATCTCAAAGTGCTTTGCAGCCAATGAAATATTTCTCAAGTGTAGTTCTAATGTAGGAAACATGATAGCCAATTTGAGCACAGCAAACTCCTGTGCCAGCATTGTTAAAATCATGAGATTTTCTGTTTTGTGACGTTCATTGAGAGATAAATATTAGCCAGGCCACCAGGAATAACCTCTTGGGATCTTCTATATCCACCAAAGTGGCAGATGGGGCCTCGGGTTTAACATAAATCAGAAAGATGGCAACTCCGACAGTGCAGCATTCCCCAGTACTGAATATCAACCTTGAATGTATATGCTCAAGTCCAAACATGGGACTTGAACCTGGTGGAACTTAGTGATTCAGAGGTGAGTGTGCTACCAACTAAGCCATGGTTGATGCATAATGAGGTTTCATTGAAATGCTCATGCTTACTATTATGATGAGAGACTCTTGATAACACAATTGTATTGTATACTTGCTAAGCAGATGTCTTCTGCTTGTGAAATCTAGCCTAGTGGTGGATGATATTAGTAAATGAAATGAATTAGCTTTGTCTTTTATAAGTAGAACAAACAATGTGAGGAGTGCTTTTACATTGAAAATATTTTCTTTCCATGAGTGCAACTACCTTGAGAGGGTTTTGTGGAGCTATAAATGGCCACTTCTTGGGATACAATATATATTTGATGGGTGGCTTGGAATCCATGTCTTTAAATAACTGCAATGCATTTTTGGTCTTCAACTTCTTATTTGGGTTTCTGTTTTGATTGATTAAAATGTGATGGATGGGGTCACATGCCATAAGCGCTGGAGCGGCACAACTCATCTTTTAGTCCTTTTTAATCCTGATGCACAAACCATAATTATTTGATCCTGATGTGTGTAATCTGTGCTATGTTCCTGGAAGATCCCAGCTAAAGTTTGATGGGGAGCCAAGTTAAATCAAGAAAATCTTTGAGGTGGTGGGAGATGGTGGGATGGGGTCCAGTTCACAGTGGCGGTTTCATGGTGAGCAGGCATATGTTTTGGCAGTGCCGTAGACATCGAGATGATGGCTGCCATTGAGACGGAAGTTGTGGATGATGGTCTCGGCTCCAGGCACTGATTATTAGTGCTTACATTGGTGAACTGCAAGATATCCTAAAGAGAATGGATGATGCGGAGAAGAGAATCCTGTCAGTTGAGAGGGCAGTTTCCTTGTGGGGGATCACCTTCAGTCCTTGGAAATCCTGCTGCATGGTATGTTGAACATCTTGGTTGATGCAGGGAGATGGGGCTGGAGAAGGAGTATCCACGCAACCAGTCTCTAGTAGGGTGCTGAGGATGAATTCGCGGTTGAATTTGAGACCTGGCTGCCATGCTTTCACAATCTTGATTTTTGAAGGCTGGGCATTTTAAATTTGATAGAGTACATTGTATCTGGTCTTTGAGGCTTGGGGTCAGTTGAAGACTCCGACCACTCGTCTTATGTTGTATTGTCCTCTGTTCATTATCTTGTTCTCGGTGTTTGTCAAGAAGAGTTGGAGGTGGCCAGATGAGATAGGTCTTCTCCACCCGCTGAGGCCTTGGTTTCTCTCTTCCTGGGCTTCGGCATGGCAAAATGGCAGAGGTGCAAAGACTTCGGTGGAACTCTGGATGGATCCTAGATGTTGCTTGATGATCCTGTCTTGGCTTTGGCCTTTTCAAGCTCTGTGGATGGTTATATTATCCTACAGTTTATCATTAATCTTGAACTTTGCTCTCTTGTGATTAAACTGCTTAGTTTGTGATACTGTCTTTTATCCTGACATGGGTGTATGATATATGAGCACGGAGGTGTTTGACACCTGTTAACGTGTTGCAATACAAAAATCAGGATTCTTTAATGCTGGACTGTGTTTATATCCTTGTGTTGATGCAGTGCTTTCCTTTTTAATATTGATGGGGGCAAACCTGAACTGAGGCAAATTTCACCGATTTATCCTGTTTAAGTTATCTTTGTTAATCGTTGAATGTATCCCCTGTAATTTCATCTCTTAATTATGCTTCACAGCGCCAGAGACCTGGGTTCAATTCCCGACTTAGGTCACTGTCTGTCTGGAGTTTGCACATTCTCCCGGTGTCTGCGTGGGTTTGCTCCGGTTTCCTCCCACAGTCCAAAAATGTGCGGGTTAGGTGGATTGGCCATGCCAAATTACCCCTTAGTGTCAGGAGGACTAGCTAGGGTAAATGCATGGGATTATGGGGATAGGGCCTGGGCGAGATTGTGATCGGCGCAGACTCTATGGGCCCAATGACGGCCTTCTGCACTGTAGGATTCTACGATCTATGATTTGATCCTGTTATGTGATTTATCACATTGGTGGCAATCCTGTCAGCCGAGAAGGCAGTTTCCTCATGGGGGCTCACCTTTAGTGCTTGGAAATCCTGCTGCATGGTATGTCAAGCATCCTGGTTGATGCAGGGAGATGGGCCGGAGAAGGAATATCTGTGTGCCTGGTCTGTGAGTGAGCATAGTAGCAAATTTTTGCTTGTTATCTTGGTATCCTGGTGAACTCGGGCATCCGTTTACTAGAGGTGTGAGATTTTTATCCATCTTATCTTACCATCCTGGCCCTATATAGTGGTGGACTTTGTCAAATTTTGTTAATGCTCCTGCAAAGTGCATTGTGATGCTCCACAATGTTGGAAGCTCTGTTGTTGTTGGCCCAAACCTGGGAGGGCCTCCCTGTTTTTTTTGAATAATGCCATGGAATCTTTTAAATGCACCTGAATGTTTGATGAGCTCTCTGCTTAATTTCTCATCCAAAGGAGAGCATTTACAACAGTGAAGCATCAAGCCTGGGTTCCCTGTCCTGGATGAAAGTTTGAATCCATGACCTTCTGGGTCTGTTTTATCTCAGTGGCAGTACTTGTCTCTGAAATCTGAAGTGCGTTGTCTGATGGTCCAAATGGTTTTACGCCAGCGAAACATTTGTGGCTCCCCATGAGTGCGATCTACCAGATTTACTGAAACAATTGTATCAAGTGACTGATATGACAGAAAAATTAAACACACCATTACTGATGCAGAAATGTCTTAACACAATGTTTGTGTTTACCTTCACTTTACGTAACTTAATTAAAGTGTTTCCTCCCCTTTAACTCCCATGGGTGAACTTGCAGTATTTCTTGATTATCTAACCATGTTGTTTCCATGATGGTAGGCATGTGTAATTCCCATGATGTACATCTTAAACAGTTTAACAACGCGTGCTGGGACTGCTCAGCCCATGAGCTCTGCGACTGAGGCAGGACTCGTATCCCAAATCCCAAAGGTGCGTACAGGAACCATACCTGTGTGCGGAAAAAGCTTGCTTGAGGCGTTTTTAAATTAAATCACTCGCTTTGAGTACATAAAGAAATATTTACTAAATGTATTTTTGCAAATTAAACTGAGAAAAAAAATGGTAACAGCATTTTGAAGAAATTATTTGAGTGATCTAATTGGGGTTACTGGTTCGTCATTCCAATTTGGTTGTGATATTTTGTGAACATGCAGGCAAATTAGCATGGTGAACTGAGAATTAAAGACAAACATTGAAGTACGATGGGCCAAATTAAAGTGATATTCCGCTCTAGCTGTGACTTGCTATCAGCAGTAATATGGGAAAGTAACTTAAAACAGTTTGTCACTGTGGCATTGATGGTTCCTGGTCACCTTGAACATCTCAATCAAACTGTTGCTTGATTTTGTTTTTTACTAACTCCAATTGACAGCTTGTGGAAAGGAGTGATGTTGATCGTTTTTGGACTTGGTGAAAAAGGTTACTTGAAATGCACAAAGTTGGATGTTTTCTTATTCAAGGAATGTGGGTTTGCATTCATTGCCCATCCCTAGTTGCATTGTTAGTCTTGTGGTTTCCTTTAACGACAGTTCCCATGAATATTCTTACAGTTTAGGAGCTCTATCTTTTCCTGAAGTACGTGGCCGGAGGGTTAAGAATCATGCTAATTGGAGAAAAAAATTCACAAATTTACTAACCTTTTAAGTAGCCCTGCACTAGCTGTTATGTGCTGAAACTTGGTCTGCAAGACTCTAATTCCTTTTCTTCCTATGACATTGGTTCCGAAATGAACAAAGACTGGGTGCTTACTGCCACACTCAAATCTCATGTGCTTAGTGTTATGTTACCCTGGCATTTGGAAGGCAGCACATCATTTGAGACTAATCTGACAAATCCCCAATTGGAATTGCCTAATTCTGCTAGATTTCTGCACCAGTTCCTCACTCTTTGGCAACCGCCTTATCCATAGAAAAATCATAGAAACCCTACAGTGCGGAAAGAGGCCATTTGGCCCATCGAGTCTGCACTGACCACAATCCCACCCAGGCCCTACCCCCATATCCCTACATATTTTACCCACTAATCTCTCTGATCTACGCATCTCAGGACACTAAGGGACAATTTTAGCATGGCCAATCAACCTAGCCCACACATCTTTGGACTGGGAGGAAACCGGAGCACCCGGAGGAAACCCATGCAGACACGAGGAGAATGTGCAAACTCCACACAGACAGTGACCCAAGCCGGGAATCGAACCCAGGTCCCTGGAGCTGTGAAGCAGCACTGCTAACCACTGTGCTACTGTGCCGCCCATCATGATGCTGTGGTTTTGTTTGTGATTGCTGTCCTATACATTGTTGTCCTAGGCACATGTATTCAGCACTGTCAGATGACCCATTCACTGTTTCCTGACTTACCATTCATTTAATCAGTGTTGCTTTGATTTATACCTTTAATTTACAATTAAAGGTATTCCACCTATACTTGCTCCCTCTTCACCTTGCTTTGCTCCTATTATTCAAGTGTTTTGTGTATCTTCTATTTTCTAATAAAAATAGACCCCTAATTGATCAGTCAGTAGCCAGTTGCAACTCTGTCCCTGAACTGCAAATCGTGGACATACCCTGTGCTGATCTTTGAAACAACCTTTCCTAAATATTTGCTGCAAACTTTACACCTTGCATCACTGAATGTGTAACGCAACCACAAAAATCACAAAACAGTTATTTTAATCTTAGCATTTTGCCAGCAAATGCATGAAGTTGAGGTAGTGTGCATAAATACTCTGCAATGATTACTTTGATTTCAACATCGAGCTTTTCTTTCTCCGTTTGCAGTTTAATTTGTTTGTTCAGGCAAATGTTCTGCTTTGTTTAATTGTGCTTTGTTCGCCAGCGACACCAATTCCATTTGAAAACATGTAACTTTTTGCATAGAATGTTGTGGTTTAATATTGCTCCTGTATTGCTGATAGGTTTGAAAATGGTAGTTTTTTAAGAGATATGTTCCTATATCGGTGTAAGTACAGGAAATTCGTCAGCAAGTCATTCTGGGCAGTGCTTACACACAAGCATATGCACGTTGCTAAGATGGCGTTGCTCGTAAATCAGGATGTACCGAAGTGCCATGTTTGAAGTGTTGAGAAATATGTGTGTTTTCGTGACAGGAAATAAGTACTACATTTAAGACTTTTTAATATAGTATAAATGTTTGCTAGGGACATGGATGGTGAAATTTATTTTGAGTTGACTTGTATATGCCGAACTTCCCCACCAGCTCTGGAATTAAATATCCCTGTATTTTTTCATGTCTGTTCTTGTCCTTCAGTTGTAATTGGATGTCTGCTTGTATTTGAATAAGTGGCGCTTTAGGAACATTAAATTTGTGTTCAGTGCTGTGGGCTTCTAGCAGTGCGGCTCTTGCAGCATTCTTTTTTGATATTATTGAAGATAGCCACACTGGTAGCAATGCATGGCATTATCTATCCCAGTGAATTGGCTCAAGTCTGTGTTGTGCCACCAGAAGTAATGCCAAGTGGACAAATTTCTCCCCCTAGATGTTTTTCATGACTTTCCAGACTCTTACTGGGACTGTTACAAAGCATAACAAATATTGATATTTTGAAAGAAAGGCACACCATCTCTTGCATAAAATTAAACGATTCCCTAAAATTGTAATTTGCTGCACACAAAATTCATGCCTCCAGATCAGACTTTGTGAAACCCCAGGTTTTGGTTTTCAGTTTTTCCTGTGTAAATTGCAGTTTATAAAGCCATGGATTGTAAAATCAGTTGAGGTTGTAAAACGTAAAAGGAATATGTGCCCTCACCTTGCATGTTTGCTTTATAGAAAGTAGCCGCTATAACAGCAGTCTCAGAAAACTAAGTTTGTTTAACAAAAATAAACCATACACCCTAAGTACTGATCGGATTGTTTGACTGACTGGCAACCTGGAGGCCAAGAAGTTTGACACTTTTTTGAATAGCAGCCAATAAATGTAACTGGCAGTCTACCAGATGAAGAAAATTGGTGCTGAATGACTTGTTTCAGTTCTTCTTAAGGTTCAATTGTTGGCATCTGAATTGTATTTCTGCATGCAAGAAAACTAGTTGAAGAAATTTTGGGGTTGTCAAGAAGTTAACTCCCCCAATGATTATAATAGCAAACATCTTCAATGGAGCTGATGGATATACTTTTAAGAGGAGATGTATTTAAATAATTTGGTAGCAAGGTGGTGTTGTATATTTAGTAACTTTTTCTAGTGTATGCTGTTTTATGGAAACATAGAAAACTGGAGCATGGGTAGGCAATTCAACTACTTGACCTTGCTCCACCATTCAACAAGATCATGGCTGATCCTCCATCTCAACACCATACTCCTGCGCTCTACCCATACCCTTCGACTCCTTTAGTGTCTATGACCAGGGAATTAATTTTTAGACTAAAGACATCAAGGGATATAGGGAGAGAGTGGGAGCATGGCATTGAGGTAGAGGATCAGCCATGATATTGAATGGCGAAGTAGGCTTGAGGGCTGAATGACCTGCGTCTATTTTCTATGTTTTAATATTTCATAGAAAATGTGAAATGATTCAATTTTAATTTAAGCTGAGAAACATGTACAAAAGTTTGATGTTTTAGTGAAGATCTATTTTTAGAAACTAGGATTATTTTGGATGATAGAGATTCGCAAAACTCTAGCAGTGAAATTGGTATTCTCTATTACAAGAATGCTTGACGACCCTATGTGCGCTACTTGCTCCAGTCTTCTAGGCACTCCATGCCTCCATGTGCACTTCATCCCATCAATCCCATTTCATCCTTCAAAGAAACCATTTTTGCAGCCAGAGTTATCGCAAACTGAAGCACATAATAACTGTAAAATCTCATACAAACGTTGTCATTGGGATTTCAACATAGATTGGCAGTAGAAATGTAAAAGTTTATTTACTTGAGTAGTGAAAGCCAGTAGTACAATTAGAGTTTTTTTCCTACCAGCCAAGGGTTAAATCTGGAGAAACGGGTGGGAGATCTCTCACTTAAACAGTAGTGGGAATAATTTAACATGTGGCACAGTGGTTAGCACTGCTGTCTCTCAGCACCAGGGTCCCAGGTTCAATTCCGGCCTCGGGTCACTGTCTATGTAGAGTTTGACATTCTCCCCGTGTCTGCGTGGGTTTACTCCCACAGTCCAAAGATGTGCGGGTTAGATTCATTGGCCATGCCAAATTGACCCTGGTGTCGGGCATTTGTAGGTTAAATGTGTACGGTTGCGGGAATAGGGCCTGGGGTAGGATTGTGGCTGGTACAGACTCGATGGGCTGAATGGCCGCCTTCTGTACTGTAGGGATTCTATGATTCTATGTAACACTCAAATACTTTTGGTTCAATGCACTATATACAGGATTGCATTGTTCCCAGTTTATTAAATTGGTCTGCTGGTAGTATTTCATGTCACGTTCTCGCCCTCTCTTTTTTCTTTTGTTGCCTCCATCATCCACCTTTGGCAGCCACATGTGTATCACATGCTCTAGTTCTCCATATGGCCCGTATGTCTAAACGTATGCCAGGCTCTTCCCATAATCAACCCACTGACTAATTCAAACAAAGAAGGGGCTTGGGGCTCTGAAAGCTAGTGCTGCCAAATAAACCTGTTGGACTTTAACCTGGTGTTGTGAGACTTCTTACTTTAATTCAAACAATCCAGACAGATTGGAAAAAAACAAGTATTATTATAGGTTATACAAGGTAATTGTTCCTACCAAATGCTATATGTGGCTATTGCAGAAAGAATGTACTAGAAAAATAAATATCACCCATTGCAACCTATCCCAAAGTAATTAAGTCCTTCTGGCGTGTAGTCACTGTTGTCGTGTAGGAACAAAATCTGAATTTTCTGGAAATGCATAACAGGTACATCAGCTGTGAAATAGAAAGTATGGAACCTGAAATGCTTGCATTCTCTAACGTGTTTATTTTTATTTAAATGCTGCTGTTCCCTGCACCCAACCATCCATCCTTCAAATTATTGAGAATATTGGGGCGCAATTGAGATGATCGTCTATTCCCAAACATTTACCAATACATACCCTGTAAACATTAAGGTTTTGACTGTGTGTAGCCTCTGCTTGTTTCCCTCCCCTTCCCTTTCTTTAAGTCCGATATCGTGCTTGAGATTTGAACTATTGCCATTTCGGGGGCCTCGTGTAAATTTCAAACAAATCCAGCAAAACTCCCTAATTCTATTCTCAATGTAGGTGAAGTGCACTTATTTTTCTTCCCAATTTCCTACCCTGAATGACATTGCCAGTTGAGGACAGATATTTTGTGGCAAGTCCATGCATATTAAGGATTGGGTTGAATGTGCCAAAACCTATTTCAGATCAGGTCCTTATTGCCAAAGACAAATAATACTTTTATCCAATCAGATTAAAAAATGGTTTTCAATTTTGGTACCACAGAGAGACACAAATTCCCCAAGTCACTGTAAAAATACCTAATGGAATTTCCATTTGTCACCAGCCCAGAATTGTGTTAACAGCAAATTTAGTAAAGCAATTGCATATTCATATCATTTTTATTGTATTTTAAATAGCATGGGTCTCGCTGGTTAAATTTTCTCAGTTTTTCTCATTTATTAGTCTGATGATTCTCTCACAAGGAGTTAGCTGCAAAGTTCAGTATAGGCCAAACATCCCAAAGAATATTGGACCACCTGCTTTAGCTTGTTATCTTCCGTTTCTAGTGTGTTGTGTTCTCAGTACTGTGACAATAAAGGGTTCATTTTTTAAACAGCATTTGTATGGTGAGTGAATCTTGACAATTGTTGTACTCTGTGACACATCCTGTAAAGTAGGAGAATGAGTCTAATGATTCTTGTGGCCTTGTACAGGTCATGCAAAGTAGGACTGGTTCCAGAATCAGAATAAAAGCCTCAAATCCCTAGGATTGGGGAGATAGTTTGTATACATTGGGCCATGGAAGATGGGGAAGACTCTTGGGAGCAGGTGCATAATACACCTGCCTGGTGGTGGTGATAGATGTCATGCAACCTATTTATCAAGTTTACATACTTAGCAACACTGGACAGTCGGCATTTTCCAGGGGTCTGTTGGATGGGGAATGACTCTGTTTAAAACAATCTCAATTATCTGCATTGCCAAAACCAGCTGTAAAAAAAATATATTAGATTTCAGAAATGTTTGCTATTCTTCCTAGACAACCAAAGACCCACCAAAATGGGAATTAGCATTACCCACATAGGCAAGTGACCCAGTTGTACTGGAAATGGCATCTAACCTATTGATGTGAACCTAGACTTTCTCGTGCAGTCAGCTAGTTTGTCCATGGATGAACAAATTCTCCACTTCACTCAGTCCCTGCTTCCATGTCACCACTTAGCCGTGCATGTTGTATGAATGTTGTGTCAATTGTTCTCACACTCGGGTGGAAGGACTGCACTTTTCCTTGAATCGCACTTGTGATGGGTTTGAGTCTGAAATTTATAGTGTGAATAATTATTTTATTTAAAGCCAGATATGATCTATGGAGATCCGTCAAAGATGGCAAAAGTCAGCACTGGAACAAGCTAGAGTCCCAGGCTAGCCACCTACTGCCGGCTGTGGCAAGGCCTGCAAGACATAACAGGCTACAAGATGAAGGCATGTAAAATCGCCAGCACCAATGTACCCCACCACGTTTTGAGCAAGAGGTCAATGAGAGCATGCCTTGCACCCCAGAAATCTCAGACAAACTGGTATCTGAGGTCACCATTGCAGACGTCGGAGCAGCTTTCTCGAAGGTCAACCCACAGAAAGCGACTGGCCCAAATGGGATATCCAGACAAGCACTCAGACCCTGCGCAGACCAGCTGGCGGGGTTATTCGCAGACATCGTCAACCTTTCTTTACAACAATCTGACATCCCTATCTGTTTCAAGAAGATGACCATCATCCCAGTATCAAAGATGACTATTGCCTGGTGGCTCTGACATCCATCATTATGAAGTGCTTTGAAAGGTTAGTCATGGCACGAATCAATTCCGGCCTCCAGATTGCCTGGATCCACTGCAGTTCGCCTACTGCTGCAACAAGTTCTCAGCAGACACCATCTCCCTGGCCCTGCACTCAACCTTTGAACACCTGGGTAATAAAGATGCTAATGTCAAGACTCCTATTTATCGACTACAGCTCAGTCTTCAACACCATTATTCCTCAGAAATTCATCCCCAAACTCCGTGGCCTGGGGCTCGGCTCCTCCCTCTGTGACTGGAGCCTGAACTTCCTAACCCACAGACTGCAATCGGTAAGGATAGGTCACTTCCATGATCATCCCCAACATTGGTTGTGCCCTCAGTCCCTTACTATAATCTTTATACAGCTATGACTGTGTGGCCAAATTCTCCTCCAACTCAATTTTCAAGTTTGCTGATGACATCACTGTAGTGGGTCGGATCTCAAACAATGACTAGATGGAGTACAGGAAAGAGAGAATCTGGTGAACTGGTGTGACAACAATTTCTCCCTCGATGTCGACAAAATAAAGGAGGTTGTCATCGACTTCAGGAAATGTACTGGAGGACATGCCTCTGTCCACATCAATGGGGTCGAAGTAGAAATGGTTGAGAACTTCGAGTTTTTTTGGTGTCCAGATCACCAACAACCTGTCTTGGCCCCTTCCAGCCCAACAAAGGCTCTACTTTCTCAGGAGGCGAAGGAAATTTGACATGTCTGCTATGACTCTCACCAATGTTTACAGATGCATCATAGAAAGCATCTTTCTGGTTGTATCATAGCTTGATATGGCTCCTGCTCTGTCCAAGATCGCAAGAACCTACATAAGGTCGTGAACGAAACCCAGTCCATCACTCAAACCAGCCTCCCACCCATTGACACTATCTACACTTCCCACTGCCTCGGAAAAACAGCCAGCATAATCAAGGACCCCACACACCTCGGACATACTGTTTTCCACCTCCTTCCATCAGGAAAAAGATAGAAGAAAAGTCTGACGATGTGTACCAACTGATTCAAAAACAGCTTCTTTCCTGCTGCCATCAGATTTTTGAATGGATCTACCTTGCATTAAGTTGCTCTTTCTCTACACCCTAGCTATGACTATAACACTACACTCTGCACCCTCTCCTTTCCTTCTCTATGTGTGGTATATTTTGTCTGTGTAGCGTGCAAGAAACGATACTTTTCATTGTATACTATTACATGTGACAATAAATCAAATCAAATTTATTTTCACGGCAGTTTGTGTTTCTGCAGTGTATGAAGAAAGTGAAAGCATTGCCATCCTTAGCGATCTGCAGCAGGAGATTCTTCACTGATTAAGACCTTGGATGACAAACTTTAAGGGTGGCACAGTGGTTGACACTGCTGCCTCACAGCGCCAGGGACCCGGGTTCGATTCCAGGCTTGGGTCACTGTCTGTGTGGAGTCTGCACGTTCTCCCCGTGTTTGTGTGGGTTTCCTCCGGGTGCTCCGGTTTCCTCCCACAGTCCGAAAGACGTGCTGGTTGGGTGTGTTGGCCATGCTAAATTTTCCCTCCGTGTACCCGAACAGGCACTGGTGTGTAGCGACTCAGGGATTTTCACAGTAACTTCATTGCAGTGTTGATGTAAGTCAGCTTGTGACACTAAGAAATAAAGTTTAAAACTTTAAACTTTTGGCGTTTCAGTCCAACCCTTTGTGTTGGAAATTGTGTGGTGTTTTCATTGGAGTGTTGCAGGATGAGGGGGGACCTGATAGAGGTTTACAAGATTATGACAGGCTTGGATAGAGTGGATAATCAGTCTTTTTTCCCCCAGGATCAAAGGGTCAAGTACTCGGAGGCACATGTTGAAAGTGAGAGGGGGAAGGTTTAAAAGGAATGCAAGGAGAAAGTTTTTGCTCCCAGAGGGTGGTGAATGCCTAGAATGTGCTGTAGGAGGTGGTGGTGGGAGCAGATTCTATAACATTCAAGAGGCACCTGGATAGATACATGAATAGGCAGGGAATAGACGGATATGGACCAAAGAGAGGCAAGAAAATATTAGATTAGAGAAGCATCTGTGTCAGCACAGACTTGTTGGGCCAAAGGGCCTGTTTCCGTGCTGTACTGTTATTAATTCCTTGTTTATTAATTGTCATTGGCTGTGGCGTAAAAGCAAATGCGTCCAAACTTGTGTAAGTCACAGTCACTAGTTGTACTATTTATCTGAGATCAATGTGTAGATTAAACTACAGTCTCGAGGCCATGCTGTCCCTGACGTGGCAGAATGTTACAGCGGATGTTTAATGGATGAGCAGGACTACAAGCTCCACACATTTTGAACGCTTTCAGCTGCAGTGTTTGTTCGTTAGCTTTTTTTAATCTAAACTTTTTGCTTCTGGAGCAGTTATTGCTGAATTGAAAGTTGTAGAATAATTAGCAGAAATCACCCAAAATATTGCACTTGGTATTTCCCTAATAATTCCCTTCAGTGGTTTGGCATTTACATTGTTAGCTGGGTTATGAGTTGGATTAAACGTCGTGTTGAATGTATGGGTTCCGGGCTTCATTCCGTGTGTTACGTATCAAAAGTGTTACTCATTAGTCATATTATAAAAATACATAGAATTGAATTTTGTTGAGAATATTTGAAGTCCTTTGTTAGAAGCTTGAATCTGTAGCAGCAACATTGCTTGTCTATGCAACTCATCTATTTCTCTGGAATGTATTTACATAAAAATGAGTTTTCTACCACGCTGGGAAGAAGGATTGGGGCGATTTATATGAACGTGCAACGTGAATGGAAATCTTTATTAAGAAGCACATCTGTTATCCTGTAGGAAAGGAATATAGCTTTATGAATTCCCTCTGATAGCACAAGCTCTGAAGAAGTTGATAGCAAAGGCACTGGTGTTAGTTTTGGCAATCTACTTTTGTCTAAGAAAGTAAAGAGCCTTGGAACAGCCAGTGCTGAGCTCTGATTAGTCATTTAGGTCTACCTGACAATTCAGATTGGTTTCCTCCAATGAACAGAGATATTGAAGTAATCAGCAGTGGGAGATTCTTCACTGATTAAGACCTTGGATGACAAACTTCTGAGCAATGCATTGGGAAATGAGTGCTGGTTTATGATGCTACCACTTAATGGGCTGAGAGCTGTCTTGGCAAAAGTGGTTCTAACCCTTTACTAAATGCTACTGTTTAGATTATACTTTTGGGAAAAATACTACTTGGCCCATCAGTATTTAAAACACGTGAGCAGCAAATCATAAATTGGCTGCTTTGCTTGAGCCTAATCTTGGAAATATGTGAAGCTTAATTATTAGCCTAACGCTTGCTCTCCTACTCCACTGCTACTATGATTTGATGCTGGCAGTTTATTTATGAGAAAATTATTCTCCATCCATCTAAGTATTATTTAGCCTGTGTATTCGGGGAAGGAATGATTGACATATTGATTGCAAAGCTTGAACAGTACGAAGGTCATTTGCTGCTTGCGATTTTAGCAGGATCAGAATTGTTCATTTCCCAATCCACTGTGAGGCGATTAAGCTGTTGCAAGCTAAATTTAAGGTTGAAGTGCAATCTATGAATGAGGCAGACTGCATTGAAGATAGTAAATCAGTGCTTCAAAATGGACACGAGCATATTTCTGAATGGGACTCTGTAGAAGTAAATTTTATTCAATGCTAAAATACTTTAATTGTTTTGCAGCGAAAACTTACCTGTCTGATCTGGCTGTAATATTTCTTCAGCTGTTTTAATTTATTATTAGAATGTGCTCTATGTTACACGAGCTGCAGACCTGACTGGAACTGAAATGTTGCAGTGAAGCAGCACGCTCAGCATGAGTGAGCAGGAAGCACACTGATTCTCACTTAGCATAATGAGAGCTGCCTGAGAATCCCACTCAAACATCTGAGCGGATCATTTTGTTTTGACTTGAAGTTACAGCATTTAGAATCACTTTTCAGTTTTGTTACTTCTAAATTGAGAGAAAATGTATGTTTTAAATTAGTCTAAAGTATTTCCACCACTCAAAAATATTAATATCACTTTCTTGTATATTTTTGTTGTAAGTTTGATATTCATTTTATAAGCTTTGAAGCTTCTTCCCTTTGGCTTTACGTCGTTCCTGGTGATTCACATCTGCTCAACTGTTAAGAGTTGTCAAGTTGGAGTACAGTCCAGTTTGACCAGATCATTGTTGGTTGCAGTGGGGTAAGGGACCACTGCAGCATACACTCTTTTGTGACAATCTGAAACATGATTCTTCAGATTTCTGTGCTCCAGTATGGAGACTTTAGAACATAGAACATAGAAGTGCCAAGTGCTTTGGTCACGTGCAGATTGTTTCCAGTTCTTAAAGTCAATTTAGCATGAAATGGTGCCTTAGATACATGAATTATTGTACTTTTGTTTTGGCCACCCAGTGGATCGACTGACATTATCAAGCTCTCTCCATACAATGCATCTTTTGATCGGTGACCATTGTCTATTCTATCAACGTTACCTTATTGTCATAGTTGACTCACTTGAGCATTGCTGTCATTGAGTTAAGCTGTTTTTGGGGATTCTATGCTTCCAGTGAATCCCAAGAATCTTCCTCATGAAATGAATTCCATCTGCATTCTTGCTTCTGGTATGTAGCCCAGGTTTCAGTACCATATAGCAATCTACTTGATATGGAGGTATTAAAGTTTCTTGACCAAAATACTGCAGATGCTGGAAAAGTAAAATAAAAATTAAATGCTGGAAATACTCAGTGGCTTAGGCGGCAACTACGGAGAGAAATGGAGTTAACTTTTCAGATCGATAAACTATTATAGATTCTTGGCCGGCTGGCAGTTGTATGTTTGGGGTTTTTCCAGACTCTTGCTGAAAGATTTCCAAATAACACGAGCACCACTAATACGAACTGATATTTTCTCATTAAGCTTGATTTCACTTTAGACCATTAATCCCAGTGTTGTTTAGTTGTGGAGCATGACGAATAAAATGTTAGTTTTTTTTGCCTTTTGTGTTCGGGGATCAAGCTGCTGCTCTGACTGCTCTACAGGGTCAGGAAAAGTATGATGTAGCCAATTCTATTTGAAAGGTGTTGACTGCAGTCCCTAGCCCAATACCATTATTAATCTCACTGGATCATTGTTGGAGGTGTCAGAGCTCCCACTCCACATGAATATCCACTGCTGATCAACCTGAGCCAAACCACAAAGTGAATCATGATTCAAGAAAAAGATGGAAATATTATCAATTAATCCTTTTTTCTATTCTGTTCAGCTTTTCTGTTTATAATTTATTGAAAATGGATTTCCTTTAACAATTGCTATGCAGCTTAAACTTCAATCTCTTTCCAGGTACTCAGTTCAGTATAACAAGCCAAAGGAGTCGGCTCAAATTCATATAAACAAACTCTTGTAAATTTAACCCTTTTAGGTACCAAAACTCTAAACTTACAACAGTTGTAACACTTGGGTAACTCTTTTACTGAACGTCAACTCTAACTTTAACATTAACTCTGAACTAAAACTCTAACCCTTTAACTGAAATGAATATTACCGGTTTCTTGAGCAAGCTGGCCAGGCTGCTTCCAGTGTAAATTCCTCCAGGTGGGCCATTGTCTTCTCTGCAGATGTTCCTTCAGAGCATACTTGCGATGGTTGGTCCCGAGTCATCGCTGGTGACAAAGACTGAAACACATCTCTTTATCCTCAAACTTTCCCAATCTTCAAGAAAGTTCTCTGGCACTCAGCCAATTAATATCACCAAAAATCACAATGTTCGATCATGGCTAATGGAATTATTTGTAAACAACTCCCAAATGTTTATACCAAGCTGCATGTAAATTGCATAGCCTCATCGTATATGGTCACAATGGCTCCGATATGTCTAGCATAGTCCAAATAACTATCCGTATGTGGTCAACACAGGAAGTGTCAGGCCACAGCTCACAGGCCAGGTCACGACTCACCGCAGCCTTTTAACATCTGTGCTTAATTATAACTTGACCAAAGTTCCCAACACGCTTGACTCTCATTGTTACAATTGCTCTAACAGCTAATATTGTCATTGTTGTTGTAGTTGTTGCTGTAATCATTGTTGTAGTTGGCCTTCCGGCCACAGAATTCACTAATAAAGAGCCTAGCACATGCTTCTGTAGTTGGGGGAAAACTGTCTTTTAGAAATATTGCCTCGATCATTTTTGTAGAAGTTGGTGAGGAGCGCACTTTTATTATCTCTTTAATATGTTAATAAACATCTTCGTTCTTAATTTGCTTGGTCAAGAAAGCAATTATTGTGAAAGTGTACTCCTTTGCTGAATATCTATTGTGATATACAGTTTGATCTGATTGCTCATGTACCTGATGATCTACAAATATTGCAGCAATGGCAAGGGTCAGGACTAATAGAGGGGCAGGGCTTAGCATTGCTGTTGAAGGTTGCAGGGGTTGAGATTGGGCCCAGGAACAAAGTTGAAGTTGGGGCTGGACCCAGGAGTAGAGCAGAAAACAAAATTGGGGAGTGAAGCCAAAAAACCAGAGATAGGGCAGGAGGCAGAATCAAAAAGGATATGAGGCAGAAGAGTAGAATTTAGAATGTGACAGAATGCAATCATTAGAGTTTTGGGTAGGTTGCAGTTTTTAAATGAGTGGAGGATAGAAAGTTATGTATTTGTCCCAATGTACTATCTGCATTTTCTGCATCTACAGATATTTTATTATTCTAACTGCTTTTCAGGGCTCTCCCTTTGAAATTTTCAGGATTCTCCAGTTTGCCCATCTCCAACCCCCACAATCAATATGACAACTCGGGCTTCCTGCAGTCTTTGAGCCATGCAGATCTGAATTGCTCACTGCAGTGACCATCAGACTTGAAAAGCAAGTTCCAGCTGTACAGCAAGGTGCACTTCTAATCAGGTTGCACTGTAGTGGAACAGTCATTCAGTTGTCATTACTTTTCAATGACTGTCATGCTATGGTGTTGAAAACACAGTTTAGATGTCATTCTGGCATTTTCTTGTGTTTATAGTGTCTGTTAGTTTTTATACTGCAACATGTCACGTGCATAGGGAAGCCTGTGTTAGTTCATTCAAATGCCACAGATAATATCAAACAATGAGAACAAAGCTTGACTAGTTTATAAATGTAAACACACCCAAGGGATTTAATTACTGCCATAACACTCAGCAATTTGTTCTTTGTCATATGCAGCAGGTTTTTTCTATTATTGTATACTGGAAGGTGAAAGCAATAGAGCCGATGCTATAGAAGTAAAGGGGATAAAGATCATGTTGACAAAGAATTAAAAGTTTGACACAATGCATGATTGGCACTGAAATCAGTGTTTGTTTTTCTAACAGCAAATAATTGGAAAATTAGCTGGATTCTCTCACTTTGTCCACTTGTCCTGTAGGCAGTTGCACTTACTGGGGTGTGGTTACAGGTGCTTGGTGGCTTTTTACCATTGACAAAGTTGCTGTTGTTCATGAGCAAGTCTAGACGATGAGTGTTGGCAGATTAGTGTTTCATGAGAAGCTTCACAGCCAATATAGGTTCTGTCTCCCCCAACATATATCCATCAAACTTTCCATGAGAGGTGACAATGAGGAATTAGAGTCTTGCCTCCCCCTCTACCTCTTCCAAAGAAAATGAAACAGTGAATGTTTGTACTATATCTCCTTATGAAACATACCAAACATATTTGTACTATATCTCCTTCTTGGGACATCTTGAAGTACTTTATAAGAACCACATTTAATAATATTGTTGGGCAAATTCTGCAACCAATTATCAAGATTCCATGCAGAACAAATGAGCAATAATATGTTGGGGATTATGGTGACCAACTACAGATTAGGCAATCACTTTGCAGAACACTTGATGCAAACATGACCCTGAGCTTCCTCATTTTAATTCTCTGCCCCACTCTGATCTTTCAGTCCTTTTATGCATAGTTACAAAGAAGCTCAATGCAAGCTCAGGAGTAACACTTCATTTTTCGACTGGCCACTTCTTTTGGACATTGAGTTCAACCATTAAGATCATAACCTGTACTCCATATACCCCCTAGGCTGCTTTGTTCTTACACCCATTTTGGAATTGTATCCTTTATTTTCTGTTGCCTTCCCTCATTCATTCTTCCTACCAAAATGAATCACTTCACACTTGCATTAATTTCATCTGCCATGAACAGGCACCAGTGTGTGTGGGATTTTCACAGTAACTTCATTGCACTGTAAATGTACGCCTACTTGTGACACTAATAAATAAACTTTACACTTTGAACGCAGAGGGAGTGCATGGCTCTCAGTCAATGTTGTGTGTAATCAGCATGTACTTCACTTGCCCTTTGTGTGTGTGTGTGTGTGTGTATCACTTCAGTCAATCCGGTAGGAAGAAAAGTACGCGGACAGAAATCAGAGGAATGTGGCAACCGTGTGCATGGGCAACGGCCAACAAAATGTCTCGAGTTGCACTCGCAACCAAGATAGGCAGCGTGTGGCTCACCACTGATGCGATGTTTTTAAAAAAAATCTTAACCAATTATAACCACTGATATTTTTATTATTACTTGAGCAAAATATATTGAGTATGTAAATGAAGTGGTATATATTATTGGCTAACAAACCATTGTGACTTTTTTACCTTGTGCATTTGTGTGGCAAAGACAACCATGCGGAATCTTTTAAAAAAAAAGTGAATGTCAATGGTTTCTGAAATGTAATACAAGTTGGCCGGGCTTTTCATTTGAGCTGCCAGATCTGTAGCCATTCTGAAGCTAGACGTGGAACTATGACATATCTTTATATTGGCTGAAAGCCATGGGCAGTGGGGGTGGTGGGAGTCGGGCCTGGGAGAGAGTGCACATTGCGTAAGTGTCTAGTTTCAAAATGGAGCTAAGGCATGACCCTGATAAGGAGGCCAGCCAGCAAGTGACAGCCTTTTTTTAACTTGCAAGCTTGATTTCATACAGGATTTTATTTTGATGAACGCCCAAGAGAGGGCTGTTGTAATATTTTGATCCTTTAATCCACTGATCTGCACCCAAGTGATTTTTGTCAATTATCCATTAATGTAGACTTTCTCTTTGTTGACTTTTGTCTCCAGACAGCAACATATTTGAGAATGGCAGTCGATTTATTACAAAATAGTAACATTTAAGTATTTTCTATTTTTATTCCGGATGAAATGCTGAGCAAATGGTCTTTTGGTGCTGAGATCTGCATGGTGGTTATTATTAGCTTCAGCTTATGGAAATCCTAATTCGACCATATCCAGATTCAAGCATTGCCTTTCTTGGCAATCCAGGATAAGAATTGTTCAAGTGCACTTTGTTGCAGAACTGATAATTTTAAAATGGCACCTTAACCAACAACAGGGCGGCACAGTGGCTAGCACTGCTGCTTCACAGCGCCAGGGACCTGGGTTCAATTCCGACCTCGGGTCACTGTCTGTGCGGAATTTGCACATTCTCCCCGTGTCTGTGTGAACATAGAACATTACAGCGCAGTACAGGCCCTTCGGCCCTCGATGTTGCGCCGACCAGTGGTACCAATCTAAAGTCCCTCTAATCTACACTATTCCAATATCATCCATATGTTTATCCAATAACCACTTGAACGCTCTCAACGTTGACGACTCCACCACTGCTGCAGGCAGGGTATTCCACGCCCTTACTACTCTCTGAGTAAAGAACCTACCTCTAACATCTGTCCTATATCTCTCACCCCTCAATTTAAAGCTATGTCCCCTCCTGCTAGCCAACGCCATCCGAGGAAGAAGGCTCTCACTATCCACCCTATCTAATCCTCTGATCATCTTGTATGCCTCTATTAAGTCACCTCTTAACCTTCTTCTCTCTAACGAAAACAACCTCAAGCCCCTCAGCCTTTTCTCATACGATTTTCCCACCATACCAGGCAACATCCTGGTAAATCTCCTCTGCACCCTTAACAACACTTCCACATCTTTCTTATAGTACGGCGACCAGAACTGTACGCAATACTCCAAATGCGGCCGCACCAGAGTTTTGTACAGTTGCAGCATGACCTCCTGGCTCCGAAACTCAATCCCTCTACCAATAAAAGCTAACACACCGTGGGTTTCCTCTGGGTGCTCTGGTTTCCTCCCACACTCCAAAGATGTGCGGGTTGGGTGGATTGGCCATGCTAGATTGACCCTAGTGTCAGGGGATTGACAGGGTAAATATGTGGAGTTATGGGAAACGGGGCCTGGGTGGAATTGTGGTCAGTGCAGACTCGATAGGCCGAATGGCCTCCTTCTGCACTGTAGGAATTCTATGATTCTAATGCACGGCTGTCAGCATTTTCAAGATGGAAGCCAAAGAATCGCTATAGATGGTATAGCTCCTGTTGCTTTGTTACTCTGACCAATTAGACAATTTTAATAATATACCAGTATTTTGTCTGAGGTGTTGCTGAAATATCAGTTGACAAATACGTGACTTTCTTTTAATGTATGTTGACTGCAATGGAGAAACACTTCAGAAACCTGCTCCACAGAGCCATCTGGTGGTCTTAGCCTGCAGCTATAATGTGATGGTTGCTAAACTGACCAGGCAAATGTTGATCGAAAAAGTGCAACCAAAATTGATATCAGCAAATCATTTTTAAGAACACGAAATGCCAAATGGGGGATTTTAACTATGTATAAAGAAGGCCCCAAGAGTATTAAAAGATTCATTTTTACATTTATCAATCAAATTTTACATTTGCACCTACATTGAAACAATTTGCCTTTGTGTGACTCAGTAGTACTTGTCGATATGAGTCAGATGTTTATGGGTTCAAGATCCATAGCAGACATTTGAGAATAGCCCATTCCTCCTAAGCAATAGTGAGGGGATGCTGAATTTTTGAAGGTGCTGTCTTATCAATGTAGCATTAAACTGTAGCCCCATCTACCCTCTGACGTTGATGTAAAAGATCCCACATCACTTTTTTTTGAAGAAGAACAGGGAAGGTTTTCCCTGGTATTCTAGCAAATATTTAGTCAAGTTGATTGGGGGTTGGCGGGGCAGGGGGGGGGGTTTGCTGAAATAGATTACTTGGTTATTATTACATTGCGGTTTATGGAACCTTGCTGTGCATAAATTGGCTGCTAGTGACTACTCAGGTACTTAATTAGCTGTAAAGCACTTTGGGATATATTAAGGTCATTAATGCAGATCATTTTTTTTCTCTTTTCTAGAGTATGTTGTTTGGTACTCTTAGTCTGGAACTTCCCCTCTTTATAAATTCCATAACAATGCTTGAAGAAGTGAACTACAAATGCTGACTTCACAACTTGTGTGCGCAGAAAGGGATAAGATTTTATCTGCAACTTGCTGCAACCCATTAGCAGGCCGTCTACAAGATATTCAAATTTAAATAGCAGAAATTTTACTTTTAAGTCATTCAATGACATTGATGTGGCACTTCTGGCATAAAAATTATCTGAAGAGATGTAGACACCAAGCAGTGATAGAAGTGTCTGCAAAATGACTGCTGCTAAAAAAATATTTGCAGAGGCTCTTAAACAGGAAGAAAAATACCAAGGCAGCAGAATTCAGGAAGAGATCTCTAGAGAGAAATTAAAATTGTCATAACTTATCAAGTTATCTTCTGTTTATTTGAAAATTGTCATTGATACTTTTTCATTTGAAGACTTCAGCCACTTCAAAAAGCCTAGGGTAGATGTTGATATTTTTAACTGGGCCTTTGAGTAGGCAGGGGTGAGGTCAGGTCGGACATGGGGGAGTGGGGGTTTGGGACGTGACGTGGGGGTTGAGGGGGTGTGGGTTTGGGTCAGATGCGGGGGTGGGGGGGGGCAAGGGTTCGAGTGAGACGCGGGGTAACAGGTTTGGATGGGACATGGGTACTAAGAGGGATTCCCCAGTTTATCTTTGGGAGAAGGCCGGTGGGAAACCAGGAAATTACAGCCCATTATTATACAACGTATTAGTTACTCAAAAGTGAAACTTTTTGCCCATTTAGTAAATTGTCCTTGTATGTATATTGATGGTAAAGTGTTGCCTATTGAAGTTGTTTGTGTAAAAAGGGACTTTTAGCAGTGTAGTGTTAAACTTTCAAAGCAGAAACTTGATGCCTAATCAATTGTTCCTAATCGATTTTAGCCTCCTCGTTTACTATTTTCAGCCTTTTTAAAAAAAGATGTCTTGGCCTCTTACAGTGAACTACTAGCATTGTTGTAGCAGAATAGATGTAGATGCAAGCTAGAATAGATGAGAGAAATGTGGCAATTAGTCTGTTATGAATCATTGAGAAGGAAATGTTTGGAGTGAAATTATTCGAGTTATTTTTAATATTGGTTTCATGTTTGGATTTTTCCTCCAAATAGGTTTAGCTTATTGCCAACCATTCTTATAAGCAAACCTTTGCTCTCTACCTTGTCCAATGCCAGGTAATTATAATCAGCCCATGGGTTGAATGGAAAACCCTTTTCACTGCATTTGACCTGATAGATAGATATATTGGCATATTTACATGTGGTTTCCTTGACTTCAGAAAGCAGAAGTACAACCTATCAGACCATAGCTCAGGCTGTAAACTACTCGCCTGAATTAGTCAATCATGAGCAGATAACTCAGTAAGAGCAAGTTAGTAATTACTAACTTCGTTGTTCGTTCTTGGGATCTAAAAACCGCAGTCATTTTTCCTGTGCTAACATAGTGTAAACTGGGCTTGTAGAAAAATCCCTGTTTAGTCTTTGTGGTGATTTCAGTGCTGTTGTACCATGGAGGCTGAGATCTCTGCTCGCTCCAATGGCCTCAGCATTATTGTCAATTTGAAAAAGCTAGCCTGCAATTCTTTGAATGTGGGCAGAAATAAATAAAATTAGAAATCTCTCTCCAGCTCAGAGCTGGTAATTGAACAAATAACAGTCAAAAGACCCACAGTATATATGTGTTTTAATTGACCCCCAATGTAAGTAAATTAATCTGCCCTACCCAATTGTGTTTGAATAATCCAATTGTTTTTGCAATGTATCAGACAAAAGGTACACTGTTGCAATTTCCATTTCTGCTTTCCTCTGATATCTATCAGTCATACGTGTGCGTTGAAAGCCCAGCCTATCTAACAACCCTTATAATGTGGGCAGCAAGAAAAAACAAAATAATACAATTCACTACAGATTCAAAAGCTTCATTTTTCTCTCAAGTAATCCTGTAAACTTAACCATCTTAAAGATGCTTACAAAGTTAATCGCTTTTAGCATCTGCAAAAACATTGACCACACCTGCAACATTGACCTTCACTGTAGAATTAGAGGCCTGCATAATATCACGAAAATGTTGTGAGTTTTTAAAAAAAGTTATATTTTCAGTGTTCATTTAAATAGGGGTGTGATAGGCCACCTGACCTTCAAGCCAGGATGGTTGGGGATGTGTTGGATTTTGCTGAGTTTTGTGTGCCATTTGAGGAGGTGCAACATGTTGGAGTTGAGATGCCTTGCTAAATGTTTCAACCAAGTTACTTTCTTGGATTTGGTAACCTTACTCTAGGTACTTTGTATAATTGGGAATTCATTTGCCCTGTACATGATATCCTCCTTGTACAACAGTATAACCCAAGGACATTGTGGTAGCATCTTTAAGTGATCTGGATATTCATGTCTTTTAAATGTTTTTTTCCAAGTTTCGCCAGAAGCAGATTAAGCCCCATTTCCCCACATTAGTGGCTGCTTTTCTGACTTAAAAAAATTTCCCCTGCCTTCTGAGTTTATTCTGAGACTCTGCCATGCAACTTTGTTTCAAAAGCCTGTTTACAAGATGAAGGCATGTAAAATCGCTGGTACCAATGCACCCCTTCCCGATGAGCTCACAATGCATTCTGTGACCATTTTAAGCAAGAGGTCAGTGAGAGCACACCCTCCACCCCGGAGGCCTCAGACGAACCTGTATCCGAGGTCACCATTGCAGATGTCAAAGCAGCCTTCTCGAACGTCAACCTACGGAAAGCGATTGGCCCGGATGGGTATCTGAATGAGCATTCAGGTCCTGCGCAGAGCAGTTGGCAGGGGTATAAAAAACATCATCAACCTTTCTTTATGACAATCTGAGGTCCCTATCTGTTTCAAGAAGATGACCATCATCCTGGTATCAAAGAAAAAGCCAGGCAGTATTCCTTAATGACTGTTATCCGGTGGCTCTGACATCCATCATTATGAAGTGCTTTGAAAGGTTAGTCATGGTACGAATCAATTCCGGCCTCCCAAATTGCCTACATCCGCAGCAATTCGTTTACCACCGCAAAAGGTCCATAGCAGATGCCATCTCCCCAGTCCTGCACTCAACCTTAACACCTAGATAACAAAGACATCTATGTCAGACTCCTATTTATCGACTACAGCTCAGCCTTCAACACCATTACTCCTATGAAACTTATCTCCAAACTCCGTGGCCTGGGGCTCAGCTCCTCCCTCTGCGACTGGATCCTGAACTCCCAACGCACAGACTGCAATCAGTAAGAATAGGCAACAGCACCTCCTCCACGATCATCCTCAACACTGGTGCCCCACTAGGCTGTATCCTCAGTATCCTTACTATAATCCTTATACAGCTATGATTGTGTGGCCAAATTCCCTTCCAACTCTATTTTCAAGTCTGCTGATAACACCACCGTAGTGGGTCGGATCTCTAATAATGATGAGACGGAGTACAGGAAAGAGAGAATCTGGTGAACTGGTGCGATGACAGTAATCTCTACCTAAATGTCAACAAAACAAAGGAGGTAGTCATTGACTTCAGGAAGCGTAGTGGAGTGCATGCCCCGTCTATGTCAATGGAGACAAAGTAGAAATGGTTGAGAGCGTCAAGTTTTTAGTTATCCAGATCACCAACAATCTGTCCTGGCCCCTCCATGCTGACGTTATAGTTAAGAAAGCCCACCAACACCTCTACTTAGAAGACTAAAGAAATTTGGCATATCCGCTACGGATCTTACTAACGTCTACAGATGCGCCATAGAAAGCATTCTTTCTGGTTGTATCACAGCTTGGTACGGCTCTTGCTCTGTCCAAGACTGCAAGAAATGACACCGGGTTGTGAACAAAGCCCAGTCCATCACTCAAACCAGCCTCCCATCCACCCATTGACACTGTCTACACTTCCCATTGCCTCAGAAAAGCAGCCAGCATAATCAACGACCCCATGCACCCTGGACATGCTCTCTTCCACCATAGAAAAGTCTGAGGACACGTACCAACTGACTCAAGAACAGCTGCTTCCTGCTGCCATCAGACTTTTGAATGGACCTACCTCACATTAAGTTGATATTTTTCTACACCCTAGCTATGACTGGAACACTGCATTCTGCACTCTCTCCTTTCCTTCTCTATGAACTCTTTGTCTTATATAGTGTGCAAGAAACCATACTTTTCACTGTATACAAATCAAATGCCATCAGATAATGCATGGCCTATTCACCTAACCTGCATATCTTTGGACTGGGAGGAAACCAGAGAACCCAGAGGAAACCCACGCAGACATGGGAAGAATGTGCAAACTCCACACAGTCATCCAAGGCCGGAATTGAACCTGGGTTCCTGGCACTGAGGCAGCAGTGCTAACCACAGTGCCAGCACGCGACCAATAATTCTTGATCCTTGCTTTTAGCAGGAAATGCAAATCTGAAAGGATTACATGCTAACTCATAACAGTCGGTCAGTATTTTGAAGCCATTGTCCTCTATATTTGCGGATGAAAACCGGTGTCATTTACAAATTCGACTGCTGTTTAATGGAATGCTGTGGGTGGAATTTTCAGGATAGTTTTGAGATCAGTAATTCTGGCCTACAGCACAGCTCCATCCCTGCAGAACGTAATCAAATCAAAGTCGGAAGCAGCAGTAATATAATCAGCAGAGCTCTTTATTATAGCATTTCCCTAGATGTGCGAATTAAAAAGGGAGGGGGAAATCCCTGAGCAAATCAAACTATGTCAGTCTTCTGTGATGAGGGAATGGTGGGGAGCAGTGTAAGTGTGTGAAGTGTGAACTTTGGGGGCGGTGAGGATTGTGTTGACATGAAATGGGGGAGTTGGAGAAGAAGGAAAAGAGGAGAAAGGTGCAGCTTTGAACATATGAAATTTGATTGAGGAACATGGTGCAAACATGAGCTGAGAATGAGTTATGAGATGAACTAGGGGGAACAGGTTGGTGGGGAAAGAGTACTAGAGAGAGCTGAGGAGGAGAGTGCCAATGGCAGCAGAGAGGAGCTTGGGACTGCTGGGAAAAGAAGTAGACTTCTGTCTCATTGATGTAATATTGCTATATATTTATCACGTTATGATTTAACAGCAAAGTGTATTGGTACATATCCATAACACCCCATAATTTCTCTGCAAGAGACGAGGGAAAGTCCCTGCACTGGTCAGCACAATATCCAACCAACTAAATTACTATTTGGTCTATCCACAGTTTATGACAAACCAGTGGTAAACTGAACCTTCAACCTAACTACGTGTTGAATCTTGATGTTTAGGGCTGTTTAAGAAATTAGAACATAGAAAAACTACAGCTCAAACAGGCCCTTCGGCCCACAAGTTGTGCCGGTCATGTCCCTACCTACCTAGGCCTATATATAGGCTTACCTATAACCCTCAATTCTAATAGAACAATTGAACAGTAGAACAATTAAGAAATTGTTCCTCAATTTTTGTTAGTTTTCTAACTTGGCATGAATGTAGAGGAATGGTGGAGAGTAAGAACTTTAGTGAGAATCTGGCGCCTGCTCATGCATCTGTGAAGCAGATGAAACAAGAGTGGTGTTAGCAAAGTGACATCTGATCTCTTGACTGCAATGTTGTCAATGGTAAGCAGAGACTAGGCAAAGGAGTTAAGATATGTTCCTATCACCCACCAGCTAAATGTGGCTGTCTTATTCTTTTGAGAGTTCATTGTAACAACAGGCACCCACATGTTGAATGATGGTCAAAAGATCCTGGATATTGCTCATTTCTCATTTGGGAAAGTCTCCCTCATTCCACTGCTTAAACCTAGCCTTGTTCTAGGATGAGTACAAATTAGTTATATGAAAAAGGGTACATTGTGCTGTAAATGTCTTTATGGCTATAAACCAGAGCTGAGAAAATAATTCAGTGTTAAAGTTGTAGCCTTCAAGGGCCAAGACACATGGATTAAAGAATTTTTGGTTATGCCCCTAAGCTTACTGGTTGCCTGAGGAGAGTTGATTCATCAATTGTTTTGGATGCAATTTCAGAGTTGTCTTCATGCACAATATTTCTCCCAACAACTAACTGGCAAGTAAAATATAGTATATAATTCAAGTGAAGACAGGTTGACAATGACCTCATTTTATTGGTACAGTCCAATCAGACAACAGTTGTGCTTCTCCTAGCAGCAGCAGCATGGAATATAATAATTATTCTGATCGTGAATCAAAGCACTATCATGTAATTGTGGCTCATTTGGTAACACACTTGTCTTTAAGTTAGAAGATTGTTGTTTACAGCCATTCACATGGACTTGAGCATATAAGCTAGGCTGACACTTCAGGGTATTGCTGAAGTTGCTTCCAATAAGGTATTGTTAAAGCCCAGTCTACTTAGTTAAGTGATATAGCAGATCATATGGCACTCTTCAAAGAAGGGCAGGGTCCCTCCTGTCCAACAATTCTTCCACAGCCAATACCAATTGGGTGGCATAGTGTTTAGCACTGCTGCCTCACAGCACCAGGGACCCGGGTTGAATTCCTGGCTTGGGTTGCTGTCTGTGCGGAGTTTGTACATTCTCCCCATGTCAGCGTGAGTTTCCTCCGTGTGCTCCGGTTTCTTCCCACATTCCAAAGATGTGCGGGTTAGGTGGATTGACCGTGCTAAATTGCCTCTTAGTGTCAGGGGGACTTGCAGGGTAAATACATGTGGTTATGGGGATAGGGCCTGGGTGGGATTGTGCTCGGTGCAGACTTGATCGGCCAATGGCCTCCTGTGCTGTAGGATTCTATGAGTAAAGAAACTCATTACTTTGCGATTTGTGAGACGTTGCTGTATCAATTTTCCCCTTCCAATTTTTGTCCCCTGAAGGCACTGATGTGTTGGGATGTAATTCCACGGATGTTGGCTGCTCTCTGGTAACTTGCTTAAATGGCAGTTTCAGTGGTCCGTATTCGTAGGTCACTTGAGGCCATTATGACCAAAATAATAAAGCAAGAGGATGAGGAAAAGTTAAATATGAAGTGCAAGTACTTTAGGTTTGACATCAAAAATAATTTTGCCATTATCCCCTTTTGCTCTTGTAGCCAAACATATTGACAGATTTTCTTTTTTTTTCTCAAGTAAACTTTAATGGTGTAACAGTTGTAATGATTTCAGGCTGTTTGCGATCCAATGCCAAGATGTAATGGCCAGGAGAAGATTATTTGTAATATGCTTTTTTCAAGCACTGGTGTAGACTTAGGAAAAAGTTTTCAAATGTTGCATCTAATCTATATGTGGCTTGAGGCCCTGGCAATCCATCCCTTACAGCTCAGCCAACTCCATCCTGTTTACGATTACATTTATTTGCTTGGTTTGTCCTGTTTGAAAGATTGAAAAGGTGCTGGAATGTCACTGGTGAATAAATCCTGGATCAGAGTCCAAAATGTGTTAGTGTTAGTGTCAGATGTCAGTAGATAACAGGAACTGGATTTAAGCCTCAAATGATACCCCCAAGACTGCATGGTACAAACCTTAATGGCAATGAAAACACAAGATTGGATTCCCTTGTCCAGTACTAAACAGTGCACAGAAGTTTGTGCAAAATCCTGAGATACTCATTTGGATAACCTTGAGCAACTTCAGAGTTAAATTTTGGAAGATACAAACATATTTTGGACAGGCAGACATGTGGATAAATATTAGTTTGCTGCATATTTATTCAGCATATATCTTTCAAAATGCAAGAGTTGTCCAGGACTAGGTCTGTTGGCCCTGATTTTGTAATCTTTGCCAAACTTTTCACTTGTGTATAAACAGTGAAAAGAAGATCTTTCAATTCAGTTACTTAACTCTTATAATTTTAGTGCCCCATATATCTTTTAGTTTAAGGTCAACAATCCCTGCGGTCTACCTGTATGTTCCCAAGATTTGCTTACCTGGTCATAGTTGGAGACTTCTGGACCAATGGTCCTGTCTAATTAAGAGCAAGTTATCAAATTTTCACTGCAGAACTCAACTGAGCAGAATTTATGATAACACTTGTAAATTAAAAGTAACTTGCATGTTGTCTGTTTGTGTTGCACTGTTGCTAATGATAAGTCATTCGGACTTCTGTGGGGAACCTTTTGAAGGATGTTACTCTTTTCCTAGTTATCAATATTCTGTTAATTATACATGCCTGTCTCTAGCCCATTCCCTGTATTTAATAATCAAATTATGAGTATGCTTCCTAGGCTTGATGAGGAATTGTATGTAACAGCAAAGCATTGGGCTTGGCGATTGAAGTAGTGTCCAAAGACGATATCCATTTCCACTTTTGCATTGACCTTTTTCCCTTAATTGGGGGTCACTGAAAAGTGTGGTGTAAACTAAAAACTTCAGAAAACTTTTCAACTTGGTTATTTGTGCTGAATTGTATGTTTTTTGATAAAATTGTATATTATCATACTTTTCCAAAATAAAAAAAAGCCCAGACACTCCTTTCTTAGTGTAATGGTGTAGAGCATTGGCTTGCTCGTCTGTTCTTGCAAAGATTGTAAGAGTTTTAACAACACCAGGTTAAAGTCCAACAGGTTTATTTGGTAGCAAATGCCATTAGCTTTCGGAGTGCTGCTCCTTCATCAGATGGAGTGGATACCTGCTCTCAAACAGGGCATACAGAGACACAAAATCAAGTTACAGAATACTGATTAGAATGCAAATCTCTACAGCCAACCAGGTCTTAAAGATACAGACAATGTGAGTGGAGGGAGCATTAAGCACAGGTTAAAGAGATGTGTATTGTCTCCAGACAGGACAGCCAGTGAGATTCTGTAAGTCCAGGAGGCAAGCTGTGGGGGTTACTGATAGTGTGACATAAACCCAAGATCCAGGTTTAGGCCGTCCTCGTGTGCGGAACTTGGCTATCTTTAAGACCTGGTTGGCTGTAGAGATTCGCATTCTAATCAGTATTCTGTAACTTGATTTTGTGTCTCTGTATGCCCTGTTTGAGAGCAGATTTCCACTCCATCTGACTAAGGAGCAGCGCTCCGAAAGCTAATGGCATTTGCTACCAAATAAACCTGTTGGACTTTAACCTGGTGTTGTTAAAACTCTTACTGTGTTCACCCCAGTCCAACGTCGGCATCTCCACATCTTGCAAAGATCTACAGGATGTGGCCATTTCGCTCATTAAACACACATCCCCATGGCAGTATAGACGTTATTGGGGTGCTATCACAGCGCCAAGCTACTTATTGGAGAGGTCTGCAATCAACTTAGCATTTTTGCTTGAGGTCCTGTATGATAAGCAAGCCATGCAGATGTATTTAACATTTATTTTGTAAGATTTCTGAGGGTGTGGACTTTGGAATTTGGCCAGACAACCCCAAATGTGAATCAAGTCATAGGAGTATGGTGTATGATGGATGGAAAAAATGCCAATGTGGTTTTCTACCATGAGACCAAGGGAGGAACAGAATGCCAGTAGAAACATGTTCTGTCCCCATTTTCAGTCCCTTTGACAAAGTCTGAATTTCATCTCGAGAAGCAACAAATGTTCTGCACTACAACATTTTTGGAAACCATCGCTGTGTTTTCTGAGGATAGTGTAGAAGGTAAAAAAGTGAGGAACGGTTTGCAATTAATCTAATTGGTACCTCACCTTATTCCTCCACTGATTCACCATCACATGCACTTCAACTGAACTTTACAAAGAATTTTTGCAAAAAAACAAATCGAGTACAGGTTTATCTTTTGAGTTAAATGTCATGAGAATATTTTAATCGTGTAATAAAAAGCTGTAGAACATGTGATGCCACCCTTCCCGAAATGCCATTGTAGGAATTGAAAATCGGGCAACATTGGATTGAAATTGCACATGCTGCCATATTTTAAATAAATCCTACGTTTCAGAAAGATTAACAGAATTCTGCTTTCCAATAAACTTTTGGATGCAAGGCATAATTTATGTTTAAAAAAAAGTACCTGCATAATCACCAAGTCACTAACTTGAAGAAATCTCCTCAGTACACAAGTGACAGAATTGCATTTGTTTTCCTGTCAACGCCAATTCTGTAGTAGTTCTAACATAAAGCATCGATGTGCTCTTTACCTTCTCAAGGGCAACTAGGGATGGGCAATAAATGCTGGCCAGCCAGTGATACCCATGTCCCATGAATGAATAAAAAAATTCACTGACATTTTAATGTGATGCTGCCACAGGGTGCATGAGTATGTAAGGCGTAGAAGGTCTGCAGAGAGATTTGGACAGGCTGAATGAGTGGGCGAGGATCCGGCAGATGGAGTATAACGTTGACAAATGCGAGGTTATTCACTTTGGAAGAAATAATAGCAAATTGGATTATTATCTAAATGGAAAGAAATTACAACATGCTGCTGTGCAGAGGGACCTGGGGGTCCTTGTGCATGAGACGCAAAAGGTGCAACAGGTGATCAAGAAGGCAAATGGGATGTTGGCCTATATCGCAAGGAGGATAGAATATAAAAGCAGAGATGTCTCGCTGCATCTGTACAGGGCATTGGTGAGGCCGCAGCTGGAATACTGTGTGCAGTATTGGCCCCCTTATTTGCGGAAGGATATATTGGCCTTGGAGGGAGTGCAGAGAAGGTTCACCAGGTTGATACCAGAGATGAGGGGTGTTGATTATGAGGAGAGACTGAGCAGATTGGGTTTGTATTCGTTGGAATTTAGAAGGCTGAGGGGGGATCTTATAGAGACCTATCAGATAATGAAGGGGCTGGATAGGGTAGAGGTGGAGAGATTCTTTCCACTTAGAAAGGAAACTAGAACTAGAGGGCACAGCCTGAAAATAAAGGGGGGCCAGTTTAGGACAGAGTTGAGGAGGAACTTCTTCTCTGAGGGTGGTGAATCTCTGGAATTCTCTGCCCGCTGAAGTGGTGGAGGCTACCTCGTTGAATATGTTTAAATCACGGATAGATGGATTCCTGATCGGTAAGGGAATTGGGGGTTATAGGGATCAGGCGGGTAAGTGGAACTGATCCACTTCAGATCAGCCATGATCTTACTGAATGGCGGGGCAGGCTCGAGGGGCTAGATGGCCTACTCCTGCTCCTATTTCTTATGTTCTTATGTAAAGGAAAATTTATGTTTGCGCTTTCTAGCCTGGGAACTGTCATTGTGGGGTCCAGTGGAATGAAACCCTGCTATTATGGGTTTGATGTGGTTGAGTTGCCAACTAGTATTGTTTTAGAGTTGGTAATGATGTTGGATTTCTGAAAACAATTCCAAGCAGGAATGTAGATTTTGTTCTAAATGACTGTAACTTTAACAGGTATGGAGGCTAACATTACAAGTGTTGACTTTCCCAGTCGTTAGCCTTAAAGTACTGGTTCTTTTCCTGAGTATAATTCTTTTGGCAGTGACTGTTTCTGGTACTCCATCTATCTGAATAAGTGTTTCAGGAGGCGGTGCAATTTTGGGGTCGGCAATCTCTCATAGTGAAATCTGCTCTATTTGCCAGCCTGCATTTGCTGTATATTGGCAATCAGCTCTGCATGTATGCGCACACAATGTAATTTTGACTTTGTGTAAAAGGGTAAAACAGGTGTTAGGGAATTAGCAGTCTGTTTCATATCTTTCTCGATTTTTATTTCCATTGAATGCAATCAAGCCCACAGAATCTAATTTTAGAATTGCCATTGCCACGCTGGCTGAGGTTAACTAACTTGGCATGTGCCCTCTTGATCTTTGTGGTTCAATATTAACCATTGTAAAAGTAAAATCAAGAATACTATCACTCAATTAAAATAGGACTTTAATCACTATTTAAACAGGAACTACTGGCAAACATTAACAACTGAAGCACGAAGACATTTTATCAGCAAATAAGTCTAAACATACAAGGGTAGATGTGTGGACATGTATTATAAAAATCGGTACGTTCGTGAATACCTTCTGAGACCACAGTTCCTTTATTGCATCTAAGTCAAAAAACAACAATTGAGAATTTAGGGAATATGCAAAATCAGAAACTAGGAAATAAACTACTGAAGAAATACAAAAGCAACCAATCGTGAGGCTGCCAAAAAGGCAACAAATCAGCCACATAACTCAGTGGGGAGGGGGTTCCAGAGCTCAGAGCCTAAGTATATGAAGATGTTGCCTTCCATGATGGAACAGTTAAAATCGGGATGCTCAGGAAGCCAGAATTAGGTGAGTGTGCACATATCTTGGCGGACTTTGGGGCTGGATGAGATTACAGAGGTAGGGAGAAATAGGCCATGGTGAAAACAAAAGTGGGAATATTAAAATCTGACATTGGCTCCCAGTCAAGCAATGTCATATGCAATTTCCCTTTGTTTAAAAAAAAAGGTATAAAATTTAAATTCATAAACAAAAAACAATTTTAAATGCCTGTAGCCTATTATAAATATCTGAAAATGGTTTTCTCAGTGAGAACGACTCCAGAAATGGGAATTTGAAGCTTGGCTTCCCAGGCACCGTGATATGGCTTAGTCTCATTGAAACTACATAGTTCAGAACCAGAGGTGATCTGCCTTGCCCAAAGGCACACATGGCTCAGGTCCTGTAAATGTGGTTGGGGTACCTTTGTGCCAGACATTGTCACATTCTCGATTCATAAATAACATTGTCGCATCCCATTCAGCATGTTGCTGGAAATCTAGATTTTCAGTATCTGCAGTATTTTCCTTTTGAATCAGCATGTTGCTGATGCTTTTAGTAGCTTGTAAACTACAAATTGAGAACATCTTGATGTTTGAATTTGAAAATAATAGCTGTGGTTGTTGATTTATCCACAATAGTTCTGTATACCCTATCCCTGTGACCCCATATTTACCCTGCTATTCACCCTGGCACGAAGGGTCACTTTGGCATGGCCAATCTACCTAACCTGCACATCTTTGGAGTATGGGAGGAAACTGGAACACCTGGAGGAAACCACACAGACACGGAGAACATGCAAACTCCACACAGGCAGTTACCTGAGGCCGGAATTGGACCCTGGCGTTGAGACAGCAGTGCTAACCTCTGTGCCATTGTGTTGCCCCAAAATTTAAATGCAAGTCGTTTTTCCTAACTCCTATGGACTTGTTCACAGTCTTTGGGTCATTATATTAGTCACGTCATGTAATGAACACATGTAATGCTATTGAACACACAGCAGGGAGCATTTACATTGTGGTGTTAGTGTCTTTGTCATGAATTTTTGTTGTTCCTCTGCATTTCACATTTCAAGGTGGGTTACTATGAGGATATACAGTGAACAGTAAGCACTTTTGACCCAGGGAGAGAAGACACTGAGATGCAGTGGCATAGTCTGTTTACATTTGCACTTCACTTAGTGTAAGGCTTCAGTGGTATTGGCAAAGCTTTAGAAGTTGTCAGTTGCAGTTGAGTGTCAGAGGGAACACAACAAGAGGAATAGGCCATGGAAATATTTTGATTATTATCCTGCAGGATAGAACAATATGGAAACTTATTATTCCACTTTACTTTTTTTCTCCCCATTTCTCCTGAGGACATCATTTTTAAAAAAATATTTACTTTCAGGCTGTGAAAATGGGGGTGATACCATATTTAGTTTCTATTGTATGTTGCTTTGAGAAGATAGTGGTGTTCTGTCTTCTGAAGTTTCTTGCAATCCAATGGTCCTTCACCCAAGAGGCCATGTTTCCTGTTTGATTGGGAAGTGAGAATATTGCATTGCATTATGTCATGAATGGTATCACAGCTGTCTTCATTCTGTCGTACACTTGTACATTTAAAGAAAGTCACTTGCTGGACATCTGGCAATAATCAAATGGGGTCAAGCGTCTAACTCTGCGTGCGCTCATTGGGGTGAGGGATTGTGTCCAAAGATGATATATATTCGAAACGTCTGCAGAGTATATTCATAGATGTTCATTTGTCTGAAATTCAACAACTTATATTTCTATATTGCCTTTCACATAAGGAGCACTATGAAACATTGTATGATACCAAGCTACATAAAGAGATATTAGGTCAGATGGTCAACAACTTGGGTCAGGGATAGAGTTTTAAGAAATGCCAAAGGAGGAAAGTGATGTAAATAAGTGGAGAGGTGTGGGGAGGGGGTTCCAGAGCTCAGAGCCTAAGTATATGAAGATGTTGCCTTCCATGATGGAACAGTTAAAATCGGGATGCTCAGGACGCCAGAATTAGGTGAGTGTGCACATATCTTGGCGGACTTTGGGGCTGGATGAGATTACAGAGGTAGGGAGAAATAGGCCATGGTGAAAACAAAGGTGGGAATATTAAAATCTGACATTGGCTCCCAGTCAAGCAATGTAGGTAGTGAACAAAGGAATGACAGCTGAATGAGACTTGGTGAGGTTAATTTAATGAGCTGCTCCTTTGGATGACTTAAAGTTTATGTAGGGTAGAATGTGATAGACCATCCAGGTGTGTGTTGGAGTGGTCAAATATAGAAGTAATGAGGGCATAAATGAGAGTTTCAGTGCCAGATAAGCTGAGAAAGAGCAAATTTAGGCATGGTCCAGAAGTGGTCTTCGTGATGGGCAAATATGTGGTCAGAAGCTCACCTTGGGGTCAAATGTAACCCCAAGGTTGTGAACAAACTAATTTTGATATTTCAGATTGGGCTGGACTTGAATGGAAACAGAAAACAATGGTTTGAGTCTTCCCAATGTTTAATTAGAAAAAATTTCTGCTCATCCAGTACTGGATGTCGGATGAACAGTCTGATAATTTAGCAACAGTGAAGGAGCCTAGAAGGGTGGTGATAAGGTAGAGCTGGGTGCCATCAGCATACATGTGAAAACTAACTCCCTGCTTTCAGATGATACCACTGTTGCGGGGCAGCATGTTGATGAGAAATAGGAGTGAACCTAGGACAGGTCACTGGAGAATATGAGCAGTGCAGGAAGAGAAGCCATTGCAAATAATTATCTGGTTATGATTAGATACATGAGAATTGAACCATAGAAATCATAGAAACGCTACAGTACAGAAAGGGAATCAGGGAAGAACAGTCCTACCCATCTGTGCGGCATTGGAGGAGGATGATATAGTCAACCATGTTTCAGGCTGCAGATGGTTGAGAAGGATGAAAAGGAAGTGTTTACCTTTTATCACAGTCACAGAGGATGTTATTCTTGACTTTGAGAGCTGTTTCAATGCTCTGGCAGGAGTTGGAACCTGGTTGGAGGGGTTCTGCAGCCAGGTTTCTCCAAGGGAAAACGAGCACAGATTTGGGAGACACCAACATGTCAAAGGATCTGTAGAGGAAAGGGATGTTTGGGATGGGGTTGGTAGAGGGGTAATGACAGCAGACTTGTAGGAGAGAAAGCTAACATCTGAAGAGATAGAGAACAGTCATTAGCACTCACGAGACCAAGAGGGGAAGTTGGATGGTTGATTTAACAGGAATAAGGTCAATAGAACAGGAAGTAGAAGTTGCATCTAAATGGAGATCCATTTAAAGGAAGGAGTTATGCAGGCACAAATGTTTGCAGGATGTGAGCAATCGCCACTCTGCAGATCATTATAACACAGAACCTCAGACTGACAAATACTGGATATAGATAACACAAGATTGGTTAGTATGTTAAATGCAAAGGAAATGCCATGACATTGTGTGTTTGGACTCCAGAAAGTTTAATTCCTCTGGCACTGCATGTAGACTTATTATGTACTTAACAGATGAGTCAGAGAGACCTGCATTAATTCCTTACTGTATCCATGGTGTTAATTTTAATGTTTTTTCAGTGTTGATTTATTTCCAAGGCAGATTCACTTCAGGTTAACTACAGCCAAGATATCTGGAATTTTGGAGCAGAATGTCCATATCAGATAATGTTGAAAAAATGTTTGATAATCTCTTTCTGCCAATTTCTAATCCTGTAAATAGATACTCCCTGTGACTGAAAACCTGTATAGAGTACCTTATGACTTTGAAGAGGAGGATGGTAGACTAGTGAAAAAGGTTGGATCTCATGGGATAAAGGGGGAGGTGGCTAGATGGGTGGAGAACTGGCTTGGTCATAGAAGACAGAGGGTGGTAGTGGAAGGGTCTTTTTCCGGCTGGAGGCCTGTGACTAGTGGTGTACCGCAGGGCTCTGTATTGGGACCTCTGCTGTTTGTGATTTATATAAATGATCTGGAAGAAGGAGTAACTGGGGTGATCAGTAAGTTTGCAGACGACACAAAACTGGCAGGACTTGCAGATAGTGAGGAACATTGTCAGAGGCTACAGAAGGATATAGATAGGCTGGAAATTTGGGCAAGGAAATGGCAGATGGAGTTCAATCCTGATAAATGCGAAGTGATGCATTTTGGTGGGAATAATGTAGGGAGGAGCTACACGATAAATGGAAGAACCATAAAGGGTGTAGAGACGCAGAGGGACCTGGGTGTGCAAGTCCACAGATCTTTGAAGGTGACGTCACAGGTGGAGAAGGTGGTGAAGAAGGCATATGGCATGCTTGCCTTTATAGGACGGGGCATAGAGTATAAAAGTTGGGGTCTGATGCTGCAGATGTATAGAACGTTGGTTCGGCCACATTTGGAATACTGCGTCCAGTTCTGGTCGCCACACTACCAGAAGGACGTGGAGGCTTTGGAGAGAGTACAGAGGAGGTTTACCAGGATGTTGCCTGGTATGGAGGGGCTTGGTTATGAGGAGAGATTGGGGAAACTGGGGTTGTTCTCCTTGGAAAGACGGAGGATGAGGGGAGACTTAATAGAGGTGTATAAAATTATGAAAGGCATAGATAGGGTGAACGGTGGGAAGCTTTTCCCCGTGTCGGTGGTGACGTTCACGAGGGGACATAGGTTCAAGGTGAAGGGGGGGGGAGGTTTAACACAGATATCAGAAGGACATATTTTACACAGGGTCGTGGGGGCCTGGAATGGGTTGCCGGGCAAGGTGGTGGAGGCGGACACACTGGGAACGTTTAAGACTTATCTAGACAGCTATATGAACGGAGTGGGAATGGAGGGATACAAAAGAGTGGTCTAGTTGGACTAGGGAGCGGCGCGGGCTAATTGTTCTTTGTTTCTCGTTTCAAGGCTTCATTCTATGATCATCTTGCTGGTGCCAGTACAGAGCGAGACTGCGGATAGTTGGGAACCTGTCTCGGGGGCAGGGAATTCATATGGTGTTCGTGGAAGTGGAAATGAATAGGGTTGGGAAGCATTTTCCGATCAGGGCCAGTGTGATCTCCTGGACTCGTTTCGATCGCCTCAGGGGGTCGGAGAGGAATTTCCCAGATTTTTTTTCCCCATATTGGCCCTGGGGTTTTCACTCTGCGTTTTCGCCTCTCCCTGGAGATCACATGGTCTGGAATGGGGGGGTGGGGGTGAGTTACTAGGTTGTGATGAACAAAGCATCGTAGCTGTGAGGGACAGCTCGGTGGATAGGATATTAGTATGTAGATAGGCTGGAAAATTGGGCGGGGATCCTGGATTCAGGATTCAATCCTGGACCGGGGAGCGGCGCGGGCTTGGAGGGCCGAAGGGCCTGTTCCTGTGCTGTATTGTTCTTTGTTCTTTGATGTAAATACCCATCCTCAAGGGAATACTATCATGCATAATCAAGATGACCATAGGATGTGACTACCCCCTATAATCCACAAAAAAGGTTGTGTTGCCCTGGTGTTCAAATTTTCTTATTTTCTGCTGTTACACAGTGCAAATTGCAGCAGTTTTTCAGAGGAAGAAAACCCACAAAAATGTTCAACAAATTACCAAATATTTACCCAGTGAGCTCTCCAGAAAAGAATGCAGTGTATCATTACATAAGAAATCATATCTGTCTAGTTAATTCAAAACAAAAAGCTCTGTCGCTGGGGTGTCCAAGCCTTCCCTCCCACCCCATCCCGCGGACACAGATGCATATCATATATAAAGTTTAAATCTGCATTCCCACAAATTTATATACGTTTCAAATCATTGATACTGACACATCTTTGGGCAGCACGGTGGCACAGTGGTTAGCACTGCTGCCTCACAGCGCCAGGGACCCGGGTTCGATTCCCGGCTTCGGTCACTGTCTGCGTGGAGTTTGCACATTCTCTCTGTGTCAGCATGGGTTTCCTCCGGGTGCTCCGGTTTCCTCCCACAGTCTGAAAGACGTGCTGGTTAGGTGCATTGACCTGAACAGGTGCTGGAGTGTGGCAACTAGGGGAATTTCACAGTAACTTCATTGCAGTGTTAATGTAAGCCTTACTTGTGACTAATAAATAAAACTTAACTTTGCCATCTGATTTTTAAGATTTATTCTCTAATAACAGGGTACCTAACAACATTATCCAAAGCTCCAGGCCCACAGAATTCAAACAGGAGCATACAGAAATAGCCCAAGTGGAATCAGTTGCTGGACTTCAAGACTTGCGTTGTCAGGCCTCTCTGGGTCAAAGTTACCATGGGTCAACCCAGAGACTAGAAATCTCTGACCTATGTAAATGCTTCCTTTTTATATTTAATAGAAAATCATACATTCATGATATTTCAGACCAAGTAATAACCTGACAGACAAAATAAAATATACCCCATAGAATATTTCGTAGCCTGATCTGTCAATAATTTGTAATTTGGCAAAGTACGGGATCTCTGTTTGGCTTCTGTCCTTTCCAATTGTGTGACAGCATTAATGAAAAGGAAATAAGCATAGCACTACTGAATTTGATATGTTATCCAAACCTAACAGAATTTCACAATTATTTTAAATCTGCATTTTATTATTTCTACTGGGAAAGTGCATTCTTAGCCAGAATTCTTAACATTTTTCCCAGGCTCCTTGAGCAAGAGTTTATAATATTAAATCTAATTGTACAACTATAATTTGTGTTTTAATGATCTTTCCAAAACTGCTGTAAAATCCATCCAGCGTATGCTTCTTACCCATAGCTTCTATCTCTCAGGATTATAGGTTATAAAGAAAACAATCTGTGTTAAGACATGATTTTTGAATCAGATTTACAAATATCTTTTTTTAAGTTTTGTTTGGCTTGTAGGCAACACAAAAAATGAAGCATTTTAATACTCCTTTTTTAAAATGTGATTGTCTGAATTACTTCCCAGGCCATGTCAGAGTGCATTGTTGGTCAATCATGTAGTGTGAGCTGGAGTTGCATGCAGGTCATTGCATGCAGGAAACTGGATTCTGAAAGCCATTAGCGAACCAGTAGTTCCACCCTCCCCTAGTGCTGGCCCCAAAATTACCAGATTCATTCAAGCCCAATTTCGCAGCTTAGTGCTCTCAGTTTTTGGTTTGCTGATCTGGTGCCATAACTACTATTCTGTGATACTTTTTGCACTCAGAAGTGACCTTACACTTTCCTTTTGTTGCTAGGTAATTACACTGTGATGTGGCACTGAGCCATATATGTTAAAATTTGTTGTCTCGTGAATTTTCCAATTTTAATTGGAAGGGGTCAGTGGTTGGAAGTGTGGTGCATGCAGTTACTACAACTAGCTTCCATTTTCTTAGGTTGGGGAAGAGAAAAATTACTGCGGTCTTCAATGCTGAAAAATCTATCATTTGTCAACATCTTGAATTTTCAATTCAGAAGCATAAAGTAGAAGAACAAATTTTTTTTTTTGATGTTTACAGTCTTGGGCATCCTATTAAAGAAACCACATTAAATCCATAGCGAGCTTACAGTGTACTTACCGATTCACACAGACCAGGGATGAGAAATCATAATTTGGAAGAGAGACTTGAGATGCTGGGCCTGTTTCCAGCAGAGCTCAGTCAAGATTTTGTTTTTATAAGTTGAACTTCTGAATTGTTTGGATTGGGCGAATGGCCAAAGACACTGATAGGGGTGGAGAGGTTGTCATTTGAAATCAAGGAGGAAGGTTAGGATTCGTGTTTTCAGAGTTGGATTTCATTGGTCTTTGCTTCCACCACATGATTACACAATGAATTTTAAGGAAAAGTTTTATAACTATTCAGAGCAAGATGGTGATTATGCAGGGCTGTGGCTGAGGTTGGTTTGGATTACTCTAGCAAAATACAGACAAGATGAATTACCTCCTATGGTTGATTGGTCAAGTGCTTCTTTGGTTTCTCTCCCTCCGGCCCTTTCCAAAATCCCTTGATTCAATAGTAACATTCAAAAATGAATTGGATAAACTCTAAAAGGTGAGGAGAATTATAGGGCTATGGGAAAGAGGAAAGAGATTTGTTGAATAGCTCTACCTACCACAAAGCAGGCACAGGCATGGTTGACTAAATGGGCTACTTCTGTGCTGTATCACTCTATGATTCAGTGTTATTTACATGGGCTTCTAGAATGCTAGATTCCACAAAATAAATTGCTAACAAAAATGTGAGAACTTGAACTCGGAGGTGGCCCTGTTGGCTTGAGAAAAGGAATGGGTTAGGAGGTAGGTGACAAAGTAGGCACCAAACTCAAATTGGCCAAATGTATCTAGTGCTGTACCCGAGTTGGATGAAGGAATATAGAATCAAATATCTATGTTTGCTGATGACACCAACTTAGTTGATGCCATGGATAGTGTAGATGAGAGGGGAAACTTGTAGAAGGACATTGATTGTGAGTAGGGACAAATGCAAATGGAGTTCAATAGTTTAAACATAAGATAGATCAGAGTATTTTCTAAATGCTAAGAAGCGTGGATGAGCAGTGTGATTCAGGCATCCCAGTAGTCAGTAAAAGCTAGTGGACAGGCTCAAAATATCTCGAGGCTCATGGAATGTTTGCATTTTCTCGAGAGGACAGGATGGCGTACTTGAGATGGAAGTTATGTTACACCTGAAGATATACCATCTAGAGTACTGTGTTCAGTTTTGGACACCGCACCTCAGGAATGATGTTGACCTTGGACTACTGTGGTGCAGATTCACCAAAATGATACCAGCATTAAAAAGGAAGTATGAGGGCAGGTGCCTTACTAAATCTCATTTTCCTGACCTCTTACCCACTACCAAAGGTAGTCCCTTTTAAGGAAGATGTTTTAAGATGATTGCAGAATTTACTAGGTAGAGAAACTATTCCCTCTGGTAGGAGAGTCTAGAAACTAAGGATATAACTTTCAAATTGGTCCTAGGCTGTTCACAGTTGATGTTGGATAACACTCCTTCATACAAAAGGTAGTGGAAATCCCTCTACCCTCCCAAAAAGCTATTAAGTCTTAAGTTGATAAAATATTTTCAAAACTGAGATCGCCTAACAAAAATTCATCAATGACACAGGATTGGGGGACCATGGCAGGTTGATGAGAGTTATGATACAGATCATTACCAAGCTTGAGGGGCTGAATGGCCTACTCCTGGCCCTATGTCCTTAAGCATGCTGCCCAGAATGATCCGTTGCACTGAGATCCTAATGATTGGAGTCACTTTGTATTTGCATGTCGCAATCTTAGACAGTCCAAAAACTGCAGAGGGCAGAGGATGAGAATGAAAGCAGAGAAGGGGAAAGAAAAATCCAAGTCTTAAACTTTGGAAAAAATCTCCACAGTGAAGAATTCCAAACACCAAAACGATGTCTGTAATTTGTCTGCACTAGTTAAAAAGCTATTTGAAATGTGAATTGCAACCTTATGGGTTTGCTCTCTTGCTAAGTTAGTACTAAAGTAAATATTAAAGATGTGATTAATTATGTGTCAGAGTCATATTTTTTTAACCAAATTTGGCAGTCTGAGGATCAATCTAACTGGTTTATTCAAGAGTTGTTGCCACCTGCCTGAGACTCTTACCTTAGGGTGCAGTGGCTCTGGCACCTCAAGCTCAATGTGAAAGCAGTTTTCCAAAAACAGTGAGGCATATGTTGCTACTCATTCAGATTGCAGAAGATTGTCCCCTAGCATTTACACTGTTCAATTCTTGGCAGAACCGTGGACCTGTCTGATTTTGATCCTTGGGCTCTTTTCCCTGTGTTAAAGACACTGGCCGGGATTTCCACTCCTGTTACGTATAGTGGGTTCGGTGACAGGAATGGAAAAGATCATGAAAAAGTCATGTTGATATAAAAGCTTGCTGCAATCAGCCATGATCTGATTGAATGTTGGAGCAGGCTCGAAAGGCTAAATTGCTTCTGCTCCTAATTCCTAGGTTCCTATCCTCTCTCCCGAGTTTGCCTTTGTATCTTCCGTCAACTAAGGGATGACCAAGTCCAAAGGCTTGTCATCTGACTGGGACTCTCCAGCAATCATTCAGCTCTGGTAGCCCTCTACCCATCTGTGATATCTCCCTATTGTGTTGAGCCAACCTTCCCTGCATGAAAACAGATAAGGATGCCTGGCATGTGTGGATGGTGAATGGGACCAGCAAGGTGATGAGGAAATGACCTGCAGGGGAGATGAAAATGTGTATAGGAGGATGAGTGGTGTATCTCACGAGTTGGCAGTGATCCTAGTGGATGTGTGATGGGTGTGTGTTGAGACTGATGAGAAGAGTAACTTACCATGGCAAAACAGAACAGAGGAGATCATTCATCCACTTCTTGCACTGGATGGCTCTTCTAATACAGGGCAATTGCACTCAAAAATGCTACCAACACATTCCTGATTTTGCTCGCAGCTTTCCTTCCTGTGCATAGTTGGGGGTCATTACTTCGGACCTCTAGTGCATCTAGATGTCTCTCCAGGGAGACATGCAAACAATTGGGCAGATTTCTTGGAGCTATCACTTCCCAGCAACGTACAAAATGTGGCTGGTGAATGCTGGGACTGCCTTTTAAATGTGGCACCCTAGTGATTGGGGAGTGGGTGAATCAGAGGCTAGTGGTTACGGCATAGAACCTGTGCATGTAAATATTTGGCACTAACTGCCACACTAAATGGTGGGAAAAGCCGGCATTGCCATCAGTGGGCTTAACACTGCTCGTCATCAACTTTTTCGAGGAAAGTCTTGCCCTATATGGTGAATGCAAGGTGTTTGCAAACCTATAGCTACAATTCTGCCACCAGGATAAAGAAGTCAAACTAAATTATTTTAAGTGTAGCAACTAACTGGTGCAAATGTGTCTCCCAGAATCCACTTTTACCCATTTGCAATAAAAAAACAGCTCAATGGGAATTTGACTAGTGTATCTCGCACAAAGAAACCACTTTGGGATACATATTTTTAACTCAAATGATTAATAGAATCAGAGGTGGGATGTCTGATCTGAGCTTGTATTTCGTTAAGAAACCTCATTAAATCTAATTTTCCTGACCCATCACCCTCTCTCACCATTATCCATTGACATTCCTCTTTTTATAACTTGTTTTTGAAGGAAAATTATGGACTTGCCGTAACAGTGGTTTTATCAGAGACCTGTATATTGTAACAGCTCTCTGAGCATAGAATCTTTTTTAAACTTCCCCTTTAATTCTTTATAAGATCGGTTAATTTCCAAAATTTGCCTTCTGTTTTGGTTAATGAGATTTTTTTAATGGCAATTGTTGAAATTGTTCTATTGTATATTTGATCTAAATCAGTCATGGTCTGTGAGCCGTTTTTAATAAGTGATCAAAGGGTTTGTGGTCTTTGCTTTCCCTGTCAATCATAATCTGCAGAATGCTCTGCAGTCACTGTGTGCTACAGTCTAGCTTCTGTTGCCTTGGTTTTGCAGACCAAATAAAAACGAGCAATGCTGGGCTCAAGTTTTAGCCTGCTATTTGTGAGCGCGAACTGCAGACAGAACAGGCATGGGAGAAAGCAAGTTGTTGGTCACTGATGTTAAAACCAAAATGGGATTGGCAGACGTTGAAGATAGAAGTTGTTTCTGATTCTCAAGATGTAAGTCGTCAGACCAGTGGCTTTCTCTAGTTGGATTGTGCAAAAACAGATTTTTCAACTTATAAATCGCTCTTCCTTGTCTCTGTGCATGTTTCTTTTCCTCCCCATAATGAGTTCCAAACTTTTATTCATCAGTGCTGCTTTGGAGAGCTTTTGTAAAATAGCTAACCATTGGAATCATGTGAAAATAATGAAACGGAAAAAGAAACTGGTAAATGCATCTCTAGTTTTCAGTGACTACTTGGATCTGTAGAGCACCAGCTAACTACAGTGCTATCATGTACCATTAAGAAAAAGCAATCCAGCATGTCACTAATTCGAACTGGAGACCTCCAAAAATCTCCCCCTTGCTGTCTTGCCAATATTTTTTGCATTATAATTTTTTTATTTCATTCTGGGAACACCATTTCAATTACTTAAATTATGAATGGTTAGATCTGTCACCAGGCTAATTTCAAAGAAGCAGAACTTGGGTTTGTGCGTCTCAAAACCCAGAAAATGTTGGAACAAGAGTTGTGGAAGGGAATTCCACATTTAGCTAGTTATAAAAATTTTTAAACTCCAGATGAATACATTTCATGCCTGCAGTCCAACACTATCTGGTGACGTCTAAATAAGTGAGAAATTGAAGTACTATGTATTCAGGAATAAATCTGGTTAACATTAACCTACTGCTGTAATGGTTTTTCTCAGCTCCATAAAATCAGCAGGAAGGTTTGCTGTTCAATACTTGCCTTCAATAATCATGGTTGCAGTCTGGCATTAACTGAGGCATACACTCAAGGCAACAGATAAAAGCATGCGCCTTCAAAAAAATTATGCACTAATTAGTAGCTCATGCAATAGCTGTTTTTATATTTGGCTGCCAATTTTCTTGAAGGGGCCTCTTTCTACTTTTTCCTGATTTTTGTCTTTTCTCCTTGATAACACCATGAAAGAAAAATAAAGTTAAAGATATTAAAACTGTAGAACCAGTGTGAACATAGAATGGTAACAGTAGTTACAGCACAGAGTGAGACTCTTTGGGTCATTGTGCCTATGCTGATGCCTCATTCCAGGCCTCCAATGTAAGTATATCCTTTCTTAAGTGTTGAGACCAAAACACATTATTCCAGATGTGGTCTCAGGAAAACCCTTTACAATCATAGCTTCCTTTTTGCTTGTATGCTGAACATGCCATTTGCCTTCCTAATTGTTTGTATTGCATGCTAACTTTGTGTCCCTGTACAAGCACATTGAAGTCTCTTTTGACATCAATTTTTATAAGTTTCACACTTTTTAAAATTATTCTACTTTTCTATTCTTATGACCAAAATGAATAATATACTTCCTTACATTGTACTCCACCTGCTATCTTGTTGCTCATTCACTTAACCTGTTTCTGTTTGCAGCTTCTGTGTCCTCCCCTCAGCTTACTTTCTCACCTAGCTTGGTATCATCATCAAACTTTGATACATTGCTCTATGTCTCTGTGTCAATGGTGTTGGGGAGACTGATGGGATTGAAGGCTGTTGAATCCCCAGGGCCTGATAATTTACATCCCAGAGCACTTAAGGAAGTGGCCCTAGAAATGGTGATGCATTGGTGGTCGTCATACCAGATTCTGTAGACCCTGGAACAGTTCCTATGGATTGGAGGGTAGTTAATGTAACCCCACTATTTAAAAAGGAAAGTAGAGAGAAAACAGCCCAGTCAGTAGTGGGAGAAATGCTAGAGTTCATGCTAAAAGATTTAATAGCAATGCACTTGGAAAACAGTGGCAGGATCGGACACAGTCAGCATGGATTTACAAAAGAGAAATCATGCTTCTCCAATTTACTGGAATTCTTAGAGAATGTAAGTCATTTAATCCCTACAGTGCAGAAGGAGACCATTCAGCCCATCAAACCTGCACTGACAACAATCAGGACAGGTTGTTGGTGATCTGGACACCTAAAAATTTGAAGCTCTTGACCTTTTCTACTTCGTCCCCATTGATGTAGACAGGGGCATGTTCTCCTTTACGCTTCCTGAAGTCGATGACAATCTCCTTTGTTTCGTTGACATTGAGGGAGAGATTATTGTTGCCGCACCAGTTCACCAGATTCTCTATCTCATTCCTGTGCTCTGTCTCATCATTGTTTGAGATCTGACCCACTACGGTAGTGTCGTCAACAAACTTGAAAATCGAGTTAGAGGGGAATTTGGCCACACAGTCATAGGTGTATAAAGAGTATAGTAGGGGGCTGAGAACACAGCCTTGTGGGGCACCGGTGTTGAGGATGATCGTGGAGGAGGTATTGTTACCTATCCTTACTGATTGTGGTCTGAGAGTTAGGAAGTTCAGGATCCAGTTGCAGAGGGAGGTGCCAAGGCCCAGGCCACCGAGTTTGAAGATGAGTTTCCTGGGAATAATAGTGTTGAAGGCTGAGCTATAGTCAATAAATAGGAGTCTAAATAGGGGTCGATGCAGGAAAGATGCTCCCAACTAGAAGTCCAGAACTAGAAGTCATGATCTAAGGATATGGGGGAATACATTTAGGATTGAGATGAGGAGAAATTTCTTCACCCAGAGAGTGGTGAGCCTGTGGAATTCTCTATTACAGAATGCAGTAGGGGCCAAACCATTGTATGTTTTCAAGAAGGAGTTAGATATAGCTCTTTGGCTAAAGGGATCCAAGGATATGGGGGGAATGGGGCAATAATATAGATTGGATCCTTGCAGCACTTCACAGCTTGCAGGCTTGAAAAGGAACCATTCATATCCACTCAGTTTTCTATCCATAACCAATCCTCTATCCATGCTAAAATATTACCCCCAACTCCATGAATGTTTATCTAGTCTTTCAAGTTTTCGTATGGCACCTTATCAAATGCCTCCCAGGTATACTACATCTACTGGTTCCCCTTTATCCACCCTACTAGTTACAACCTCAAAACTCTAATAAATCTGTCAAGCAGGATTTCCCTTTAGTAAACCATGTTAACCGTTTCTAATCATACTATGCTTTTATAAGTGTATTTATGATTTCCTTGAAAGTAAAGTCCAGCATTTTCCAAAGTCATACTCAGCTTTAAGTGCGTTAAGACTTCTTAATAAGATTCCATCATTTTCCTAACAACTAACGTTAGGTGAATTGGCTAGTAGTTCAGTTTTCTTTCTCCTTTCTTGAAAATGTAACCCTTGAACCAGAGGCCAAAACTTTACAGTTTTCCGGTTGTGATCTCACCAAAGCCCTAAACAATTGTAGCACTGCCTCACAAATCCCTTGCAATAACATAGCACTCAATGTTCTTCCTAATTGCTTGCATATTAACTTCATATTTGTGTGCAAGGACTCCCAGAACCCTCCAAAAATCAAGCCCTCACATTTTCCCATATAATGCTCTATCTCAAAAAAAGCTTGTGAAATATGATTTTTGTGCCCAGGCATGTTTGCAATTCTTGTGTTTTGGTCTGCTTATCTGAGAAGGATGTTCTTGCTATGGAGAGAGTGCACTGAAAATTTACCAGACTGATTCCTGGGATCAAGAGACAGACGTATGAGGAGTGATTGAGCCGGTTAGCATTATATTTACAAATTGATTAATGAGAAATGAGTCTCAGGATCTCTCTTCCTCAACAGACAGTGGAGGCAGAGTCTTTGAATAATTTTAAGGCAAAGCTAGATAGATTCTTGATTAATAAGAGTGTGAAAGGTTATCGGTAGGCAGGAATATGAGGTTGACGTTACTGAGCTATTGCTTGTAGACCAGAAATTGTATTGCTCAGGAGCCCAATACTCCAATAAATAAGTAAATAGTCATTAAATGCAAACTCTCCCCTTCCCAGTCTTCTCAACATGTTGCTTCTCCTATTGATTATCTGCCTTATCAATATTAACATTATATCTGGTTGATTTTATGCTCTGTCCTTGTGATTGGGAGAATTCATGTCATCATGTGCATTGGTCCTTTGGTGCTCTGCAACAAGCTTCAAAAATGGTTCATTGGATTTGGATATAAATGCAACGTTAAATGATCTGGGACATTGTGATCACGTGTAAAAGGCACTATATAAATACAAATTCTTCAAAGTGCTTTTCGTGAAAATGTCACATTCTTACACTAATTTAGGCTTAGGCATGACTTTAGTTCATGTATATTGCATTAATACAGTAACTTTGCTCCATTCGATGCATTTCAATGATATGGCAAACAGTACGATTCCATTTTCCAGAAGCTAATAGAGTAGTGCAATCTGGCAGAAACCTTGAGATGTTTGAGTTGAACTGTGTATCTATCCCTCTTCTGAAAATGCTGTACCATTTGTGCATCAGTAACAGCACAGTCAGTAAATAATCAGCCTCTTCACTATTTGGAGAACAAAATCTGTTCCTATGAATCCAGCAACTCCAGGTATTTAAATTGATCTTGAATCTGAACAAACTCAAATTATGGCTAATTTAATGGCGCTCTGGCCTATCTGAATCCTTTGCATCTAAAAATGTACCTGCCATTTCCTTGATAAGTTTGGCCCACTTGTAGCTGAGTGACATTTCATTCAGCTGGTCTCCGATTAATGCATATTCGTTCTGTGACTTGGGGTAAACAGACTGCGGGTCCAGTGATAAATTTTGGTGTGCAACTTCTCGCCGTCTAGCACGGAAACAGAATAAAAGAACTTTCAACTGAATCACAATTTTAATGTAGATAAGTTTAAAGGTAGAAGATAATTCCCTGGTATTAATGTTCATTGTTCTGAGTCCAGATGATTTTGTCTGCCATCTTGAAAGTTTAATGTTATAGACAGATCCATCCCTGCTGGGGACTGAGGGGAGTAAGAATTATAATTATGGATACATGTAATATATCCATCTGTTACAATCCCAGTTGATATAACTGGATGGAAAGATCCCAGAATGGAACCCTGGCTCTGGAACTCTGGCCCAAGAGACCATAACTTGTACTTTTTTAAAATATAAAAATATGGAGGAGCAACGTCATGCTAATTATTTTTAACAGTGGAAAAACATTTATTAAACATGTTGGATTACTTTACAATACTCCTTTACTCCCCTCTTAACTTAACAAATACACAGAGTTTAAAAGTAGCACAGATTATAAAGTATGTCTTAAGGTACAGTGGTCCCATTAATGCAGTCCCTTTTAAATACGCAGATTGGCTGTGGTCAAATACGTACACACACCACTCTGAACCCAAGTTGCTCCTCCATATTTTTATATTTTAAAAAAGTACAAGTTATGGTAGATGGATTTCTCCTCAGAATCCCCCCAGATGTTCGTCACATGAGAATTTTCAAACTCCACTCTCAAAAAGCACGCTTTAAAATCTTCTCTCTCAATTCTTTTCCTCATCGGTTTTCATTCCAAAATCCAATCCAGATTTTCGACATGACACTTTAAAGTTTCTGCTCCACTTTTAACAGCAAATCCAGTCCAGGATTGCACAGCAACCCCTTTATGATTTATTTATCTTGACTTGTACAAACTCCTCACGATTGCTATAACTCTTTGATTCCCAGACTCCTATTTAAAATGCCATCAAACTTTTGAGTTACCTCTGAAGTCTAGTTATTGCAATTGTTTCTTTAACTCAGAACACTTTGTTAACTCTGCCTTGAATTCTTCTGAGCAATACTTGGGTCTCTGTTCACTTCACTTCAGTTGTCTTCTGTCCCAATTCCCTGGCTAGCTGGACAGTAACTTGTACGCTAGGAAGCCTGCAGCATTACAGCTCTTGGTCTGTCCAGTCTGTCTTCTGGCAGAGTTGAGAGATGTTCACACCTTGTTGACCTGTCTCCTTAAAAGAGGCCAACAACTAAAACTGATAAGTTTTTCTATCCTTTCAAGGGCCTCCAGTTGCTAAGCAATACCCACATACCTCTGCTGGCCTATTTATTCTTCATGCTGTAACCTGCTCTAAGCACAATAGAAACACAGTTGGAACTTAAACAACCCCCACACGTACAAGTACCTTTGTCCAGCATTAATCTAACTGTATGTTTTACCCTTCCAGACACACGCACACTAAATTAAACACACTTAAGACTATGCATTATTTCTAATGTTTACCAATGCAAATATAAATCCCTTAAAAATTATCTTTGTTCTTCTATCACATCTGAATGCCTGACAGTTCTTGTACTTGCACTAACATTGGGTCATTTTCAGCCAAATGCATATGTTAAAAATGCAAAATACATTAATTGCTGCCCATCACCTGGCTTCGTGGAAATATGCAGAGTGCATTAAATATGATCTTGCTTTTGTAAATATTTTACAATCCTTTGTTCTTTCATGGAACTTTGCTGCTCCTGGTTTGTTGTGTGCAGAATCTCCGCTTTCATAACAACTCATTGTTCAAGAATGGAATTGTTTTTATTATGTCCAACTAAAAGTGCATAAGTTTATTTTCATTATACAAATTGTAACCTAGCTCCTTTACTAGGTCATGGTTACTGATGCTTTCATCATTGTTGCTCTTATTCGTTATTGTATCGATATTGAGTTTCTCATGAAAAGCAAAACACTGAAGATGCTGTAAATCAGAAATAACAAAAAAAACTTAGGTTGGTCAGCGTCTATGGCGAGCAACAGTTAACGTTTCGATCGATGACCTTTCATCAGAACTGAAAATGGAAATTTTTTAAGCCTGTGGAAGGGGGAGAGGCAGGATGAACAACAGAGAAGGTCTGTGATTGGGTGGAGAGCAAGGGGGATTAAATAACCAAAGATTTCGTGGTGCAACAGCCAAAAAGTGGTATTGATATAGTAAAGGAACAAAGGTTGTGTCCAAATGGGACATGAATGGTTACATAAAAACTATCCGCATGCAACATAAAGGGATAAACGAAAAGTGTGACAAAGGCTAACCCAGTAAAACAATAAAAACACAGAACAAGATGGAGGCAGGGGTTATGGCCTAAATTTTTTTAACTCCCTGTTGAGACCAGAAGGCTGTGGAATGTAGAGTTGAAATACACGGTGCAGTTCCTTGAGCTTGCGTTGAGCTTCACTAGAACACTCACGGGCCATGGACAGCAAGGTCAGCATGAGTGCAATTAAATTAAAATTAAATTAGAATTAAAATGAGCTGCAACTGGAAGCGTGGGATTGTGTTTGCGGACTGAATAGAAGTGTTCCTCAAAGCAGCCACCCAGTTTACGTTTGGTCACAATGTACAGGAAACCAGTTGAGTAGCGAATGCAGTGTACTAAATTGAGAGGTGGATTGTTTTGGGCCTTGGACAGTTGAGAAGGGTAGAGGTGAAAGGGCTGCTGTTGCATTTCCTACAATTGTGCAGAAATGTGCCACAGGGAAGGGAGTGTTAGGGGTAACTGAGGATTAGACCAGGGTGATGTAAAAGCAACAGTCCTGTCGGAATATTAAAAGGGGAGGGTAGTGTGTTTGGTGGTTGCATCACACTGGAGCTGGTAGAAATGATAGAGGAAGACCTGTTGAATATGTCGGCTGGTGGGGTGAAAGGTGAGGACAATGTCCTGGATGGAAGGAAAAGAGGGAGATGAGGAATAGAGGTATGTGAAATGAATTGGACACGGAGCCCTCTCAACCATGCAGTGTGGGAATGCTCGGTTGAGGAAAAATCAGAAAAAGCAATGGTTGGCCTGGCCAATACAGTGCTGGATAAAAGATGAGCATCTGTCATTTAAAAAGTGTTAGCAAAGTTTAAATTGATGAATATGCTTAAGTTTTTTTTCCTATGCTGTTCAAGACGGTAAATGTGTGGTGTGCTGACTTAAAACGTTAGGGCTGCAGGTTTTTGTTACAAAGGCTAAGATTACAGATATGCTGATAGGATAAAGGCTTAATTTTTTCTCACTTGCTGTAAGTGTGGATGATATATAATTAAATTGCCTCAAGCCAGAATCAGGCATCACAAACAACTCTGCACTTCCCAAGCTTGTGTTGTGTTCTGTTTATTAGAATCATTGCTTGGTGCCAAGGAAGTATGTGCTGTACTACTATGCCATAAGCTTACAAATAAAGAGACTTGTTTGTAAGGCCCCTGTAATGGATCCACTTGGATTAAATAATTTTTTGTGGTATCTTGCAGCATGGAAAGGAAACCGCGTCTGTGCTGGCTCTTTGAAACATAGAAACATAGAAAAACTACAGCACAATACAGGCCCTTCAGCCCACAATGTTGTGCCGAACATGTCCCTACCTTAGCAATTACTTGGCTTACCTATAACCCTCTATCTTACTAAGACCATAAGACCATAAGACATAGGAGCGGAAGTAAGGCCATTCGGCCCATCGAGTCCACTCCACCATTCAATCATGGTTGATTTCAACTCCATTTACCCGCTCTCTCCCCATAGCCCTTAATTCCTCGAGAAATCAAGAATTTATCAATTTCTGTCTTGAAGACGCTCAACGTCTCGGCCTCCACAGCCCTCTGTGGCAATGAATTCCACAGACCCACCACTCTCTGGCTGAAGAAATTTCTCCTCATCTCTGTTCTAAAGTGACTCCCTTTTATTCTAAGGCTGTGCCCCCGCGTCCTAGTCTCCCCTGTTAATGGAAACAACTTCCCTACGTCCATCCTATCTAAGCCGTTCCATGTACTTATCTAAAAATCTCTTAAAAGACCCTATTGAATCCGTCTCCACCACTGTTGCATCTCCTCTGTACCTACTCCCCAGCACCTTAAACCTGTGTCCTCTTGTGGCAACCATTTCAGCCCTGGCAAAAAGCCTCTGACTGTCCACTCGATCAATACCTCTCAACATCTTATACACCTCTATCAGGTCACCTCTCATCCTTCGTCTCTCCAAGGAGAAAAGGCCAAGCTCACTCAACCTATCCTCATAAGGCATGCTCCCCAACCCAGGCAACATCCTTGTAAATCTCCTCTGCACCCTTTCTATGGCTTCCACATCCTTCCTCATAGAATCATAGAATCCCTACAGTGCAGAAGGAGGCCATTCGGCCCATCGAGTCTGCACCGACCACAATCCCACCCAGGCCCTACCCCCACATATTTTTCCCCGCTAATCTCTCTAACCTACGCATCTCAGGACTCTAAGGGGCAATTTTCAACCTGGCCAATCAACCTAGCCCGCACATCTTTGGACTGTGGGAGGAAACCGGAGCACCCGGAGGAAACCCACGCAGACACGAGGAGAATGTGCAAACTCCACACAGACAGTGACCCGTAATGAGGCGACCAGAACTGAGCACAGTACTCCAAGTGGGGTCTGACCAGGGTCCTATATAGCTGCAACATTATCTCACAACTCCTAAACTCAATTCCTCGATTGATGAAGGCCAGTACACCATACGCCTTCTTACCCACAGCCTCAAACTGCACAGCTGCTTTGAGCGTCCTATGAACTCGGACCCCAAGATCCTTCTGATCTTCCACACTGCCAAGAGTCCTACCATTAATAATATATTCCGCCATCCTATTTGACCTGCCAAAATGAACCACCTCACACCTATCTGGGTTGAACTCCATCTGCCACTTCTCCGCCCAGTCTTGCATCCTATCAATGTCTCGCTGCAACTTCTGACATCTCTCCACACTATCTACAACACCTCCAACCTTTGTGTCATCAGCAAACTTACCAACCCATCCCTCCACTTCCTCATCCAGGTCATTTAAAAAAATCACAAAGAGTAAGGGTCCCAGAACAGATCCCTGGGGCACTCCACTGGTGACCGACCTCCATGTAGAATATGACCCATCTATAACCACTCTTTGCCTTCTGTGGGCAAGCCAGTTCTGGATCCACAAAGCAATGTCCCCTTGGATTTCATGCCCCCTCACTTTCTCAATAAGCCTTGCATGGGGCACCTTATCAAATGCCTTGCTGAAGTCCGTATATACTACATCTACTGCTCTTCCTTCATCAATGTGTTTAGTCACATCCTCAAAAAATTCAATCGGGCTCGTAAGGCATGATCTGCCTTTGACAAAGCCAAGCTGACTATTCTTAATCATATTATACCTCTCCAAATGTTCATAAATCCTGCCTCTCAGGATCTTCTCCATCAACTTACCAACCACTGAGGTTAGACTCACTGGTCTATAATTTCCAGGGCTATCTCTATTCCCTTTCTTGAAAAACGGAATAACATCCGCAATCCGCCAATCCTCTGGAACCCCTCCCGTCTCCATTGATGATGCAAAGATCATCGCCAGAGGCTCAGCAATCTCCTCCCTCGCCTCCCACAGTAGCATGGGGTACATCTCATCCGGTCCTGGCGACTTATCTAACTTGATGCTTTTCAAAAGCTCCAACACATCCTCTTTCTTAATATCTACATGCTCAAGCTTTTCAGTTCGCTGCAAGTCTGCACTACAACCACCAAGATCCTTTTCCATAGTGAATACTGAAGTAAAGTATTCACTAAGTACCTCTGCTATTTCTTCCGGTTCCATACAAACTTTCCCACTGTCACACTTGATAGGTCCTATTCTTTCACGTCTTATCCTCTTGCTCTTCACATACTTGTAGAATGCCTTGGGGTTTTCCTTAATCCTGTCTGCCAAGGCTTTCTCATGACCCCTTCTGGCTCTCCTAATTTCCTTCTTAAGATCCTTCCTATTAGCCGTATACTCTTCAAGATCTCTAACATTACCTAGCTCCCTGAACCTTTTGTAAGCTTTTCTTTTCTTCTTGACTAGATTCATTACAGCCTTTGTACACCACGGTTCCTGTAACCTATCATAACTTCCCTGTCTCATTGGAACGTTGCTATGCAGAACTCCAGACAAATATTCCCTGAAAATTTGCCACATTTCTTCCGTACATTTCCCTTTTCTGATTAGAGCTTTCTGATTAGTTCTACTCTTTTCCCCATGGCCCTACAATTTATTTTTCCTTTTCCATTTCCCTTTAGAAAGCTGTTATTGTATCTGCTTCCAACACTGTTTCAGGCCGTGCATTCCAGATCATCATAACCTGATGCATTATATTGAAATTGGTTTTATAGAGCGAGTTTAAAAAGTCTGGAGCCAGTTGTTTTCGATTGCTGGCTCCATCTCTCAAAACTCCTACTGTAATGAAACTTAATGTGCTGATGCAGTTTTTTTTAACCAGAATATTCTCCACGCATCCACAAAAATCTGATCTAGGATACTTGTATCTATTTACCTTGGTTTCTGGCTCCAACCAATAGGCAGAAAAGCAACAGAAATGTCGGAGGATGATTCCCCTCTTAATCTTGCGAGAGGTGGCGAGATTGACCTGCAAGACAAGTCTGTGTGAATACCTGTCAGGACTGAAGCTTGAAATTAGGGTCCCCACTGTTGGAGGTTTACTCTTATAGTTGTAGGAACAGCAAACACTGAATATGCAAATAAAGCTGTTAGCCCTTCTACCTGATATTCATAAATACTCTATCTGCTGGAAAAACTGTTCCCTTGACACGTCCTTCAATATTTGGTTGATAGAATATCGTAACGTTAGAACAATTGGACTCCTTGCAGAGAATGTGGCGCATGCACATGCGTGCGTATGTTTTTGTGTGCACAATGGAAATAGTACAAATAAAGTAACAGCCGAGATAGCTTCAAGAAATTGTATGCTGTTGTCCGGAGCAGTTCTTTTAGATCATTTAAAAATAGAAAGGGGATTTATGAAGGTGACTTCAAAGCTTTATGCTGCCATTCATGAACATGTTGTATTATCTATCTGTGCTGAATTTGTAGCAGTTGTGTGGATGTTATATTGTGCAATTCATATTTGTTCAGTATTTATGACTGCCAACACAGACATAGTTTAATAATGTGTTGTCCTCATGGTCTTATATTAAGTGTTGTTTCTATTTTAATTGGATTTCTGGGAGTGCTCCTGCATGTATAAATCTGGCTGTCTAATCCAAGTGATAAACTCAGTTCTTAATGGGCCTATGATTCTGCCAGGATAAAAGATCCCAAATTTAGCATTGTATGCACAGAGAGCTATCTCATGAACCCCTGGAATCTGAATTCAAGCAGGTCCTTTGAACTTGCAGTATTTTGCAGCTGTGTCTGGACACTATCTAAGCTTTGATTTGATTTATTATTGACACGTATTAGTATACAGTGAAAAGTATTATTTCTTGCGCGCTGTACAGACAAAACATACCATTCATAGAGAAGGGAACAGGAGAGTGCAGAATGTAGTGTTACAGTCATAGCTATGGTGTAGAGAAAGATCAACTTAATGCAAGGTAGGTCCATTCAAAAGTCTTGACAGCAGCAGGGAAGAAGCTGTTCTTGAGTCGTTTAAACAAGGCAACATGAAAGCCATCTCGTGCAATAGTTTTGTTCCCTGCTCTAGAGGCAAATGAGCATCTCCCACAAATGCAATTGGCTGCAGTAGGGCTGCGGTTTTATCCTGCGTCAATTTACAATTTGCAGCATTGTGTTTTTAAACAATGTTAGCCTTTGTAGACCTTCTCCAACATCAAGGAAGATCTGCAGCCAAGCAGCTAAAATTGAGGGTGCAACACTTAAGCACTGGGCATGTGCACGTCTTGCCCGTGTTTGTAACATCTTAAATCCACTCCATAGTGAATCACAAGCACTGACAAAACTTGTACAATTTGCAAGACTTTTTTTTTCCCATGGAGTCTGAATACACCTGTTAATGATCACCTCTGACAAAAACTGGATGTAATGTGACTTGTACATATGCAAATGCAAGTTCCAAGCAGATCCTGAATAATGGCAAGGCAGAGCCTTGTTAATATTATAATATAGTCAGATTTCAATCACCTAGTAAAGCACTAATGAACAATTATAGTTAGTTCTTCTCTTGTGACGTTGCTTATGGAAAATTCTTCGGTAGTTGTTTATTTCCGTAACTATCCCCCTCCTTGTCATCTTTTTTTCTATCTCTCAAACTTTGTTTCCTCCTTTCTTTGTCTGTTTACCCCATGCACACTTTAGCAGTTCTGTTTCTCGCCAACTCTCTGACTGCCTGTATCCTAAGTAAATCTTTTTGTTTGTCTCTTTCCTGTGTTTTTCCTTGCCCTTTTTCTCACCTGGGGACCTATTTAAATCTTCCTCCCAAGACTGAGGTGCTGGGCCACATGGTAATATATTTGCTTGCATGACAGTCTGCAATTATGCGCTCTAACTCAGTCAGACCTCCTTTTCCCAACTGAGAATGGAGAGAAGAAAGCTCGTTTCCATGCAAGCAATGAACCACTGGCATAAAATACACTGCTAATCAAATTGGGTGGAGTGGGAATATGGTGCAGGGGAACGGTAGGACCGTGGTCACTTATCAAGCGCATGAGGCGCAGTGTATTTCTCTTCAGAGGAGGAAGCTACACATTAGTGCAACAGACTGAAAGAGTTCAGAAACTATAGCAACAACTGAATTTGTTGGTACAAAAAAAACACAGCAAATTGCCTCCAAAAATGTATACAGTTTGACTGGAAAGCGGTTGAAGTTCATTTTAAGCATTGCTCCAAATGGCTGTCTCCCAATGACCAGCGAAGTTGGATGTGCAGGTGCAGGAACTGGTGTTGGTCAGGTAATGACTGATGAAGATGGCACTGGGTTTTAAATAATATGAGCCTTCCACCTGTTTCCAACTGGAGCTCTGGCTGCCAAGATTCATGTTTGTCTGAAAATTGGAACAGATGTTAAAAGCGTCAGGAAGACATTAATAAATGTGCAGCATAAATATGTAATTGGAAAATTAATTTTGATTTTGATGAGCTAATGCATTTGATTAAAAGAATAAATAGGTAATGTATTATAAAGTCTAAATGGGGTAGAGGGGAAAAGGGATCTAGGGGTACAGGTGCACAAATTACAAAGTAGTCACAAAACAAGACTAGGATTCATTCTTGGAAGAAAATAATTGTTAAGTAGTCAGTTAAAATCTGGTTAGACCATATTTGGAGTACTGTGCAGTTTTATTCATAGTCATAGAGGTTTACAGCATGGAAACAGTCCCTTCGGCCCAACTTGTCCATGCTGCCCAGTTTTTACCACTTAGTCCCAATTTCCTGCATTTGGCCCATATCCCTCTATACCCATCTTAACCATGTAACTGTCTAAATGCTTTTTAAAAGACAAAATTGTACCCGCCTCTACTGCCTCTGGCAGCTCATTCTAGACACCACCCTCTGTGTATAAAAATTGCCCCTCTGGACCCTTTTGCATCTCTCCCCTCTCTCCTTAAACCTATGCCCTCTAGTTTTAGACTCCCCTACCTTTTGGAAAATATGTTGACTGTCTTATGTCCCTCAGGGCGGCACGGTAGCACAGTGGTTAGCACTGCTGCTTCACAGCTCCAGGGACCTGGGTTCGATTCCCGGCTTGGGTCACTGTCTGTGTGGAGTTTGCACATTCTCCTCGTGTCTGCGTGGGTTTCCTCCGGGTGCTCCGGTTTCCTCCCACAGTCCAAAGATGTGCAGGTTAGGTTGATTGGCCATGCTAAAAATTGCCCTTAGTGTCCTGAGATGCGTGGGTAAATGTACAGGGATATGAGGGTAGGGCCTGGGTGGGATTGTGGTCGGTGCAGACTCGATGGGCCGAATGGCCTCTTTCTGTACTGTAGGATTTCTATGATTATTTTGTAGACCTCTGTAAGATCACTCCTAAGCCTCCTACGCTCCAGGGATAAAAGTGCCAGTCTATCTAGCCTCTCCTTGTAACACAAACCATCAAGTCTGAGTAGCATCCTAGTAAATCTTTTTTGCACTCTTTCTAGTTTAATAATATCCTTTCTATAATAAGGTAACCAGAACTGTACACAGTATTCCAAGTGTGGCATTACCAATGTCTTCTACAATTTCAACAAGACGTCCCAACTCTTGTATTCAATGTTCTGACTAATGAAACCAAGCATGTCGAATGCCGCCTTCATTACCCTGTCCATCTATGGCTCCACTTTCAATGAGCTATGAAGCTGCACTCCTAGGTCTCTCTGTTCTATAACTCTCCCCAATGCCCTACCATTAACTGAGTAGGTCCTGCCCGATTTGACCTACCAAAATGCAACACCTCACATTTATCTAAGTTAAACTCCATCTGCCATTCATTGGCCCACTGGACCAATTGATCAAGATCCCGTTGCAATCCTTGATAACCTTCTTCACTGTCCCCTATGCCACCAATCTTGGTGTCATCTGCAAACTTACTAACCATCCCTCCTAAATTCTAATCCAAATCTTTAATATAAATAACAATGGACCCAGCACAGATGCCTGAGGCACACTGCTGGTCACAGGCCTCCAGTTTGAAAAACAATCCTCTACAACCACCCTCTGTCTTCTGTCAAGTCAATTTTGTATCCAACTGGCTACCTCACCCTGGATCCCATGAGATTTAACCTTAGAATAAAGTAAAGTTTATTAATCACAAGTAAGGCTTACATTAACACTGCAATGAAGTTACTGTGAAAGTCCCTTAGTCGCCACACACCGGCGTCTGTTCGGGTTAATATGCCTAACCACATCTTGTGCAACAATCTACCATGCAGTACCTTGTCAAAGGCCTTGCTGAAGTCCATGTAGACAATGTCCACTGCACTGCCCTCATCTACCACCTTGGTTACCCCTTCAAAAAACTCAATCAAATTCGTGAGACATGATTTTCCAGTCTCAAAGCCATGCTGACTGTCCCCAATCAGTCTTTGCCTCTCTAAATACCTGTACATCCTGTCTCTCAGAAACCTTCTAACCACTTGCCTATACAGATGTTAGGCTCACTGGCCTGTCGTTCCCAGGAAGGTTCCCTGCAGCCCTTCTTAAACCAAGGCACAACATTTGCCACCCTCCAATCTTCAGGCACCTCAAGATTGGAGGGTAGCAAATGTTGTGCCTTTGTTTAAGTTTTGGTCTACATATTATGAAAAGAGTATGGAGGAGTTGGAAAAGATGGAAATTAGATTCACAAGGATGAGAACAGAAGTGGGAGGACATACTTATCAGAAAAGGCTGAACAAGTTGGGATTGTTTACTCTACAAAATAGGAGATTGAGGCAGGACTTGATAGAGGTCTTTATTGTTAAATGATTCTATGATCTGGGGCTCCTTGTGCATGAATCGCAGAAACTCAGTTTGCAGGTGCAGCAGGTAATCAAGAAGGCAAATGGAATGTTGGCCTTTATTGCGAGAGGGATGGAGTATAAAAGCAGGGAGGTCATGCTGCAACTGTACAGGGTACTGGTGCGGCTGCACCTAGAGTACTATGTACAATTTTGGTCCCCTTATTTAAGAAAGGATATATTAGCTTTGGAGGGGGTACAGAGAAGGTTCACCAGGTTGATTCCAGAGATGAGGGGGTTAGCTTATGAGGAGAGATTGAGTAGACTGGGCCTGTACTCATTGGAGTTTAGAAGGTTGAGGGGTGATCTTATAGAGACATATAAGATAATGAAGGGGCTAGACAGGGTAGAAGCAGCGAGGTTATTTCCACTTACAGTGGAAACAAGAACTAGGGGGCATAGCCTCAAAATACGGGGGAGTCAATTTGGAACAGAGTTGAGGAGGAACTTCTTCTCCCAGAGGGTAGTGAATCTTTGGAATTCTCTGCCCAATGAAGCAGTAGAGGCTACCTCGTTAAATGTGTTTAAGTCTCAGATTTTTAACCATTAAGTGAATTGAGGGTTATGGGGAGCGGGCGCTTAAGTGGAACTGAACCCACTATCAGATCAGCCATGATCTTATTGAATGGCGGAGCAGACTTGAGGGGTTAAATGGCCTACTCCTGCTCCTATTTCTTATGTTCTTATGTTGATCGTGTAGATATAGAAATAATGTTTCTGTAATTTCTAACTATGTTAGATGTAGCTTGCACATGTAGATTCAAATTAACAACAATAGATTTATTCTAGGAGTTCTCGCTGTAAAGAGTACGAACTGCAGCCTGTATAATACCCAAATGACATCACCAGCAAATCATGTGATCAGCTCTTAAAGCAATCTGCAATCACTTTAATATATGACATCCCTTTACTTCTGTGGTCATGACAAATCATAGAAACCCTACAGTGCAGACGGAGGCCATTTGGCCCATCGAGTCAGCACCGACAATCCCACCCAGGCCATATCCCCGTAACCCCACATATTTACCCCACTAATCCCTTGAACCTATGCATCCTGGAACACTAAGGGCCAATGCACCTAACCCACACATCTTTGGGCGTGGGAGGAAACCAGAGCACCTGGAGGAAACCACACACACGGGGAGAACGTGCAAACTCCAACACACAGTGACCCAAGCTGGGAATTGAACCCAGGTCCCTGGAGCTGTGAGGCAGCAGTGCTAACCACCGTGCCACCCAAATTACTGTTATTTTTGGATCAGTAATACTCTTGACAACGTACAAGAACATTAAATCCTTTTTGGACGTTCTGGAATTTGGCTGTCCTTGACCATTGAGGTATGATTTCAAATTTCATTAGACACTTCTTATCTTGCAAATAATTCTGCATCATTCCCACATGGAATAGCAGCTAAGACACAATCATCAGGCAACTCAGATTCAAAAAAGTCTTCCGTATTCACGACACCAGGGGCTAAAGAAGTTAATAATCTGGAGATGATTCTGAGAAATCATATCAAGACAACAACCATTGGTCAGCATGGTTGTCACCAAGCTAGTTCATCTTCAGTTTTGAACTGTCAGAAATTGGACCCGTTTTTGCTGAAACTTGTTGCATAATGAGCCTTGTTGAAATGAGCGTTGTTTTGCCCTCCCTTCTCATCCAGCAACTTGAGATTGTTGTTGATGCTTTACAATCTCTGAAGCTTCTGGAGGAAATAACAAACCAAACATAGTTCTCAACCTCTAAGAGTAATAATGTTTAGTTTAGTTTATTTATTAGTGTCGCAAGTAGGCTTACATTCACACTGTAATGAAGTTACTGTGAAAATCCCCTAATCGCCACAGTGTGGCTCCAGTTTGGGTACACCGAGGGAGAATTTAGCATGGCCAATGCACCTAACCAGCGTGTCTTTTGGACTGTGGGATGAAACCGGAGCACCCGGAGGAAACCCACACAGGGCGAATGTGCAGACTCCATACAAACAGTGACCCAAGCCGGGAATTGAACCGGGGTCCCTGGTGCTGTGCGGCAGCAGTACTAACCACTGTGCCACCACAGTAATGCAGGTGAACTTTGGGTAGTCGCATGAATAGTGTTTCTACAAGATGACAAAAAGCTATTCGTGTGACATGACAACAAAGGATGCTCTTTTGAAGCTTTTATAGAATGTTTCAGGGATTGTATGAATCTTTCAGCTATTCCATTGGTTGATGGAATGATGAGATGTGAATTTCATTTGTTGAAAACCATTTACCTTGAGATAATCCGCAAGCTCTTGTGGAGTAAACAATGAACCATTATCTCTAACAGTCTTGCAAAAACTTCATTCAAGTTTTTCAAGGGTTTGTTTATTTGTAGTAGATCTCATTACTTCTGGCCACTTTATATGCATCAGTCATAACTAAGAACATATAACCCTCAAACATACCAGCAAAATCTACATGCAATTGGTGCCACGGCATTTTAGGCCACTCCCAAGGATGTAAAGGAGATAACAGTGGTGTATTTCTTCTTCGTACACAGGATTGACACTGTCCCACTTTTTCTTCAATCTGCGCTTCCCGACCTGGCCACCAAAAATAACTATGTGCTAACTCCTTCATCCAGACTATACCAGGATGTCTTTCATATAGTTGTTCAAGAACTCTTCCGCGCCCACGCAGAATAGGAGGAATGTTCACTCGGATTCCCCACAATAGACATCTTGGACGGTCAACTCAAGCTTTCTTGACACACACGATTTTAAATCAAGATTCGTACGATATATTCCAGCTATTGTTCCATTCAATACCGTATCCACCACCTTCCTCATCATAGGATCATTTCTGGTATGTCTCTGAAATTGGGAAGCTGTCACAGGCAAATGATCTAGCGAAAAGCCAAGAGCGTTAGCAAAACTAGTTAGTGACTACTGCTCAATAGGTAAAGGCAAGTGTGATGATGCATTAGCATGGCCCTCCGATTGACAATACTTTATATCATAGAAGTGTACAGATATGATTGACCATCTTTGCAATTGGCTAGCAGCTAATGACAGTATGCCTTTATACAGACCAAAAATAGTAGTTAAAGGTTGGTCAGTCAATAATGTGAAATGACAGCCATATAAATAATGATGAAACCTTTATACGCCAAAAATTATACCCAATGTTGCTGCTTCTAGCTCAGCATAGTTAGATTCAGCATGAGTCAGCTATTGGTTGTTCTCCTGAAGGCATAATACGTGAAACAACTGCTCCTACTCCATAAGGTGAAGTGTCGCAAGCAATTAATAATGGGAGCTTCGGCTTAAAATGAACCAATACTTCAGACTTCTGCAAAGCATCTTTGACATCCTTATGTGCGTTCTCACATTTTGTTGCCCAGTCTCATTACTTTTTCACACGTAGTAAATGATGCAATGGCTTCAATATGTAGCTAATTTAGGAACAAATTTGGCATGATTTACTAATCCGAGGAAGGACCTCATTTCTGTCATATTTGTCAGATCTGGTGCGTCTAAAAGAGTGTCCATCTTTTTAGGTGCTTTACATAGGCCTTTATTATCAATAATGTGACCCAAATACTGGACTGACAAAGTCGCACCTTTCTTGATTCACAGACCATGTGCTTGAAGGTGTTCGACTGTTGTTTCTAAATTATTCAAGTGCTCTTGTTTGTTGAGCCCTGGAATTAGAATGTCATCCAGGTAACATGTACCAGAGAGACCATTTAAAAATCTGACCCATGAATGTTTGGAATAGAGCTGGTGGAGATGTTATTCCAAAAGATAATATCTTATAACAGAGCTTTGAGTAATATTGGTAAGCAATGGTTGCAATTCTGCGGCTACATTCTTCTGTAAATATGCCTGTGAAAGATCAATCTTGCTAAATTTCTGCCTACCTGATAACCCAGCAAAATAATTTTTAATTAAAGTAAGCAGATATTGATCAGCACACAACACTGGATTTATGGTTGTTTTAAAATCACCACAAATCTAGTTTCATGACAGGTCTGTTGGGGGTAGCCCAGTCACTCAATATAACAAATTGTACTAATTCTTCGACTTTGGGATGAACTGCATTTGGCACTACTCTTGCTTTGAGACTTTTGGTTGACTATTAGGCTTTATCTTGAGTTTCACTTCAACTCCCTTCATTGCGCCAATTGTGTCTTCAAATGCATTCTTGTATTTATCCAGAAGGTGCTATAGGTCTATTTTGTCATCGATCAATCTGTTAAGAGCGCTCCAATTATGCTTTATCTTCTCTAACCATGATCTCCCAAATAGAGTTGGAAAATTATCACAGACCACATGGAGAGGGAACTCTGCTGTTTGTCCAGTCAACTCTATGTTGACCATGATGTAACCTTTTAATTGCACAATCTCTTCTGTGAATGTCCTTAAAATCACATCAACTGGTTTTAAAGGAAGATGCTTCAGAGTTCCCTGATATGCAGCCTCAGGAATTAAATATACAGCAGTACCAGTATCAACTTTCATCCTAATATGTTGTCCACTTAACTTCGGAATGACCCAGAATCTTTGTAATTCTACCTGTATGGATAAGGCATTAAGTTGGAAATCTTCTTCATATTCCTGGACATTCCCTTCTGTATAGTCATTCTTTTATTCCCTGTTGTAAATTATTTTTGTAGCATGCAACTTGTTCATTTTCTTGAAGTTACCCAGATTTTTCTTCTGACTATTCTTCTCAGGTGAAGCTGGTCTAGCCCAACCCAGCTTTTGCACTGTATCAATTTGCCACAATTCTTGCATTGACTATACTTGTTCCCACATTCACTTGCTGAATGGCCCTTTTGACACATCTTTGACATGCTTGTTGCCGTTTTGACGACTTACGGGCATTTCCCAACTTGTGAATCCTCGTTTCTGTACCAAATTGTGAAGCCTCTTTAGCAGCCAGTTCCATCGACACTGTGATTTCTACTGCTGTCTTTAAAGTCAAGCAATGTTCTTTGGGCAGCCACATTATGGAGACCACAAATGAGATGATCTTGAAGAGTATCTTCTAACGACTTACCAAGCTCTCAATGTTGTGCCAGCCTTTTTGAGGTTGCCACAAATATGAGCAATTCTTCGTCTTCCACTTGATTCTTTCGGTGGAACCTGAACTATTCCGTGATGATTAGTCACTTTGGAGAGTAATGCTCTTTAAGTATCTTTTTGTCAAATCATAAATTTTGTTTCCTGGCTTTGCTGGATGAATCAAGCTCCAGAGCTAATTGAAGGTTTACTTTTTATATTGAGGAAAGCTGGTACGAGCAACTTGTTTGCAATTTTATTTGCTTGTATAAAGTACTGAAAACACTCAGCATAGGAACTCCACGATTCAGAACTCCATAATTCATTTTCGACATTGAAAAGACCCATGGATCCTAATTGACCCGCCACTTCACTTGCAGGCACTATCGAGTTGAGACTGCTCCGTGTATATTTTTTACTTTGCTGCCTTCCCAGTATTCTCCTTTTTTACCCTGAAGACTGTTGACTTGATATTTTTTTCAAACGGCCCCAACGATACAGCAAAGACACCCCCTTTTTAAAAATATGCCTCATACTGCCTGGAATCTTACCCTTCTGTGATCAAGAAAACAAACCCCCATTTAAAACCATACAGAGTTTCTATGGTCTTTGCCTTCCTGGCACTCTAATCTTGAATCCTGTTGTTGCTTTTCCCCAGCCTTCTAATATTCAAAGTGTGAAGACCCACAATATTTTCTTTTCCTCTACTTGGGTATGAAACAAAATCATGATTTGTTGCCAATTTTCTTTTTGTAATGTCTTAACTATGTTACGTGTTGTGGGTTTTAAACAAAAATAAAAGATGTGATTTGCATCAGTAGATTCAAACTAACAACAAACTGCTTTATTCTTGGAGTTCTGGCCTGTACGGAGTACAAACTGAAGCTAAAACAGCAGCATGTGCAATACCCTAATGACATCACTATCAAATCATGTGATCAGCTTTCAAAGCAGTCTGCAACCACTTAAATATATAACCGTCTCGATTTGTGGGGGTGTTAAAAATTAAAGTTCATAAATATGATAGTCTCCAATACATCCAATTAGAAATTTGAGAAGCTTTCACCCCAAAGAATAGTAAGAATGTGGAACTCGCAACAACAAGAAACAGTAGAGGCAAGTAGCATAGGGAAGCTAGATAAACACGAGGGAGAAAAAGAATAGGATATATAGATAGAGTTGAATGAAGTAGGGCAGGAGGAATGGAGCATGTTTAACCAAATGGCCTGTTTCTTTGCAGCAACTATATAACAGCGCTATTTGATTTGAATTGATTTATTATTGTTGCATGTATTGGTATACAGTGTATTATTTCTTGCACGCTATACAGACAGAGCATACCTTTCATAAAGTACATAAGGGAGAAGGAAAGGGGAGCGTGCACAATGTAGTGTTACAGTCATAGCTAGGGTGTAGAGAAAGATCGGCTTAGTATGAGGTAGGTCCATTCAGAAGTCTGGCAGCAAGGAAGAAGCTGTTCTTGAGTCAGTTGGTACGTGATCGCAGACTTTTGTATCTTTTTCTCGATGGAAGAGAGTATGCCTGGGGTGTGTGGGGTCCTTGATTATGCTGGCTGCTTCGCCAAGGCAGCAGAAACTAAGCAGGCAGGACTAGCAATTCATTCATCAGAAGTCGGCTATTTCCCCCTCACCTTACACTTCGAGTCAGCCGTAAGCCTGTATTTTTCACCTAGATCTAGAGCAACTAGCTCTAGATATGTAGCAACTTTTGTATTTAGTAAAGCATTATTTAATGGAGCACATCCAATAGCAATTACTAAAGCTGTTCTAAATACTTTAAAATATCTTTCTTTAATGGCATCTGATCATAGATTTGTCCCACTATTTGGTAACTTTTCAGTTTACTGGCCAGTTTGCTGTGGCATTTTTAAGCTTGTGTAATAACGAAGGGAATTCCCCTGATGAAATTTCCATTAAAATTATGGTCTTTCTGTTCTTCAGACTTGACAGTTGAGAGATTTCCTACTGAGAGACGTTTTCCTTTGGGAAGTCCTCTGGCTTTCCTGAATCTGGAAAATGACTCCCAAATAATAGCTTTAATGGGGATGCAAGATACAATTGATTTCTAATGAAGAAAAATGCAGAAATAACGCGTTGGTTTCCAACAAGGAATATGCCCACCCCTTCTAAAACTGACATGAGTCCTATTTTATTACCTGCCTCTGTTTTGGAGTTCTGTAGTTGAGTCAAAATGTCCTTGTGTTTTGAGCTTAGTTAAATATTCCTTTATGGGCCATTGATTAAATAATTTTCCTTTTCAGTCACACCAGTGGTTTTTTATTTTGCTGAATTAATCACAATTTCCTTTACTCTATGAATCTTTGCACTATGGCAAAAATTAGTAGAAATCTTTGATGCAAGTAACATTTAAGAGTTGGATCAGGCATGTTTTGAGAGTTTGATGTTGTATGTGGTTGATTGCTGATTAAAAGTGAAGCTTCCTTTTGGCATGCTACGGTCAGAAACCTTCACAGCATGATATGGCAGCACATGTTTTCCATAATAGAACAGCAATTTAAAACAAAGGAAGCAATGAAAATTGGCAGCCTAGACCAACCTGTACTGCAAAGTGACTTCTTTCAACAGGATCATCTATATTAATAAAAATTAACAATGTAATAAATAAAGCACAGAAGTTAATCCAAGTTTCTATAGGTCGAAAAAAAAGATTATTTTCCTATATTAAATCCACTAGTAGAACATAGAACATAGAAAGCCACAGCACAAACAGGCCCTTCGGCCCACAAGTTGCGCCGATCACATCCCCACCTCTAGGCCTATCTATAGCCCTCAATCCCATTAAATCCCATGTACTCATCCAGAAGTCTCTTAAAAGACCCCAACGAGTTTGCCTCCACCACCACCGACGTCAGCCGATTCCACTCACCCACCACCCTCTGAGTGAAAAACTTACCCCTGACATCTCCTCTGTACCTACCCCCCAGCACCTTAAACCTGTGTCCTCTCGTAGCAACCATTTCAGCCCTTGGAAATAGCCTCTGAGAGTCTACCCTATCCAGACCTCTCAACATCTTGTAAACCTCTATCAGGTCACCTCTCATCCTTCGTCTCTCCAGGGAGAAGAGACCAAGCTCCCTCAACCTATCCTCATAAGGCATGCCCCCCAATCCAGGCAACATCCTTGTAAATCTCCTCTGCACCCTTTCAATGGCTTCAACATCTTTCCTGTAATGAGGTGACCAGAACTGCGCGCAGTACTCCAAGTGGGGTCTAACCAGGGTCCTATAAAGCTGCATTATCTCCCGACTCCTAAACTCAATCCCTCGATTAATGAAGGCTAGTACGCCGTACGCCTTCTTGACCGCATCCTCCACCTGCGAGGCCGATTTAAGAGTCCTATGGACCCGGACCCCAAGGTCCTTCTGATCCTCTACACTGCTAAGAATGGTACCCTTCATATTATACTGCTGCTTCATCCCATTGGATCTGCCAAAATGGATCACTACACACTTATCCGGGTTGAAGTCCATCTGCCACTTCTCCGCCCAGTCTTGCATTCTATCTATGTCTCGCTGCAACTTCTGACATCCCTCCAAACTATCCACAACACCACCTACCTTGGTGTCGTCAGCAAACTTACCAACCCATCCCTCCACTTCCTCATCCAGGTCATTTATGAAAATGACAAACAGCAAGGGTCCCAGAACAGATCCCTGGGGCACTCCACTGGTCACTGACCTCCATGCAGAGAAAGACCCCTCCACAGCCACTCTCTGCCTTCTGCAGGCAAGCCAGTTCTGGATCCACAAGGCAACAGCCCCTTGGATCCCATGCCCTCTCACTTTCTCAAGAAGTCTTGCATGGGGGACCTTATCGAACGCCTTGCTGAAGTCCATATAGACCACATCCACCGCTCTTCCTTCGTCAATGTGTTTGGTCACATTTTCAAAGAACTCAACCAGGCTCGTAAGGCACGACCTGCCCTTGACAAAGCCGTGCTGACTACTTTTGATCATACTAAACTTCTCTAGATGATCATAAATCCTGTCTCTCACTAGTAGATTGTAGGCTTACCAAAGTAGTTGTTTTCCCCTTGCTATAGTTGAGTTAAAGTGTAGTGTTGTATTGGCTAGCTTGTGATGAGCCATTGAACATGGGCAGAGGGGAGCAATGAACCTTGATCCATAATATCCTTGAGTATAATCAGGAGAAAATGTGTGGTACAAATTGTTTTTTTTCATCCTGGTATTAAAAAGATGGGCATTTTACGTTAACAAAAATAAATTGTTTCTCTGGCAATTAGACCAGGCTCATGTGGCTATGCCAAGGATATATTGTAAGTTGTTTCCATTGTCTGCCTGATAGTCCATCTGTTTGTACCTTTTGAGACTCTCCGAAACATTCAATGAAAGCACTGAAGTCATTGCGAAAATCTCTGATTTTGAAGTCAGTGACCCAACTCTTGTCAACAAAGGTATTCTGAATTGCTGAAATTGTAGGTTAGGAAGAAGAACATGGATTGTGTGTTTGTCAGAGAGTTACTTTCACTTGGTCTAGTGCAGAGCTAAGTTCTAGCAAAAGAAGGTGCTTGCCAATCAAAATTGAAACCATGCAAGTGAGAGTAGGAAACAAGACCGGTTGTTCTGGCTTGATCCTGCTTTAGAGTCTCCACCTGAAATTTTAAGCCTTATTTTCCTTTTCAAGTGCTGATGAACCTGCTGAATTTTTTCAGCCATTTTTGTCTTTATTTTGGATTTTCAGCATTTTCTTTTTCTCTTTATCAGCCTGCACAGGATGTCCTCCGATTCAGTTTGCTTACTATGCCAGGAGTTGGGGAATTGGGAGGAGAAATTTCCACACTGAATTTTGCTTCCTCGCAGTTGAAGGAAAGTTACTGATTTATTAAAATGTGTATTTATAATACCGGGGTGATCTTAGTAGAAGCTCTTCAGACCTATCATTGTAAGGTAACAAGTGTTAGCTAAGTTTAGATGGAAGCATCCTTACTTTGAGTCAGACAGTTGAGGGTTCAAATGCAGTCCATGGTTTGAGCACATAATCTGGATGTAATATTGGAAGTGTTTAATGGATGAAGCCTTAACACAAGCTCTTTTGAGCTTGCAATTCAATAGATGTGAAAACATGATCTAAAACTATGGGTCTACTCATTTAAAGTAAGAAGTTTAACAACACCAGGTTAAAGTCCAACAGGTTTATTTGGTAGCAAAAGCCACACAAGCTTTCAGAGCTCCAAGCCCCTTCTTACTGTGTTTACCCCAGTCCAACGCCGACATCTCCACATCATGTCTACTCATTTAATACAGAGATGAAGAATAAAAACCTGAGGGTTGAAAGACTTGGAATTCTCTTCTTGAAAATGTGGTTGAGGCCAGAGTCTTTGAATATCTTTTAGGCAGGGTAGATAAATTATTGACAAGGGAGTGAAAAGATTATTGGAGCAGGCAGGAACATGAAATTTAGGTTAAATTACATCAGCCATGTTACTGAATGGTGGAGCAGACTCGAGGCCTACTCCTAATTAGTCTGTTTGTGATTTTTTTTTATAGGCATAGATAATGGTTCAGTTAACACTGGAGTTTACAGGTTAACTGGCAATTCTGTCAGTTTCAGTGTGTGGGATTTGCTGTGCGCTAAAAAAAAATGTTGCCTACACAACGGTAACTGACTGCATTTCAAAAGGTAATTTACTAGTTGGGAACATTGAGGATGTGTAATATAAATTTAAATTTATTTAATCACTATAAATATGTGAAAGTTCATCAGTCGAATCAGTCTGATTTTGCACATTCTGAATCATTGAAAAGAGTTATATATGAGTTTATTGACCCATCAGTGCTCATCTTTGGGGCAAAGAAACTTGGCTTTTTGTTTTAGTTGTCCATTGCCCTCACTAGCAAGTCAGCAATATTATCCATTCCTAGTTGGACTGAGGACAGTAAGAGTTGATCACTTGTGGCTGAATTTCCATAGAGGTGCAGAGGTGAGGGCTAGAGGCAGACATACTGGCAGTTTCTGGCTGGCAAGTTGGTTTGCTGGCATGTTTCTGCCTCCAGCCTATTTGGAAGGAGGCTGCTTCAAGGTGGATAGGTGGTGATGGTTACCCCCTTGCCAGCAGCAGATGGTCAGTTATACCAAATAAAAGAGGCACTCCACACACCATCTGGAATTTTCCAGACCACATAAGGGCTTCCCACAGAGACCAAAGACTGTCTTAAAGATAGAGGCAGCCTCCCAATGACAAACTAGTGGGCCATCAAAAAGGACTCCAAATGAATCAGAGATGTACTGCAGAAGTCTGAACTAAGTGTTTTGATCAAACAATTGAAGTACTGTGTCTGTATGTAACTTAAACAGAAATGTTGTAAAGTTAAATAGATTGAGATTGCTAACTATTGCATGTAAACAACTAACTTTTGACTAAGCAGATAAAATCTTAAAAGTTAGTTAATGATGTGGTACGTTAAGTTGAATCCAGTTGAGGCTAGAGTAATCCTGAATTAGGCTTTGTAATATTGTATTGGACATTGTTAATGTTGAAGTTAAGTTATTCTGTTTCTGATGTGAATTTGATTGTGCAACAACAATCTTTGATACTTTTCAGGTGAAACTGAATTGTCAGAGGCCTAGCCAAATTAGATACTGTACAAACCCAGAAACAAACCTGTATGTTGTTCCAGTTAAAGAGAAACATGAATGGTTATAACTTTTTTTGAAATGGAGGTTTAAAGTGGAAAATAAGTTATTAATTCTTCTGTCATAGGAAGGAAACTTAGGTAGGAGAAATTATGTTTATTTCTGTTCCACTACATGACTGCATGCCTCAGTCAAGATTTCCCTAAGCAATTTACTGCCAATGAATCACTGTTCGAGTAGTTGTTACGTAGGCAAACACAGCAGCCATTTTTCTCTCAGCACAATTCAGACAGCAACTAAGTGAATGAATGAACAGATAAGCTGCTTTTGATGGTGTTTATTGAGGGATGTATGTTGGTGAGGACATGGGAATAACTCTGCTTATAGTTTTTTTTGTCCAAACAGTGGCATGGATCATTTGCATTCACCTCAACAGACAAGATGATCCTTGGGTTTAATGTCTTATCTGAGCAATGGTTCTCAAACAGTGCAGAACTTCCAATATTACAGTAGATTATCAGATAAGATTATTTGCACAAATCTAGAAGACAGATATTAGCCTGGAGTTTCTGCTTTGGGCACAATTGGCAACCTAGATACATGCATTCAGCTGCAGTAGTTTTGAAAAGTGTTATTTTTTTTACTCTTGGTTTCTGCTGAGACAAATTTGCCTATTGCCAAACAAAATTAGTCAGGAATCAGTGCAATTGGGCAGTGTTTCTGAAAAAAAACTTTAAATAAAAATAATTTTGTATTAAAGCAGATTCCTTTGATGTATCTAAGCATCGTACATATGAAGTAGGCCATTTGGCCCTGCAAGCCTGCTCTTCCATTCAGTACTTCATGGCTGAGTTGTTTGTGTTCGAGTTCCACATTCCTATCTATCCCCTTGCCTAACAAAAATCTATCTATCTCTGTCTTAAAAACATTCAGTGACCCCCATGTCCGCTGACTTCTGAGGCAGAATGTTGCAAAGTCGCATAATCCTCAGAAAAAGTTCTCCTTATCTCAGTCCTATAACGGTGACACCTAATTGCCTAATTTTAAAACAGTACCCCCCCCCCCCCCCCCTAGTTTTTGGACTTGGCCACAAGAGGAAACGTCCAACTTGTCAAGATCGTTCAGGATCTTGTATATACATCAACCAAGTCACCCTCACTCTTTGAAACTCAGTTTGGACAGTGGGGCTTGTTCCTACCTATCTTCATAAGACAACCTTCTCATTCCAGATGTCAATCTAGTAAATCACTTCCATGCATTCACACCCTCCTTCCTTAAGTATGAAAACCAAAACTGCGCACAATATTTGTGATTTCAACAATACCGTGCAAAACTGAAGCATATCATCCATACTTTATGTTCCATTCCTCTCGTAATAAAGGATATCATTCCATTAGTCTTGAATACATGCTGTACTAGCATACTAATTTTTTGTGACTAATGCGCAGGAGCAGAAAGGAAGTTTGGAACCTGGTGCAGCTTTATTAATACAGCTGAAAATGATTTATCACATAGAATAGTATTTTTAACCAAGTGTCTTATCCATCACCTCTCCGTAATCCTATTTTAAATGTGCTGTCTCCTACCCTTGCAAGGTGACCACCGACACCCATCTGTACATGTGCGGCAACTAATTATATTATTGACCGGAGACACACTACTAGCAAAACTTGTCTTTGAAAATAAATTCTGAGATCTAGGGGGAGGAGAGATAGTAAAACAATCTGACCCTTCCCAATTTCATGAGTTTTTTAAAAACCCTGACTGACGCAGGTTGTGTACATAAATGCTATGACAAGCCTGTTGTATTCAACTGGGTTTCTGGCTCACATTTAGCTTTTATTGTCAGTTTTTTCAAAATTTATTGATGTTGAATGTGTGCATTTTTTTACTTTGTAAAGTCAGTTTGACTTGCTTTTGGTTTCCATCCCTGTCAATGAGTCACGGAGTAAATCGACTCAACTGCGCACACACTGCATTAGTATCGAACATAACTGAAAATGACAAAAACATTTACGAGTTACATTGATGTATGGTAGTCAGTTTCTTAATAAGTAACATTTGAAACATTTTTTAATATCTGTTTTCTTGAGCTTTAAAGAGCTTGATTTTAAAATTTTAAGAACCTTCTCAAAGGCCCACAAATGGGCACAATTAGCAGAAATTCACACTGGTGATTAATGGAATATGACCATTTTTGTGGGTGGAGCCAATTTTTAACACAATGCTTTTTGAACTAGTTTAAAACATTACAGAAACTCAGTTTACACTGGTAATTTGCACTTGAAATTCTTCAATCTCTTGCACAAGTTTGGCCAATTCTGGTAATTATACTGAAATGGGCACAACCTGGAGAAAATCCTCCCTTGTTAAGGTCTCATCACGTGAGTGTTTTATATTGTTTTTCTAGATACTGTTTGCAAGAATATATATTTAAAAATGTGTGAAATAACTCGCTGTTTCTGCTTATGCTCTGTTAGTATCATAGAATCCCTACAGTGCAGAAGGAAGCCATTTGGCCTATCAAACCGACTCCAACAACATTCCCCATCCAGGTCATAGCCCCATAACCCCTATATTTATCCTGCTAATCCTCCTGACACCAAAGGTCAATTTAGCATGGCCAATCCACCTAACGTGGACATCTTTGAAGTGTGGGAGGAAACTGGAGCACCTGGAGGGAGCCCACGCAGACATGGGGAGAATGTGCAAACTCCAACACAGACAGTCTACAGCTGGAATTGAACCCAGGTCCCTGGCGCTGTGAGGCAGCAGTGCTAAACACTGTGCCGCCATGCTGCCCACCTAAACACCATGCACTCTATTCACGACTGCCCATCTACTACACCATGTTAGTTTGTTACAGCAAATGGATGTGTAAATTCATATTCAAGTATTGTGTGTTGACTAAGTTTTGAAAATTATTTTCAATCTTAATGATGTGCCAAAGATGATAAAGTATTTCGCTTTGAGATGATCTGTCAAGTTAATGGTGCATTTTTGTGGTCCCTGGAGATCCTAACTTAATACTGCTTATGAGGGATGTTGATTACTAGTAATTGAGTACAGCTGTCTGTACTGGACATATTCGGTGTAACACAGGAATTGTTCATGTTACTGCAGTGTGGCATGAGAAACGTATGTAAATCCCAAAGGCCGTTATATCTCGAGTACATCATGTTTTAGATTCATAGACATCTACAGCACAAAAGGAGGCCATGTCTATCCAAATGCAGATATATTCTGTCCCTGAGAATTCTTTCTAATTTACCCACCACTGAGGTTAGACTAAATTGACCTATAATTTCCTCCTTTTTTAATAATGGAACTGTGTCAGCAGTTCTCTGGCATCTTGCAGGTGGCCAAAGAGGATTTGAAAATCACTGCCAGTGCCCTGATATCTCCTCCCTTGTCTCCGTCAACAGCCTGGAAGTTTTCACTTTATTTTGTCCATAGCTGCTCTCTCAGATCTAAAAAGGGCAAAAAGAGAATGTGAGAATGGATTATTGACTAACATAAAAGGGAACCGTAGAGTATTTTATAAAAATATAAATAGCCAAAGGAAGGGACCAAAAAAGAAACATTCTTGGGAGACAGAAGGATATGGCTGGAAAGCAGTATGCAGGGCATAATTTACAGTTCACTACCGACAATGAAACTTGAAAATGGAGTAAATAATGAGCAGGATAGTAACAGACTGCAAGAGGACATAAAGACTAGTGAAATGAGTAGACACATGGCAGGTGAAATTGAACAGAAGTGTGAAATTATACATTTTGATATTCATAGAACTGTAGAGTTCCTCCAGTGCAGAAGAGGGCATTTGGCCCATTGAGCCTTCACCAACAGCAATCCCACCCAGGCCCTGATCCTGTAACCCCACTATTTACCCTGCCAGTCCCCCTGACACTGAGGCAATTTAGCATGGCCAGTCAACCTCACCTGCACATCTTTGGAGTATAGGAAGAAACTGGAGCGCCCGGAGGAAATCCATGCAGACATGGGGAGAACGTATAAACTCCACACAGACAGTGACAAGGCTGGAATCCAACCCGGGATTCTGGCACTGAGGCAGCAGTGCTAACCACTGTGCCATCGTGCCATATTAAGAATGAAGAAAAGCTCTTTTCAGTGAGTCGGTGCAGACCCAATAGGTCAAATGACCACCTCCTGCACTGTAGGGATTCTATGGTTCTCTTCTTTCCTGAGCTGACTATCAGCCCATTGAATCCTGTTATGGACACTCCTCCCATGGCCAACAAGTCCTGGTGTTGGACTTGAACCCAGAGCTTCTGGTCTAGAGGTAGGGACATTACAATTGTGCAACAAGACCTAAAAAATCATCAATGATTTTGATAAGAGTAAATAAGGAGAAATTATTACCAGTGACAGAATGGTTGGCAACCTGAGGTCATAGATTTGAGATAATTAGTAAAAGAACCAGGCCAAAAAGAACATTAGGAAACTTTTTTATATTCAGCAAGATCATCTGGGAATGAATTGTGTAAAAAGAGTGACGGAAGTAGGTTCAGTAGTAACATTCCAAAGTTGTTTGGATAAATATTTGAAAGAAAAACATTTACAGAGCCATGGGAAAGAGCAGGAGAGGGGGAATAATTGGGTTGTTCTGTTGAAAATACAACATGGGCAGGTCCAGTGGAACAGCTGGGGAAATGGTGATGTAATGGTAATGTAATTTGCCTGTAATGATTAGGGCATATGGGTTCAAATTCCACTGTGGCAACTGGAGGAATTTAAATTCAATTAATTAACATACCTGGAATTGAAAGCTTGTCTCAATAATGTTGATCATAAAGTATATCATCAATTGTTGTAAAAACCCATCTGGCTTACTAATGTCCAGTAAGAAGTCTCACAACACCAGGTTAAAGTCCAACAGGTTTATTTGGTAGCAAATACCATAAGCTTTCGGAGCACAGCTCCTTCGTCAGATGGAGTGGATATCTGTTCTCAAACAGTGCAAACAGACACAGAAATCAAATTACAGAATACTGATTAGAATGCAAATCTCTACAGCCAGCCAGGTCTTAAATGTACAGACAATGTGGGTGGAGGGAGCATTCAACACAGGTTAAAGAGATGTGTATTGTCTCCAGACAGAACAGCTAGTGAAATTCTGCAAGTCCAGGAGGCAACCTGTGTTAAATGCTCCCTCCACCCACATTGTCTGTACATTTAAGACCTGGCTGGCTGTAGAGATTTGCATTCTAATCAGTATTCTGTAATTTGATTTCTGTGTCTGTTTGCACTGTTTGAGAACAGATATCCACTCCATCTGACGAAGGAGCTGTGCTCCGAAAGCTTATGGTATTTGCTACCAAATAAACCTGTTGGACTTTAACCTGGTGTTGTGAGACTTCTTACTGTGCTTACCCCAGTCCAACGCCGGCATCTCCACATCATTACTAATGCCCTTCAGGGAAGGAAATCTGCTGTCCTTTCTTGGTCTGCACTCCAGACCCACAGCAATGTGGTTGCCTCTTAACTGCCCTCTGAAATGGCCAAGTAAGTCAATCAGTTCAACAGCAATTACCAGCGACGCCCAGATCTAATAAAAGAGTGAAAAGGAAAAGCTCTCTCCTGTGCTATATCATTCTATGATACGATGAGGAAGACCCAGAACAAGATGGGAGGACAACATAAAAATGCTTTCTAATAGCATTGACCTAACTGCTGTTGGGATGACTGGAAGAACCTTCCAAAGTTAAGTCCCTTAATGACAATAGAGACAATATCCAGTTTTCCCATGTGTCCCAGTGTTACAGATCATAATGTTTCAGTATTGGCACCACATTTTGCCACCACCTCTTCCAAATTCACACCAGGAGCTTCTATTCAGAAATTTGAATTCCATTTTTGAAGAACTATGGCTGTTTCCTAGTGTCAAAGGTTTTACTTAGAGGCACGATGCTGTATGATTCCATGACATAACCTTTTTATAAATTATGCAATCTGCCTACAGATTTCATCTTTATTATGATTGGATAATTGTTGGAGTCCTTTACTCTTTTGTGGCAGGATAATCTGTGTTTCTGACCGCACCCAATTAGACATGAACTAGGAATAATTCTTTTCAGGTTTTAACAAGTGTAACTTTCTACAACCTGTAGACCAGTATGATATGCTTCATGTTATTTAGAGGAGAGCTATATGTGTCACTTGTGGCTCAGTTGTAGCACTCTCACCTTTGTGTCACTGGATACTGGATTCAAATCCTATTCCAGGGCTTGAGTACAAAAATGAAGGCAGACACTGCTGTACTGAGGGAGTTGTTTTTCAGACAAGATGTTAAACCAAGGTCCCATCTGCCTACTTGGCCAGATGCAAAAGATCCATGGCACTATTTCAAGGAACAGGGGAATTATCCCCAATATCCTGGCTAATATTTATTGTTCAATCAACATTTCAAAAACAGACTCTCTAATCATTAACACATTGCTGTTTATGGGAATTTGCTGTGTGCAAATTGTCTGCCAGGTTTCCTACATTAGAACAGTGACTACACTTCAGAAGTACTTCACATTGGCTATAAAAGTACTTTGAGACATCTGGTGGCCGTGGAAAGCGCCTTATAAATAAATGCACGTCTTTCTATATGCTGGTATTTGGTCAGAACTATTAATAGTTTCAGTTGATGTATATCTCATTTTAAAGTTTGTTGATATTTCAGAAGCCAAAATGTTGAGCTCCATTTAGCACAGGAATTGCCATCCTATCTTTTCTTTCCTAAAATTTGTAAAGGAAAATGAAACGTAAACTCTCAAGATGCTTTGTGGGGGTCATTAAAGATAAAGTATAATACCAAACCACGTGAGACAGTAAGACTGGTAATCAAAATCTTTTGTCAAAATGTTAGGTTTTAATGAGTATCTTAATGAAGCAGAGAGATTTGTGGAGAGAATTTCAGAATTGCAGCAAGACAGTTGAAGGCGAAGCTGTCAATATATTGAGCAAAGGAAATTGGTGACGTAGAAATGGCCAGGGGAGCACAAGAGTTCTTAGTGTCTTGAAGTGCCTGGAGGTGGTCACAGAGACAGGAACATAATTTAATAAGCAAGAAACCGGAATTTGTTTGGTGCAATTAGGTTAGGATGCATCACCAAACCAGGTTAATCTGACTTTACTGCAATGTTCCTATATGGTATAGCACCCTACTGTAAATAAGTAATTAAGTTAATTAAAGATGTTAAATACATTGAAACTGCTGATACATGTAAATACTGAGATTTACAATGCTGTGCCAATGTTAATGTCTCAAGCTGCCAGCTATAGCACAGTGTAAAACTGCTGGAACTTGCCAAGTCTGACAGTCGAGAAAACCTCAGTTTTACTGAGTCCTGCTGTTTTACACACTCGCAGCTATTGCCCGACATAACTATCACACTACATCTATCTGCTGTGTTGGATTCATACTTTTGGAAATGGGTCACAATGTGGATTTCAATCACTGTAAAAGTAGCTTGTTTATTACACTATTCCCGAGCCATGTTTTTGTGTAATTCAGATACTCAAAATCCATTGTTACCCAGTCATATCCAGTAGCTTTTGGACCATAGACATAGACCAGTACAGCACAGAACAGGCCCTTCGGCCCACGATGTTGTGCCGAGCTTTATCTGAAATGATGCTAGTGAGATCATCATCTTTCTAGTGGTATTTGCATTAAAACCCGAAGGGCCAAAGTACTTCACAGAAGCACAAGACAAAAAATGGACACCAAAAAAGATATTAATATGTCGCCACAACAATTCTTAATGTGGAGATGCTGGCGTTGGACTGGGTAAACACAGTAAGAATGTGTCAGTAACAAATCTTACCCAGTTGGGTTTTACTTGTAATTAACCATTTACTGTAATTGTCACAGTGGCTCCTATACAGGATAGTTTCTTGAATGCACTTTTATATAATTGCACATGTTCCAGTAGAGGTACTTGAATCCAGACTGAATTTGGTAATAGGCAGTGCAATTTGTTAAGAGATTCATATATGATTCAAAGAGACTTTATTGTAAAATTGCATTTTGTGGATCCTTTCTGTCCCATAATGACATCTGAGGGCAAACATTGGCTGCAGCTCTTCAGCTTTGCCAGTACTAGATCTGGTTGAGGTAGTGAGTGAAAGCCCATTTCTGGCAACTTTCAATAGAAGCAGAATCAAGTTGTTTATACCATGCGGTGGCCTCTAGTAATGTTGTTGTCAGAGAGCAATTTATAGTAAGGGGGGGGCACAAGGACATTGATGCAAAATGACAACTGAGTTGCCCATGAATGTGCTGCAAGATTTGAGTTAGATTTTATCATGTGGAACAGAAAAAATCCACAGCTAATGCCTAATTAGTGCTTCTACTCATCACCCCATGATGATGATTGCTGTATTTCCTTAGTTTGCACATTGTCAGCATTTTATGCCAGGTGAATTGCTGAATGACTTTTTTCATTTAGTAAACAAAAGGCTCCGGGTTAAAGGGAAACGTTGAAGGTAGATGAAGTAGCAGACCATTGAATGGTGTCTTTACAATTTCTGATGAATCAGTGCCAGCATCTATAATGGCTGCCAGGGAGCACAATAGTGGTGGTTATTCACTGTGGGGAGGGGGGGTGGTAAGTGGAATGTAGCTCAGACAATTGCAGGTAAATCAAAGAGAAACTGGCATTTATATTAAACCTTGAATGTAGAAAAACATATCTGGGTACTTGGGTGCGTAAGGAGACATTTATGCATAGAACTAAAGAAGGAGATGTTGGGAGTGTTGACCAAATGATTCTGACCCACTCGAGCATTATTTGTGAAGTCTTTTTTTATAACTGTCACAGATGGGGCTACAGGATCGTGCTTATGTCCTGGTGTATTATTGCACTGTAATTAAATTCAATGAGGGTTTTTTCATGAATGTTCTGTTGATGAGCTGTAGATTCGCAGTGCATCATTTACTTAGCATGTACACCGTTTGCCCACAATTCTCGGTAGAAAACTTGTTTCACAAATGGTGGTAGATCCACATTGATAGCAGATGGCACAGTGAGTAAAAACCGATTTGCTATTTTTGTGAAGACTTGTGTGACTGTGGGTATAATTCAAATCACTGAAGCTCACTTTAATAGCATCAGCTTAGTTACAAAGTAGGCAGGCAAGTGATAACGATTTGTTCACTTGTATGAATCAACTTTAAATCGGCTACTGATTTAGTATTTGTCTTTACCGTCTGCTATGTTAGGGCTCTTGTGTACAACTAGCTCCAAATTCAAAATATGACACAATCTTTGGAACCAGCAAGTGTTGATTAAATTCCAAGGACAAATAATTTTGAAAGATGAGTACATTTTTTGGACATCGTTACAAATTAAATTTAGAACTAGTGATTATAGAGTGGGATGTGTTGTACTGTAGTTATCTACTTTAGTTGACATAATTACAATTTATATACATGGAATTTTTAAATTTGGTTTTGCTGCAAGATGAAAGTAAAGTGATAGAGCTATTGGTGGATTTTTGGACTGGATGGTTTTAGTGTATTTTACATTCGGGTTAGAACTGACAACATGAAAATTGAATTTAAGAAATGATAACTAACAATATTGCATGATTCAAAAGAACTTCAGTGACTGTGGGTACTGACCTATTTCTAATATAATTCAGTTTTTATCACTCCTTTCCTCGCTTGCTGAGATCATGCAGTTGTTGTTTACACCTTGACTTTTACTATTTAAAATGTGTTTTTACTGCAGCCCAGGTTTGGGAGAGCACTATAGCTGCTCTGCACTGCCTTGTTTGCCACTGGATGGCACCACTGGCCCTACTGTAAATTGACTGCCCCTCTGGTCTCTAATACATGTGAACAGACTGCCGATCATGGTTTGATAGCTAAGGCATGTGTGCAGGCTTTTATGTCATCAGCCGCGCTGTTGCCATCAGGGCAGTTCGTTGCTCATTGACACCCAAGAAACAAACACCTATCTATTCACAGGTTTTTTTAAACAGGAGCAATCAAGCCTCATTTCCAAGAATTGACCCAAGGTTGCCAGAAGTTGTTGCTCTGATTGAAGCAAAGTGCAAATCTGGTGCATTTTGAATATATGCTCATGAAATGAACTTATTGATAGAATTATAGAATCCTACAGTGTAGAAGGAGACCATTTGGCCCATCGAGTCTGCACCAACCACAATCCCACCCAGGCCCTATCCCCATAGCCACACAATCCCATGCATTTACCCTAGCTAGTTCCTCTGACACTAAGGGGCAATTCAGCATGGCCAATCCACCTAACCCACACATCTTTGAACTGTGGGAGGAAACCGGAGCATCCGAAGGCAACCCACGCAGATATGGGGAGAACATGCAAACTCCACATAGGCAGTGAACCATGCTGGGAATCGAACCTGGGTCCGTGGCGCTGAGGCAGTAGTGCTAACCACTGTGCTACCGTGCTGCCTTCTTGTGCTTAATAATCAGGTGATCGATAGGGTGTCATTTCAGACAGGGTAGTGGAATTTCTGAGAAGGAGAGAGCCCATAAAGCAGCGGAGATAGATTGACTGGATTTCTTGATTAATATTGATATTGTATATTAATTTTAGATGTTCTGCCTTTTAATTTGACAGATGCAAGTTTTTCAAAGCACAGCTCATATGCTGACTTGAATTTGCTCCAGCTATTAATCTTAAATCTTGTTTTTTGCCAAGATTTAGATCAGAGCATCAGATTGTTGGAGGAGTTAAATTAGTAAAGTTTGACTCTCAGAATTTGCTACTTGGGAAATATACCACACAAAAATTTTCAGTTTGTGATGAATTTCTGAATCTCAAATTATTGATCTATGTAGCAAACAGGAAATTGTCCCAGCATAATTCCTGGGATCACCAATTTTCCCCCAAATCTTAGTATGAGGACTTCCCTAACCTTCAAGAACAGCTACTTGTATTTATATATATTTTTCTACTAGTAAGACGTTTCACAGGGTCAGATTTTATTTTTATCAGACTGAGCTTGACACTGAGCCGTAAGGATAAATGAGCTTGGTCAAACCAGAAAGTTTCAGCTAATTTCTTAAAACAATGGCAAGCAAGGGAAAATCTTAAGAATTTAGGTTGAGCTTAACGTATGGTCTGTAATGTAAAATGTTTTCAAGTTCTACATTTTCTTTGTATCAGCTATGGTAGCTGGGCTGCCCCCTCATCTGTTTATTCAGGTTCTGTGCTAAGGTTATGCAAAGGACAGAAGGGAAAACTGGCAAGAAAGAAACAAACCTGGCTAAAATAAGGGTGCATGTGAGTTTGTAATTAATATAATATTGAAATAATTTTTCAGGTGAGCAACAACCCATGATAAATATTCCGCCAAAGCACCGGCTGTAAATTGAAGTAGCCATCTGAATAGGGGAGGGGAAAGCTGTTGAGTTATCTTCATTAGTGCAGTTTGCTCTATTCAAACGCACCAGTGCAGAGGGAATAGATCTGATTGTTGCTTTGTTGTGATTTTAAGTTTGTAGTGAAATTTTCCAGTTCATAGTGGCTCAGTGGAACAAAAAAAGTTCTCCAAAATATGCACATTTCTCCTAAATTGTATTGCTGCAAAAATAACATGGACACAAACAATAGAAACCAACGAGGCTAAATTTAGTCATGCAGGCAAGAAAGGCTTTTCTTCTCTCGCCCCAATAATCTACCTACAATATAATCTTGGCAATTGTGCTGTCAAAGGGGTCTCAGAGGTAGTTTCTATTAACTCCTGTCTGTCCATCCGCCTGTTTAATTTTTTTGTTTTGAAATTTCTTACAACTTTTAATACTGCAGATTTGTGTAACATTGCCAGTTTTAATTTCTCTACTAACAGCCCCGCATATCGATTTGCTTTTAAATCTGAATTTGAGGAACCTTTTGATACTGATGTTTGTGGTAGTCTTTCTCAAATGTTCCTTTGTAACAATAGTTTTTAAATCAACTCCATAATCTTTTATGACATTAGTATCAAAGCACCAAAGGTCTATTTGCATTTTATAGGTAGAATTCAGCTGAGAGTTTATTTAGCCTGTACCTTTAAATTTAGATTGATTAGCATTTAAAATGTCTCCATGCAATGATTAAGCAATCTCATATTTGTATGAAGAGTGCATGAAGCAAGTATCTGTATATTGATTAAAGTCAGTAGGAGCTGCCCATAAGCATCAACACTGTAGTGGTGAATGCTGAAGACTCTTGGGATTTAATATGAACTTTGTTCACTACTATTTTTTATGTCTGCTTAGAGACGTTGGATGTGAAATTGGTTTTCACCAGTAGCAAGCTTACAGCAGATCAGCTGCCTGTTTAAACCGTGCTCAATTTTCTCTCTCTTTAAAGTCTGAGGAAAAAATAATTGGGCAGAATGTAAAACCAGCTGCTGAATCACTGAGGTGTTTTGCACTACAGGCAATGACTAATTTCACCATGTTAAGATGTGAATTATGACCATTTTTAGCAACATCCAACCTATTACTACAGCTGTATTACTACTTGGATGTAGGGACAGACTGTATTGTAGTCAAATTTGCAAATGATGCAAAGATAAATAGGAAAGCAAGTTGTGAGGAGGATACAAAGGGATATAAATGGGTTAAATGTGTGCAAAGAATTGGCAGTGGGAGAATGTGAGGTTGTCCATTTTGGCAGGAACAACAGAAAAGCAGAGGATTATTTACACACACACTGCAGAATGCTGCAGTACAGAGATATGAGTGAATATGAATCACAAAAAGTTAGCACAAGTAATTAGGAAGGCAGACTGAATATTGACCGTTATGGCAAGGGGGATAAAAGTAATGGAATCTTGCTACAACTGTGCGTTTAAAGGTACAGTTCTAGTCTCCTTACGGAAGAATATATTTAGATTGGAAACAGTTCAGAGAAGGTTCATTAGACAGATCCTTCTAATGAAGAGGTTGCCTTTTGAGGAAAAGGTAAGCCTATTCTTATTGGAGTTCAAAAAAAATGAGAGGTGAAGCACAAGATTCTGAGCGGGCTTGACAAGGTGGATGTTGGAAGGATGTTTCCTTTTGTGGGAGAATCTAGAACTAGGAGGCACAGTTTAAAAATAAGAGGTCTCCCATTTAAAGCGATATGGAGGAATTTCATAGGAATGCAAAGCATCCTGTTTGGCACTGGCTTGGCTGAGGAGTTGCCAGAAAGATGACAGAATTAGGTATCAGTCTGTCTTGGGCTCCACTCCAATTTTTTGGCAACGCTTTCTTACCTTTCAACTGTGCCAAGATATCCGTAAGACGATAGAATTATTTGCCTAGAGATGGGAGTTTGATTCATGAGCACAAGGATATATCCACAGAGCTAGAGGCCTATGGATTCCTCAGAAGCTTTATCCAGAGGTCATGGGGGATCCAGTTTCCATGTGTCACAATGTCTTGTGAATTTGATGCTCCAACTTGCATTGTGCCTAGCCAGCAGTGTAGGTTGAAAGTAGAAAGCATGCTAAAAAGCAAAAACCCTCTTCACCTGTACACTAGACATAACATTCCAACTTGTTAAACACCCATGTAATGTGTAATCTCAAGAGTACACGTGAAACCATCTGATTCTTGAAGAAATCCTTTGTGACGATGCTAATAGGGTTGCAAAAAAGCAGTGAAAATATTCTGATCAATTTTACAGTATTTAGAGGTTGTGTCTTAGTACATGCTTGCATGAACTTGATAGTTTAAATGGTCTCCTGTGCTGCAATGATTTTGACTCTCAATTTTTTCAATTGGTGCTTGCTCAATCTTTTGGATCTTTTCCCAGATAGATGGCTGTTTTGCATCTGCAAACCTAGTCTGAAAGCTTGTTGGCAATTATTTGCAGGAGAGATATCGTTGCCGAGCCTAATTGTATCCTCACCAGATATCCATTCAATGTGTACTTTTCTGTAATTTTTTTAAATACTTTTCCAATTCAATCAAATCAAATCCAATTCAGAGTCTCAACAAGTTGAGACATTTCCGATCCAGGCTGACAAGACAGGGCAAGCGACCAAACCACCCTGTCCTGGGCCTGATCTACATGAGCCAAGTTGATTGGAGAAGGGGGAGGTTCCTCCTCCAAGACTTGAGCTCATTTGCATCTTAGCCAAAAGGCCGAGATGCCGCTTTAAAAAATTGCTTCATATGAAACATATGAAGCTTCAGTGTAACCCAATGACCTCAACCAAGTGCGGCCGACCATGGGCTGCCGACCATACTACACTTGATCTTAGCCAAAAGGCCGAGAAGCAATTGTACTTTTCTGTAATTTTTTTTAATACTTTTCCAATTCAATCAAATCAAATCCAATTCAGAGTCTCAACAAGTTGAGACATTTCCGATCCAGGCTGACAAGACAGGGCGGGCGACTAAACCACCCTGTCCTGGGCCTGATCTACATGAGTCAAGCTGATTGGAGAAGGGGGAGGATCCTCCTCCAAGACTTGAGCTCATTTGCATCTTAGCCAAAAGGCCGAGATGCCGCTTTTAAAAATTGCTTCATATGAAACATATGAAGCCTCAGCGCAACCCCATGACCTCAACCAAGTGCAGATCCGATACTACACTTGATCTTAGCCAAAAGGCCGATGTACTTTTCTGTAATTACTACAAGGGAGCAATCGGGAGTGGGACCCTGCCTGATTGTAACTAAGGAATGCTGAGATGTGCTATAGTACAGAACTGATGCTGCACCTTACCATTATGCTGGGTAATAATGGTGACTACCAATTCGGTCACTGAGCATAATCACTCTTTCATCACCTTCCCTCACCCAATCAGCCCCTAACCCTTATTTCTTTTTTTGTTTGCTCAGTTAACTTCACTGCCAGATATGATGGAGTTTTTCAGGACATCGTCTCATGTCCAGCGTCATGTTAGCTGATCTCAGCTTGTGCAAGGGACCACAGTTATCCTCCGTGCCCTTGGACTAAGAAAGGAGAAAATCCTAACGCAGCTTGAGGTGCAATTCCATGTTCCCACTGGAAAATGCCTGTTGAGTACAGACAGAATCCAGTTTGGCTGTGATAATTGCTCCAGTTGTAAAGTCTACTCGCATATGAAGTAAGATGCCAGAGGATTGCTGCCTTTGAGATATCTGTGCAGCAATGTAAGTAGAGGAGTGGAAAAGTTAGAATTATCATTGTTGACATCACTTTTTATCTTTTTGTTTGATGCTGATAAATTTAGTAAAAGTTTATGCAAACCCACCTACATTGCTATTGAATATCATATTTCAAAACTTGTATATAGTAGCTCAACAAGGGTTCACCTCAAAGCCTTGCACACTACTACTGATTATGTAGTGCACTACAATTCCCATAGGCCATTTTGTGTTGGAGAAGTTTGACAATAGTTCACAATAATAAAGTTCCACTTTGATTTATCTGGTGTTAGTCACACGATAGAATTCCTGTGTTGGTGAATGAGTCATGAGTTCTACTGCTGTAGATTAGTGAATGCCCGTCAGTCGCATGACCTCCGTTCAGTAATTAATGTATCCTCACAATATGTAACATTCTATCTATAGCACAGCAGCTGGTTTGAAGTGCATTACAACACTCCCAACAGTTAGGAGTTGTGGGGGGGTGGGAGGGAATGTGCTTCTTAATGACATCCTGTATCCTACAAGCAAAGCTTTAGCTATGTATATAGTCACCAGAACCCACCCTGAGATTGTGTTACAGCTAGCGGCACTCACCCAGCAATCAAATGTTTTTGCGAAATCTATATATACAGCACGCTGAGATGTCCTCGTGGTAACTGTTGAATGACTTACTGGTTTCGCTTGCATACTCCATCAGCAGCTTTTGTCATTCAGGCTTCTGTTTTCTGTTAATTGAGATTCTGGATTTCTTCATGTTTTTCTATTGACACCATGTTTGCAATGGGGGTTCAGTATTTGTTCCTAGTACAATTTGGTCGCGACTGGACTAACAGTGAGTGGCTGACTGCAGTGCACTATGCATGTTAAAGTCTCTAGGGATTGAGCAGAAGTTTTTATTATCAGCAATATTCAATTGACTGGAATTGAACCAAAATTTTATAAACATATGCATATAAAGTAATTGCGCCACAGAGGAGACCATTTGGTGGTTCATGTCTGTACTACCTACAAAGAGCTCTCTAGCATAATCCCAATTTGCAGCTCTTGATCATTAGGTCTGTAGGTTGCAGCCCTTCAGGTGCATTTACAAGATTTAATGTGATGAGGATTTCTGCCTCTGTCACCCTATTTTTTTTTTTATTAGATCATTTTACTATTTATTGTCAATTGATGTACAGCTGAGCTTTAACTCCTTGATGGATACAGCATCACACGAATCCTGCGCCCATCTGAGTGGGCAGGTTACTACTAAATTTGGCACGCGTCATGCCACTGTTTCAATAAACATGGGTCCCTTTACCCAAAATGATACGAGTCATGGAGTGAAAGTGTTCTTTGCTTTGTGGACATAAGCACATTTCTTGTCCAGGTAAAATTCCATTTCATCACGGCAATAAACGCCCTCAATCTTCAGGAGAGCAGTGTGCTCTCTTTGGTTTTGAAGGCCTTGTTTATAACCAGTAAATACTGCTTTGCACCATAATCTTCCGGGCATTGCGAGAATGCTCGGGGCAGCTGGATCGTCCACCCTGATACCAAAATGGATTTGGGCAGTGAGTTCCAGACCCTACCACCCTTTTTAGGTGAAAGAAATTATCATCAGCTCCCTCTAATCCTTATGTTGATTACTTTAAAACTATGACCCCCCGGTTAATGACCTTTATGCTAATGGAAATCGGCCCTTTCTATCCACTTTATTTATTCCGTCCATAATTTTGTACACTTCAATTAAATCAATAAAGATCTGTGGAAGAACATAGAAGTCTTTAAAATGTGGATGCTAAACCGTATGCTTAAAATTCCACATACATGCCATAGGACCAATGAAGAGGTGCTTGAAATTGCAAGAGCAAAAATAGCTCTTTAAAAAGTGACATCAGAAAGAAAATGTCAGTATTTTGGCCATTTGATCAGAGCTGAAAAACTACAGAGAGCTCTTCTAGCGGGCAACGTGGAGGACAACACGAGGAGTCAGCGTAGATGTACTGGGATGACGGACATTACAGAGCAGTTGCAGGCAAGTTGCAGTGGATGTGTGAGGATGGCGCAAGGCAGATGTGTGTAACATACCATGACAGTATATCTCCTGGTAGGTGTAGCTACAAGTAGCAGCAGCAATTAAATCTTCCTTCAACTTCCTGTGTTCCAATATCTAATCTAATCTTCATAGCTAAAATTCTCCATTCCTGATGACATTCTCCTCCATATCTGAACTCTAATCCAATTGCATCATTCCCTCTGATGTGTTAACTCGAACTATACTCTGCACTCTAGCTGTGGCCTAATTCGTGTTTATACGTTTGTAGCACAATGTGCCTTCTCTTGTATTCTATGCTTCAGCTCAAAAGATAAAATTTAACGCAGATAAGTGTGAAGTTGTTTATTTTGCTAGGAAGAGCAAAGAGAGGCGACAAAAAACTAGATATAATTTTAAGGGCAGATGCAGAGTGGAGAGAGCTCTAGAACATTTATGTAAGTAGCAGCATAGAGTACAAAAGCAATGAAATTATGCTAAATCTTAAAAAGAAACCCTGGCTAGACTTCAGGTGAAGTATAGTTTTCAGTTATGGGTACCACACCCAAGGAAAATGTCAATCCCTTGGATAGGGTTCCAGAGGTTTATTTGAATGGTACCAAGGCTGAAAGACTTCTGTTATGTTGAGACACTGGAGAAACTGGAGTTGTTCTCCTCTTCCTTAGAATGGAAAAGGTTAAGGGAGATTTGATAAAGATGTTTGAAATTTTAAAAGGTTTTAACAGAGTAAATTAAGAAAAGCTGTTTCCCAGCAGCAGAAGAATCTGTAATAAGAAAACAGTCTCATGGTAATTAAGAAAAGATGTGGAGATGCCGGCGTTGGACTGGGGTAAACACAGTAAGAAGTTTAACAACACCAGGTTAAAGTCCAACAGGTTTATTTGGTAGCAAAAGCCACACAAGCTTTCGAGGCTCTAAGCCCCTTCTTCAGGTGAGTGGGAATTCTGTTCACAAACAGAATTCTGTTTGTGAACAGAATTCCCACTCACCTGAAGAAGGGGCTTAGAGCCTCGAAAGCTTGTGTGGCTTTTGCTACCAAATAAACCTGTTGGACTTTAACCTGGTGGTGTTAAACTTCTTACTGAATTAAGAAAAGAGCCAAAGATGATGATGATAAAATCTATTTATTCAGCGAGTTGCCATCATCTGGAATGAACTGCCTGACGATGATGAAAGAGGCGACTTCAGTAATCTCTTTCCAAAGAGAATACTTGGGTGGGGGGGGTGCAGGTATCTGGGAAAAGAAGAAGCGAATGGGACTAGTTAGATTTCTCTTTCTAAAGGACCATGTCGGACCAAATGACCCCATTTTGTGATTCTGATTTGTCAATTTGTGGACTTTATTAACATACTGGGAGGCGATGCTCCCAAAAAGATTCTAAGTGCCGAATACACGTGAAAACTGGAGTAACTCCCACGGTTTTATTTTAGCGGGATTTTCACAATGAATCTCCTACACTCTGTGCACTGCAGAATGCCTCGGAGATTTGCACTGAATATCAGGGGACGGGGCCTATTCCCACTAAAGGGGCTGCAGCATAGCGCTGAGCGGGCCACTGTGCATCTGTCGATCTGTCAGCGCCAAGATCAAGGCATGCATAGTAGCCCCAGCCTCCCAGTTGCTGGCCAGCTCATTTTCTGGCCAGTCCCGTGACCCTGCATCACTGCTCTCCTGGACCCCTCTAGGCCAGCCCCAATGTCCCCCCCCCACCCCCTCCAGTAGTCTGGGAACCGACCCCAGGTCTTAGTTCTACACATTTCACTTTCGAGGTCCACATGTCTTTGTGTTGCAATTACTGGACTATTAGGCCCTTATTGCTGTTAAACCATGTCTTCCTTCAGTGATCTAGCAAGTCCACAGTCAAGTTGCAGCTAGCTCTGGGATTGTCTAAAGCCAAGTAGCCCTTACACCCCACTAAGTGAAATATTAGAACTGCTGTTGTTTGCCCTAGTGGAAAGAAAAACGATTGAATTGATTCCAAAATGTATGTTGTTGGATTGGCCATTGCATTGTATTCAAGCCCCACTGCATGGCTTGAGTGGCACAGTGGTTAGCACTGTTGCTTCACAGCACCAAGGATCCGGGTTCAATTTCGGCCTTGGGTGACTCTGTGAAGTTTGCATGTTCTCTCCGTGTCTGCATGGGTTTCCTCCGGGTGCTCTGGTTTCCTCCCACATTCCAAAGATGTGCAGGTTAGATGGATTGCCGATGCTAAGTTTTTCACACAGAGGGTGGTGGGCGAGTGGAATTGGCTGCCGTCAGTGGTGGTGGAAGCGAACTCAATAGGGTCTTTTAAGAGACTCCTGGATGAGTACGTGGAGCGTAATAGGATGGAGGGTTATAGGTAGGTCTAGAAGGTAGGGATGTGTTCGGCACAACTTGTGGGCCGAAGGGCCTGTTTGTGCTGTAGTTTTTCTATGTTTCTATGTAAATTCCCCTTAGTGTCAGGGGGATGAGGGTACATACATGGGGTTACAGGGATATGGCCTGGGGGGATTGTTGTTGGTGCAGGCTCGAGTGGTCACCTCCTACGCTGTAGGGATTCTATGATTCTGAGTGCAAAATCAACCCTGACGCACCAGCGTAGTACTGAGGGAGTACTACACTATTGGAGGTGCTGTTTTTCGGATGAGAAACCAAGACCCTGTCTGCCTGCTCTGGTGGATGTAAGATCCTATAGCGCTATTTTAAAGAAAACCAGGAGCAATATCTCCAGTTTACTGACTTATCCCTTAATCAACATCACAAAAAGCAGATCCTCTGGTCATTTTCACATTATGAATATTGTGTTCAATGTGGATTCAGCCTGGGCCACGACTTTGGATTTCATTACTACCCAGGTCCAAACATGGACAAAGAGCTGAGCTCGAGAGGAGGTGAGGTTGACTGCCCTATCAACTTTCTGACAGCGTATCTTACCCAGGCCCCCTCCACTCCCTATTCCCATAACCCCACACATTTACCATGGCTAATTTATCTAACCTACACATCTTGAGACATAAAGGGGAATTTTTTACTACGGTCAATCTACCTAACCTGCAATCTTTGCCTGTGGTAGAAAGCAGGAACACCCAATGGAAATCCATGCAGACATGGGGAGAATGTGCAAACAGTCACCAAGGCCGGAATTGAACCCGGTCCCTGGTGCTGTGATGCAGCAGTGCTAACTACTGCACCTCCATGCCACCCCAAATCAATGCAATTCCTTCTAGCATAAGGTGGGGCAGTTTGCTGATGATTGCACAATTGCATAATGTGCATAATTAATCACATAAGAGAGTCTAACCATCTCCCTGTGACATTCAATTACATTGTCATCACCAAATCCCCCATTATAAAGGCCCTGGGGGTTACCATTGACTAGAAATTGATTTGGGCCAATCAGACAAATAATCTGATGACATGAGCAGTTCAAAGGTTGAGAAGTCTGAGGTGAGTAACCCACAAACTGACTCCCCAAAGCCAGTCCACCATCAACAAGGCATCGTGATGGTACAGGAATGTGATGGAATACACTCCGTTTGCCTGGATGAGTACAGCTCCAACAACACCTGAAGCTCAACACCATCCAGAACAAAGATCGCATGAGCAGCACTTCATCCACCCATCATGCCCTCTACCACTCTCACACAGTAATACAGTGTTCACCACGTACGAGCAATTCACCAAAACGTCTTGGATACCTTCCAAATCCACGACACCTACCATTTAAGGGTACTAGGGAGGAGATGTAAAGAAACCTACAAGTTCCTCTTCAAGCCCCACACCATCCTGACTTGGAACTGTATCACTGTTCCTTCACTGTTGCTGGCTCAAAATCCTGGAATTCCCTACTCAGCAGCACTGTGGGTGTACCTACACCACATAGACTGAAGTGGTTCAAGAAGGTGGCTCACCACCACCTTCTCTAGAGCAAGTAGGGATGGGCAACAAATACTGGCCTAGCCGCACACTCGTATCCCATTAAAGCATATAGAAAAATGCAAGTCTTCGGTGTATTCAAGACGGTCATCAATTGGTATTAGCAGAGTGCAATATGAAACAACTGTGCACTTCAAAGTTTCATACCTCTTCCTCATTCTGGCAAAGTATCCTAAGCAAAATAGTGAATCAGTTCTTATTTGTGATTTATATTCATTACACTTAAAGAATCAAAATGACATGGTGAAGTAGTTGTGTTTGAGGAAGAGAAGACGATTGGTCCATCTAATGACCTTTCCAAATCTTCCATCAGATTCCTTCCTGCGGTCTCTTACTGAAAAGAATGTTACATAAATTGGAGGACCCCCCCCGGCCCCACACTATACTCCTGAAATCTATTGGCAACAAAATAACAGCATTTAATCTTTCCATTCCTTTGAAATCTTGCATATCTCTTATCAAGTTCTCCTCACTCTCTTTTCCAGAGAGTAAAATTTCAGGGAAAATTATCTTTCCTCAAAGGAACTTTTAAGTTTAAGAATTTTCCTCTGGGCTCCTCGGTTTGGATTCCACCAGGGTACTCAGCTTCTGGTCTCATTACAGCCTTGATCCAAACATTAAAGTAAGAGCTGAACTCAAAATGAGGTGAGGGGGACTGTCTTTGACATCAAAGTAGCATTTGATTGTGTGTGGCAATAAGGAGCCCTAGCAAAACTGAAATCAATGGGAATCTGATTGGAGTCATATTGGGCACAAAGGAAAATGGTTGTGTTTGTTGGAGGTTGATCATCTCAGTCCTGGGATATTGCTGCAGGGGTTTCTCAGGATTGTGCTCTAGGCCCAACCATCATCTTTCATCAATGACCTTCCTTCCATAATAAAGTCAGAAGTGGGGATGTTCATGGATGATTGTGCAATGTTCAGCAGCATTTATGACTCGGGTACTGAAACAGTCTGTATCCATGTGCAGCAAGACCTGGACAATATTCAGGCTTGGGCTGATAAGTGGCAAGTAACAGTCATGCCACACACATGCCATCTCCAGCAAAAGATAATTTAACCATCTTCCCCTGGCATTTCAGTGGCACTACCATTGCTGAAACCCCTACTATTGCTATCCTAAAGGTTACCATTGACCAGAAACTTAACTGGGCCAGCAATATAAATACTGCGGCTATAAGAGCAGGTCAATGACTGGGAATCCTGTGGAGAGTAACTCAACTCCTGACTCCCGAGAGACTGTTCACCATTTACAAGGCACAAGTCAGGAATGTGATGAAATACTCTCCACTTGCCTTGACGTGTACAGCTCCAACAATACTAAAGAAGCTTGACACCATCCAGAACACAGCAGCCTGCTTGATTGACATGCCATCCACCGCAATAAAACCTCATTGCCTCCACCACTGATGTATTGTGTACCATCTACAAGATGCACTACAGCAACTCACTAAGGCTCCTTTGATAGCCCCCTTCAAACTCATGGGCCGGAATTTTACCGACACATCCACCCCAATTCCGGGGGGGCAGGTGAGACTCCTGAGAACAGCATTCTGTGTTGGCCTTGGGCGGGATCTCGTATGAACCTCGGGCAGACGTGCTGGTAAAATTCCACCTATGATCTCCACCACCTAAAGGAACTAGGGCAGCAGATGTGTGGGACTACCACCACCTGCAAGTCCTAACCAAACTTGTGGGTTTTCCTGCAACACATGGATTCTGTCATTGAAGGCGGCGGCTCCTCCACCATCACCTCGAGAGCAGTTGAAGATGGCAATAAGTGCTGGCCAATGACACCCACAAGTAAATAAAGAAAAAAAACACTGACTGGAAGTAATTTTTTAAGTCTTGCTTGCTCCTTTTGGTGAAAGAATTCCGAAAAGAGTGTTAAAAAACTGATGCAATAAAAGAGTCAGGACATTAGTGTGGGGCAAACAGGCTGTGCTATCTTTTACCCCTTGACTCATATTTTTGTTAGATAGGAACAGAATTGTTTCACAAGCAATGGTTGGCAGTGCCCAAGGCGCTGTTGAGCATAACCAGCCCAGTAATGAATCCCATGAGCATGTAATTGTGCATCTCTGATATAACATGCAGAGTGCAATGTTTCTGGCCTGGAATGTGTTTACTCCAGTGCATTTTCCCAACAGCAATATGAGAAGCAGCATAGGTACGTTTTTGTCTCACCGGTTTAACTCCTTTCTTTACTCTATGCTCTGTATGTCAAGTGTTTAAATTTCTACATATTCCTGTATTCTTTGTTTATCTTTAAACCTCCTAATTTGAGGGTTTTATTCCCCCCCCTTTGAAGTTCTAAATGAAATTAAATCTTTATAACCGGAGCTTGTATTTAATCAGCAAAATAATTTTCAAATGAGTAAATTAAATGGTTTAACTGTTCAATACCTTTCACGATATTTAATGATCAAAGAAAGACTCTGGGCATCATTAGCTGTTTCCTCAGCACCTCCTGTTCCATGGAACAACTGTAGGCCATCGGTATGGGATACAGAGCACTCCAGGGGCCACTTTCTGTCATTGTGCCCTTGGCAGAAAGCCTTGCCACCAATAATGCAATTTTAAAAATGACTGGGAAAACACGTGGACCTGTTTTTTTTCCAAGACACATGAGTAGGCAGCACGAATGCTGGAAGATTATCCTAATGCTGCTCGTTAGTACGCAAAGACAAACTTCAGTTGCATCAAACAGGAACCTGCGTGCATGCATCATTCATGATTGCATTAGGCCAGTGCTGCCATTTTCAGTGGTTTATCGTGATTATTCAAGTTGAAATCTTTCAGGTTACATCTTTAAAATCAAGAAGATGTTTATGCTGCTATCCTGCAGTCTTCTGAATTCAGCATCATACCAAACTGGCATGCATTAATTTTAATAGCATGTTTAAGCTGCTATTAGCCATGTATTAATTTTTGTTTATGCACATTTCAGTATAACTTCTTCTTGTAGCAGGCTTTTAGTTCCTCTCTGTGTAGCTTAAACCACACTCGCAGAGTATTCTACCTCCTTTTTAAAATCTAATTTATGTTTGCAAAAGATGGACTTTGTAAATGAGTGTAAGACATTCCATTTTGATGAGATATCCAGCAAGCAAAGCATCTCTATTCTTTGAAAAGATAAATTTAGCTTCTGCTTGGACTGGGCTTTATAAATACTTCCAAAAGATATTTACAGCCTGCATTTATTTTTATGCTATCACTGGCCTCAGCTAAAGAGCTAAATATAGAACATAGAACATAGAACAGTACAGCACAGAACAGGCCCTTTGGCCCACGATGTTGTGCCGAGCTTTATCTGAAACCAAGATCAAGCTATCCCACTCCCTATCATCCTGGTGTGCTCCATGTGCCTATCCAATAACCGCTTAAATGTTCCTAAAGTGTCTGACTCCACTATCACTGCAGGCAGTCCGTTCCACACCCCAACCACTGCGCAAAGAACCTACCTCTGATATCCTTCCTATATCTCCCACCACGAACCCTATAGTTATGCCCCCTTGTAATAAGAGGATGTCTTAAGTACCAGCCTGAATTAATTACTGAATACTTTATTAATTGTATAACACCAGTTAAAAGCATCTATTGTCTGTTTAAAAATATTTTCTTTAGTTTGCATTAGTGTAGTATTTAACTTCCTCACATTACTGCTTAGTACTGAGCAAATGCACATTGTGAATTTTTGAAAATATTGTGAATGAAACTCTGCATTTAAATTAATTAGAAATAAGATGAAAATATTGATTTTTATAGGAGTGATTATTTGCATAACTGCACAACCATTTCCAAGCTGTGATTTGGAAAAAGAAATAGTACTGAGATTTAAAATAGCAAAATATTGATGTGCATGCTCAGCCTTCATTTTAGGCTGCTTGGAATTGGTTTGTAGGGAATTAAGTCTGTGTTATCAAAGCACCTAATATTCATATGGATTGCATTTGTTTTTGTGAAAAGTGGTAAGGAATACCTTTCCCTTGGGGATTAAACATAATTTGATGTGATGCTTTGGCTGCAGGTCTGTTGTATTCACCTGCTTTAAAACAATTTGTGGCATTTCTGGGAGAGGGAGGGGAAGGGGATGAAAGGAAAAGAAAGTAATAAATAGAAAGAAACTGGTTTTTCACAGATGACTTGAAATCTAAAAAACTAATCTGATTGGGGTGGAAATATAGTGAGGATATTTGTATAGTTCAGGTTGCAATGATTTTTAATTTCTATATTTGCTATAAGTTGAGTTGTCCTGTTTGCTAAATGTGAGGTTTTAACCTTTCTTTACATTTCAGATTCCAGAGCAGTTGTGAAGAATTCTGGCTGGAGGAAATGATGCCTCATGCAGTTCTTGGATCATTTTGGGACGAACTGCCAGAAAGCAAATGCGACATCCAGGTTATCAAACTAGAAACAAAGCCTAACAGACACTAAGCAAGTTTTTAAAAATGAAATCGAACCAGGAACGCAGCAATGAATGTTTACCACCCAAAAAGCGGGAGTTTCCTGTTAGCACCCTGTCCTTGGCAGAGAAGGCAGTTGTAGCAGCTACTGTGAGTGAGAACAGTCGCAGTGAAAACTTGGCATGGCTCGCCAATGTAGCTAGCAGCCAAAGCAGTGTGGGCATGAGATATGGACATGTCAAAGCAGCAGGAGAAACCCCAGTGGAAACTGGCTTACCGATATATAAACCACTAGCAACTGCAGTGGACTATTCATCACCTGGGAATGTTAGAGCATCTCCAGGGGTAACACATCTTCGTGCTGTTTATTCATCTTCAGCATTAGCTCAGTCAGGACATTCTGCATCGCCAGTAGAGTATGCCCCCCTACAACCTGCTACTTTTCAGTTTGTTGGGCCACCTTACAGCGGACCATACTCCAGCCCAGCTGCATTCGTTCCTTCCCCATTAATCTCCCCGACAGCCTCTAATGCCTCTGCCACTCCATCTCAGTATTCCCATCTAGAACCCTACTCTACAATCTTTGCCAGTATGGGTAGCCCATCCCAGCATAAAGTTGAGCAGCAGGTGGTCAGGCCACACAGAATGATAACCGGGTCACCTCTACCGACAGTGCAAAATCAGTATGTGCAAATTTCAAGTTCGTCTCCAAATGTGAACAGGCCCCTCTCCCCTACGACAGTTCCCCTCCATTTGCGCACTCACCCATCCCTGATTCCACATACCCTCTCAGCCAGTACACCATCACAGGTGGTTCTCCAGTATGCAGATGCCGGATACCATGTTGCATCAAGGGAATCCATAAGGAAGGTTGAAGACATCAGGCCACATTTAGTTCCAAGAAGGGAAGTATCAAATGGTGAAATTGAAAAAAGCAGGAGATACGCCATCTCACCCAGCACAGAAATGAACATGGAAAAAACAGCAAACAAACCAGTTTCTCGGCACTATGAAATAAGGCATGGGACCCATGGGGTTGTTCACTCAAATCCTGCTGACTATAATGCACAAGAAACTTTAGGCCCTAGAGCCTCAGTAATGATTATACCCAACAGTCACACGCCTACTACAGATCTGGAGGTCCAACAGGCCATAGACAGGGACAGCTCTCCTTTGGCATTATATGATAAGACTAATTTAAATCATGGGAAGGCTGCATTTTCGCCACATTCTGTCATCCAAACTACCCATAATCCCACTGAGCACCTCTCGATAGGACTACCTGCTAGTGCTGTGTACCCTGGCGCTCAGCAGCCACTTATTGGTTACATAAGCAGTCAACAGCAAGCACTTAGTTACCATGGGAACTTGCAACAACATCTAGTAATCCCAGGCACCCAACCCCTCCTCATTCCTGTATGCAGTACAGCAGTTGAAGCATCAGGGGTAACGTCTACAATAGTTACGACATCTCCTCAGTTTGCTCATCCATTTGTCAGCACGGCCAGTCCCAAGAGCGAGAACTATCATCCTGAATCGCTTGTTACTCAGCCAACTTATCACACGACCGTCGTACAGGCCCAAGTACACCTGCCAGTAGTGCAGTCGGTGAACTCTCCTGTTGCAGCTTCTAATCAACTGCCTCCCTACTTCATGAAAGGATCAATCATACAGCTAGCTAATGGAGAACTTAAGAGAGTTGAAGATTTAAAAACGGAGGACTTCATACAGAGTGCTGAAATCAGCAGTGACCTGAAGATTGACTCTAGTACTGTGGAGCGCGTTGAAGGCAGTCACACCTCCAGCTTTGCTCTCTTGCAGTTTGCAGTTGGAGAACACAGAGCACAGGTATGATTGACCAGGTCAACTGGAGCATTTTATGTTTCTTTGCAAAGATAAGATTGAATATCAGGATTGTGTCATTCTTCTACTGACAGGTTCACACAATTATGTTTTTGGGTGGTGAATCGGGAAAAGCAATTGCCATCCAAATTTGTAATTTCCCATTCATTTCTGACCAAAAATCAAGCCCAGAGATGCATGTACATAGTCATGGTGATGTCATTGCACATTGCGTGTAATGTTTGCCTTTTTAACATCACTGATCTGATGACTGCACATATCAGAACTTGATTTTCAGCAGGAAAGCCTGAATTTTTCTTGAGGGAATTTGGATCATTAGGTGATATCGTGCAAATGTCAAGTCTTTCATTCTTAGTGGGGTACAGAGCAGAAGCAGCAGTTGGTTAATGCAGTTACTACACTAGTGATCCCATGAAGGCAGATTATAAATTAAACACTGGTACAAATTACATACCATAGCACTGTTTACTTAAAATAAGATCTTAAATGTTCCCCATTGATGTAATTTCCAACAGTTCAATATCAGTGGCAGGTAAGGGCAGTGGCCAAAGCAAAAGGTATGTGCTATTTAGTTTAAAGAAAACTATCTAGGGATTAAATGTGCATCTTACGGTGAGCCCTTTGAGAGTATTGTCTGAGTGTGTCATTTAGTTTAGTTGTGTTAATTTTTCTTTCAAATTTTTGAAATGGTCGATATTTTTTAACAGATTTTTCTCTCAACTTGCCTGGATATTTGGAGCTCAGTTTTCCCTACTACCTTTCTCCCTCTTGTGGGGGAAGTGGGAGGATGGAGGTGCGCAGGGGAGACCCTGGGCAACATAAAACCCAGGCTTTTTAAGTTATCAATAACAACTGATCCACAAGTGTGGCGAGTGCTTCTACCAATGCCATTAAAACGAGCTGGCAGAAGGCACCCATCTGTAGGAGTTGGAGTTTGGGCTGCTTTGACTCGTATACAGTTTCACGGCTATTTGCTGAGCCTTTAGATGGAGCTGTGATGGGGTGTTGAAGAGAAAAATTGTAAATACATTTGAAAGTAAATAAGGTTGGTCAGCATCATTATTAGAAGATTTTGAAACTGTTAAACACTAAAGTTCAGGTGATTCATGAGTGGAAAAGCAATTTTGAAAACTTGTGTTAGGCATGAAATAATATAGGCTTGGCATAAAAAACTATTTCAGGTTTTCAATAATGTGTAACCTCGCTACTATCAACCACCCTTTGATATTAAGGAAAAAGAACAGGATGCCATCATGCTTATTTTTGCAGTGAGTTCTTTGATAGCTCTTTGATAACTGGTAACTTTGGTAACTTGGGTGGCACAGTGGGTAGCACTGCTGCCTCACAGCGCCAGCGACCCGGGTTCGATTCCGGCCTCGAGTCATCGTCTGTGTCGAGTTTGCATGTTCTCCCCGTGTCTGCGTGGGTTTCCTCCGGGTGCTCCGGTTTCCTCCCACACTCCAAAGATGTGCGGGTTATATTTGGCCATGTTCAATTGTACCTTAGCGTCAGGGGGGCTAGGAGGGTAAATTAGGAGGGTAAATATGTAGGGTTACAGGGATAAAACCTGGGTGGGATAGTTATTGGTTCAGGCTCATGGGCCAAATGGCCTGCTTCTGCACTGTAGATTCTATGAAACCTGTTGTTCAGAATGAGCTTCTGCAGATTGAACAGTGGATCCCAGCACCAAATTGAAGATCTTGATTTTCAGTGTTACACCTGTGCCACATTCCTCAGATGGTTTTCAATTCTTTTCTGCACACCTATCACCCATGGCTCCAAATAGCTGCTTCTGCAAGGCTGTGGTCACACTATAAGGGGTGGGGATTGTAGGATGTGGGAAATGATGAACTTGGAGGTCACAAAGCTAGAACTGTAGATACAATATTAAATCCTGTAAGATTACAAATTAGTCACAGATCAGGAAGATTACAGAATGTTTGCGGGTCCAGAGGATAACAAGGCAGTTGTGGATCCATGAGATTACAATTTGGTGGATGGGGGAATGATGCAAAATGAAGCACTTGAATTTAGTCAGTAGTTTCGGCCTTTTGTTTGGCTGATATCATAAGTCAAGAAGGTTTGGTTCACTGATTCCTTAACGGTAGATACTGTTATGTTAAAGTGTGCTGACATTCAGACATCAGTATTCTTACGTGTGAAATTTAGCATATTAGTCAGTTTCCACTGCATTGATCATTATCAATCCCATGCTCACTTTCACTTTTGCCCAATGTTTATTACCGTCTCCCACATATCTCTGCTCCCTTAAGGCCAATTTTGATGGTATCAGACAGGAACTTTCAGAAGTTAATTGGGGGAGTCTGTGGGAAGGCAAAGGGACGTCTGGTAAGTGGCATGCTTTCAAAAGTGTGTTAACCAGGGTTCAGGGTAAACACATTCCTCTGAGAGTGACGGGCAAGGCTGGCAGAAGTCAGGAACCCTGGATGACTCAGGATATTGAGGCCATGGTCAAGAAGAAGAACGAGGCACATGACATGCATAGGCAGCTCGGATCAAGTGAACCTCTTGAAGAGTATAGGGGGTGTAGGAGTAGAGTTAAGAGAGAAATCAGGAGGGCAAAAAGGGGACACGAGATTGTTTTGGCAGATAAGGCAAAGGAGAATCCAAAGAGCTTCGACGAATACATAAAGGGCAAAAGAGTAACAAGGGAGAGAGTAGGGCCTCTTAAGGATCAACAAGGTCATCTATGTGCGGATCCACAAGAGATGGGTGAGATCCTAAATGAATATTTCTCATCAGTATTTACTGTTGAGAAAAGCATGGACGTTAGGGAACTTGGGGAAATAAATAGTGATGTCTTGAGGAGTGTACATATTACAGAGAAGGAGGTGCTGGAAGTCTTAAAGCGCATCAAGGTAGATAAATCCCCGGGACCTGATGAAGTATATCCCAGGACGTTGTGGGAGGCTAGGGAGGAAATTGCGGGTCCCCTAGTCGAGATATTTGAATCATCGATAGTCACGGGTGAGGTGCCTGAAGATTGGAGAGTGGCAAATGTTGTGCCTTTATTTAAAAAGGGCTGCAGGGAAAAGCCTGGGAACTACGGGCCAGTGAGCCTCACATCTGTGGTGGGTAAATTGTTGGAAGATATTTTGAGAGACAGGATCTACAGTCATTTAGAGATGCAAGGACTGATTAGGGACAGTCAGCATGGCTTTGTGAGTGGAAAATCATGTCTCACAAATTTGATTGAGTTTTTTGAAAAAGTGAGAGAAATAAGAAAAGCAGGAGAAGTATATCTAAAATTTTGACATTTTAAAAATCTCTCAATCTGAAGTAACGAGATTCCAAACTTATTGTTTACATTCTGAGTGAGAGGAATTGATTAAGACTCTAAAAGTTACTGCACCATTAAAGGATATTTGGACTATTAATTATTAGTCTTGACTTTCTGACAAATTTACTAGGCAATTAAGTTGCAAATGCAGAAATGTCATGAAAAATCATATGAAGTTGAGAGCAATATGCCATTTTTATGAAGCCAACAAGCCAGTAAATGGTGAATCACAATTCCTGAAGGCTCGAGGCCAATTCCGGCAAGTTGGAGCAGCAATGGGAGAGGATGGACCACTGTTGAGTTGAGTTTTGGAAAATTGCAATTCCTGGAGGCTCGAGATCGAGTCTGAGCAATTTGAAACAGCAACAGGCGAGGATGGATTGCTTTAAAATAGTTTGAGAAATGGGGGAAAATAATCAGTATGATGTCACAGGTAAGTAGGTAGGTATTTTTCTATTGTTTTCTCTTTTTCTGTCTCTGCTTTAGGGAATTGGTTTAAATAAGAGCCAGGAAATTAAAAAAATCAGGGCAAGCAAAACGCTAAGTGAATTAATAGTAAAAGTATTCGCAAAGAGCAGCTTCACCTGAGTGAAAATTTCACCAGAGTGAAAGTAAATTTGGTGAGTATGGAAATTCGAGGTGTAAGGAGTGATACTTCATTATACATCTTTTTAAAAGGTTAAATTAGGACTGTGGGCTGAGTTTATAGTAAAGATGCAAAGTATAAGGTCTGCTGAGGTTAGAAACAGGAAAGGAGAGGCACCCTGTTGGGAGTTTTTTTTAATGGACCTCCGAAAAGTTCCAGAGATGTAGAGGAAAGGATTGCAAAGATGATTCTGGATAGGAGCGAACGTAACAGGGTAGTTGTTATGGGGGACTTTAACTTTACAAATATTGACTGGAAAAGCTATAGTTCGAGTACTTTAGAGGGGTCAGTTTTTGTACAATGTGTGCAGGAAGGCTTCCTGACATAGTGTGTAGATAGACCAACAAGAGGCGAGGCCACATTGGATTTGGTACTGGGTAATGAACCAGGCCAGGTGTTAGATTTGGAGGTAGGTGAGCACTTTGGTGATAGTGACCACAATTCGGTTACGTTTACCTTAGCAATGGAAAGGGATAGGTATATACCGCAGGGCAAGAGTTATAGCTGGGGGAAAGGAAATTATGATGCGATTAGGCGAGATTTGGGTGGCATAGGGTTGGGGAAGGAAACTGCAGGGGATGGGCACAATTGTAATGTGGAGCTTGTTCAAGGAATAGCTACTGCGTGTCCTTGATAAATATGTACCTGTCAGGCAGGGAGGAAGCAGTCGTGTGAGGGAACCGTGGTTTACTAAAGAGGTTGAATCTCTTGTGAAGAGGAAGAAGGAGACTTATGTAAAGATGAGACATGAAGGCTCAGGGCGCTTGAAAGTTACAAGTTAGCCAGGAAGGACCTGAAGAGAGAGCTAAGAAGGGCCAGGAGGGGACATGAGAAGTCTTTGGCAGGTAGGATCAAGGAAAACCCTAAAGCTTTCTATAGGTATGTCAGGAATAAAAGAATGACTAGGGTAAGATTAGGGCCAGTCAAGGACAGTAGTGGGATGTTGTGCATGGAGTCTGAAGAGATAGGAGAGGCACTAAATGAATATTTTTCATCGGTATTCAAACAGGAGAGGGACAGTGTTGTTGAGGGGAGTACTGAGATGCAGGCTGCTGGACTGGACGGATTGAGGTTCATAAGGCGGAGGTGTTAGCAATTCTGGAAAGGGTAAAAATAGATAAGTCCCCTGGGCCGGATGGGATTTATCCTAGGATTCTCTGGGAGGATAGAGGAGATTGCAGAGCCTTTGTGTCGTCATAGTCTACAGGAACAGTGCCAGAAGACTGGAGGATAGCAAATGTCCCCTTGTTCAAGAAGGGGAGTAGGGACAACCCTGGTAATTATAGACCGGTGAGCCTTACTTCTGTTGTGGGCAAAGTTTTGGAAAGGATTATAAGAGATAGGATTTATAATCATCTAGAAAGGAACAATTTGATTAGGGATAGTCAGCATGGTTTTATGAAGGGTAGGTCGTGCCTCACAAACCTTATTGAGTTCTTTGAGAAGGTGACTAAAGAGGTGGATGAGGGTAAAGCGGTTGATGTGGTGTATTGGATTTCAGCAAAGCGTTTGATAAGGTTCCCCATGGTAAGCTATTGCAGAAAATACGGACACATGGGATTGAGGTGATTTAGTGGTTTGGATCAGGAATTGGCTAGCTGTAAGAAGACAGGGTGGTGGTTGATGGGAAATATTCATCCTGGAGTTCAGTTACTAATGGTGTACCGCAAGGATCTGTTTTGGGGCCACTGCTGTTTGTCATTTTTATAAATGACCTGGATGAGGGCGTAGAACCGTGGGCGGCACGGTAGCACAGTGGTTAGCACTGCTGCTTCACAGCTCCAGGGACCTGGGTTCGATTCCCGGCTTGGGTCACTGTCTGTGTGGTGTCTGCATGGGTTTCCTCCGGGTGCTCCGGTTTCCTCCCACAGTCCAAAGATGTGCGGGTTAGGTTGATTGGCCATGCTAAAATTGCCCCTTAGTGTCCTAAGATGCGTAGGTTAGAGGGATTAATGGGTAAAATATGTAGGGATATGGGGGTAGGGCATGGGTGGGATTGTGGTCGGTGCAGACTCGATGGGCCGAATGGCCTCTTTCTGTACTGTAGGATTTCTATGATTCTAGAAGGATGGGTTAGTAAATTTGCGGATGACACTAAAGTCGGTGGAGTTGTAGACAGTGCGGAGGAAAGTGGCAGGTTACAGAGGGACATGGATAAGCTGCAGAGCTGGGCTGAGAGGTGGCAAATGGAGTTTAATGCGGAAAAGTGTGAGGTGATTCACTTTGGAAGGAGTAACAGGAATACAGAGTACTGGGCTAATGGTAAGATACTTGGTAGTGTGGATGAACAGAGGGATCTGGGTGTCCATGTGCATAGATCCTTGAAAGTTGGCACCCAGGTTGATAGGGTTGTTAAGACATACGGTGTGTTAGCTTTTATTGGTAGAGGGATTGAGTTTCGGAGCCATGAGGTCTTGCTGCAACTGTACAAAACTCTGGTGCGGCCGCACTTGGAGTATTGCGTACAGTTCTGGTCGCCGCATTATAGGAAAGATGTGGAAGCGTTGGAAAGGGTACAGAGGAGATTTATCAGGATGTTGCCTGGTATGGTGGGAAGATCGTATGAGGAAAGGCTGAGGGACTGGAGGTTGTTTTCGTTAAAGAGAAGAAGGTTAAGAGGTGACTTAATAGAGGCATACAAGATGATCAGAGGATTAGATAGGGTGGATAGTGAGAGCCTTTTTCCTCGGATGATGATAGCTAGCACAAGGGAACATAGCTTTAAATTGAGGGGTTATAGATATAGGACAGATGTCAGAGGTAGGTTCTTTACTCAGAGAGTAGTAAGGGCGTGGAATGCCCTGCCTGCAGCAGTAGTGGACTCGTCAACATTAAGAGTATTCAAATGGTTATTGGATAAACATATGGATGATATTGGAATAGTGTAGATTAGAGGGGCTTTAGATTGGTTTCACTGGTCGGCGCAACATCGAGGGCCGAAGGGCCTGTACTGCGCTTCTATGTTCTATAAGCTAAATGTAATAAACAAGATTATTACCTAGATTAAAAGCTATAAATAGACAATTGAGTGATATTTAAATTTGGCAACCCAGTTAGTTAACTGAAATATAACACAGATGTCAGGGCATGTAAAGTATAACCGCTGTAGCAAGTATAGCTCATAGACACCAATGTGATCCACAACACCCACATCTGCAATTAGTGTCTGCAGCTCTAGGAACTTGGCTGAGTTGGGGAAGCAGGCCCGAAGGGCTGAATTTGCCTAGTTCTGCTTTTAATTCCTATGTTGATGAGCTGGAGTCTGAGCTTCAGCCACTAATGTGTCTGGGATGGAGAAAGTTACTGGGACACTTTGTTCCAGGAGACAGTCACACCCCCCTTAGGTTAGGTACTTCAGATTTGGTCTGTGGTCAGGGAAGGAAAAGTGTGCCTGAGTGAGGCAGGTATGGGAACCCAGAATTTTGCATTGCAGGAGGCTCAGCCATTGCATTTACTGGACAGGTATGAGTTTTTTTCAGCTTGTCCAGGTGAGAGTAGGATTGCAGGGAGGATGAGCAAACTGATCACATCACAAATATAAGGGGACATTCAAGTTAGAGAGTAAATGGCATGTAGCACTGCTAGGGGATCGATACTGTTCTCTGCAGCTGGGATTGAGAATAGCAAAGGCTGTGTTGCCTACCAGTAGCAGGGTTGAGGGCATCTACTTGGGGCTGGAGAGGCGCTTGGAGTAGGGGCAAGATCCAGTTTTTGTAGTCCACATAGCTGCCAATGACAGAGGTAGGACTAAGGAGGAGGTTCTGCTATAGTATGCGCAGCTAGGGGCTAAATGAAACGTCCGAACCATTCCTGGATTACTAAAACTATGAGCAAATTGGCATGGGGTCAGTAAGTTCAGAGAGTTGAATGTGTGACTGAAAGATTAGTATGGGAGGAATCAGTAAGAATTCATGGGGCATTGGCACTGGAAAAAGAGGGAGCTGTATCTTTGGAACAGGTTTCATTTGAACCATGCTGGAACCAGTGTGCTGGCAAATTGAGAAACTGGATCTGTAGTTAAGGCTTTAAACTAAAAAGTGGGCTGGAAGATTTGTGAGAGGGGAAATGTAGAAAGTTAAGGAGAAAGGACAAGGCAATAGTAGTGCAGGGTAGTGATTTAGGTCATGATAACCATAGTGTTATAGGAAGGGACAAAGCTTACAAACGGTTGCACCAGGCGATAGGATCAGAGTTGAAGAGCAATGTGCCTAGTCCCATTACCCCGCCTTTTCCCCATAACCATGCAAAGTATTTTTATTATCTAATTCCCCTTTGACCACGATTGAATCTAACTCATTGCACTATCATCCATGCACTGAGTGTGATGGAGTTAGATTCAGTCGTGGTCAAAAGGTTTCACTGGTCGGCGCAACATTGAGGGCCGAAGGGCCTGTACTGCGCTGTAATGTTCTACAAGCTAAATGTAATAAACAAGATTATTACCTAGATTAAAAGCTATAAATAGACAATTGAGTGATATTTAAATTTGGCAACCCAGTTAGTTAACTGAAATATAACACAGATGTCAGGGCATGTAAAGTATAACCGCTGTAGCAAGTATAGCTCATAGACACCAATGTGACCCATATGGTACTCCACTAGTTACAGTCTGTCAACCTGATCCTTTATCCCAGCTCTGTTTTCTGTTTAATAGTCCAACCATGAGTTCCCATCGTGCGCAGTAATCTTCATATGGCACTTTATTTAAGGTTGAGGAACTTCAGTTATCTGGAGAAACTGAGGCTGTCCATCTTGGAGAAAGTTGAGAGGAGATCGGATAGAAGTTTTAAAAATCATTAGGGGTTTGGATGGAGCAGATTCTTGAACGATAAGGGAGTAGAGCATTTTGTTGGCCAGAATCAGAACAGCCATGATTTTATTGAATGACACAGCAGGCTCAGGGGCCACATGGCCTACTCGTCTTCCTGCTCCTATTTCTTATGTTCCAATGTTCACTGGGTATCTTTGCCTTGCTACAAATTGATGACAGGTTTGCACATTAATATATTGTTCAGACAAAATCAATTCCAATGCTGCACTAGATGACACAAAAATGCAAACTGGATCCACTTGCGTTAGTAGTTCCTGACTCTGCAATGTCGGTGCAGACTCGATGGGCCGAATGGCCTACTTCTGCACTGTAGGGTTTCTATGATTTCTATGATTTAGAACCATAGAACACTACAGCACAGAAACAGGCCTTTTGGCCCTTCTTGGTTGTGCTGAACCATTTTCTGCCTAGTCCCACTGACCTGCACCTGGACCATATCCCTCCACACCCCTCTCATCCATGTACCTGTCCAAGTTTTTCTTGTGTTAAAAGTGAGCCTGCATTCACCACCTCATCTGGCAGCTCATTCCAAACTCCCACCACTCTGTGTGAAGAAGCCCCCCCTAATATTCCCTTTAAACTTTCCCCCCCTCACCCTTAACCCATGTCCTCTAGTTATTTTCTCCCCTAGCCTCAGTGGAAAAAGCCTGCTTGCATTCACTCTATACCCATCATAATTTTATACACCTCTATGAAATCTCCCCTCATTCTTCTGCGCTCCAGGGAATAAAGTCCTAACTTATTCAGCCTTTCTCTGTAACTCAGTTTCTCAAGTCCCAGCAACATCCTTGTAAACCTTCTCTGCACTCTTTCAACCTTATTAATATCCTTCCTGTAATTAGGTGACCAAAACTGCACACAATACTCTAAATTCGGCCTCACCAATGTCTTATACAACCTCACCATAACATTCCAACTCCTGTACTCAATACTTCGATTTATAAAGGCCAATTTACCAAAAGCACTCTTTATGACCCTATCTACCTGTGACGCCACTTTTAGGGAATTATGTATCTGTATTCCCAGATCCCTCTGTTCTACTGCACTCTTCAGAGTCCTACCATTTACCTTGTATGTTCTACCTTGGTTTGTCCTTCCAATGTGCAATCCCTCACACTTGTCTGCATTAAACTCCATCTGCCATTTTTCAGCCCATTTTTCTAGCTGGTCCAAATCCCTCTGCAAGCTTTGAAAACCTTCCTCACTGTCCACTACACCTCCAATCTTTGTATCATCAGCAAATTTGCTGATCCAATTTACCACATTATCATCCGGATCATTGATATAGATGACAAACAACAATGGACCCAGCACTGATCCCTGTGGCACACCACTAGTCACAGGCCTCCACTCAGATAAGCAATCCTCCACTACCACTCTCTGGCTTCTTCCATTGAGCCAAAGTCTAATCCAATTTACTACCTCTCCATGTATACCTAGCGACTGAACCTTCCTGACTAACCTCCCATGCGGGACCTTGTCAAAGGCCTTACTGAAGTCCATGTAGACAATATCCACTGCCTTCCCTTCATCCACTTTCCTGGTAACCTCCTCGAAAAACTCTAATAGATTGGTTAAACATGACCTACCACGCACAAAGCCATGTTGACTCTCCCTAATTCCCTGTCTATCCAAATATTTGTAGATCCTATCTCTTAGTACTCCTTTCAGTAAGTTACCTACTACGGACGTCAAACATACCGGCCTATAATTTCCCGCATTACTTTTTGAGCCTTTTTTAAACAACGGAACAACATGAGCTATCATCCGGCACCTCACTCGTGGATACCGACATTTTAAATATATCTGCCAGGGCCCCTGCAATTTCAACATTAGTCTCCTGTCCGGTCCTGGGGATTTATCTACTCTGATTTGCCTCAAGAAAGCAAGCACCTCCTCCCCTTTAATCTGTATAGGTTCCATGACCTCCCTACTTGTTTGCCTTATTTCCATAGACTCCATGCCAGTTTCCTTAGTAAATACGGATGCAAAAAACCCATTTAATATCTCCCCCATTTCTTTTGGTTCCATACATAGCCGACCACTCTGATCTTCAAGAGGACCAATTTTATCCCTTACTATCCTTTTGCTCTTAATATACCTGTAGAAGCTCTTAGGATTATCCTTCACCTTGTCTGCCAAAGCAACCTCATGTCTTTTAGCCCTCCTGATTTCTTGAGTAGTTTCTTGCACTTTTTATACTCAAGCATCTTATTTGTTCCCTGTTGCCTATAAATGTCATACATCTCTCTCTCCTTCTTGATCAGAGTTCCAATATCCCTCGAGAACCAAAGTTCCTTATTCTTGTTCACTTTGCCTTTAATCCTGACAGGAACATATAAACTCTGCACACTCAATTTCTCCTTTGAAGGCCTCCCACTTACCAATCACATCCTTGCCGAAAAAAAGCCAGTCCCAATCCACGCTTTTTAGATCCTTTCTCATTTCTTCAAATTTGGCTTTTTTCCAGTTTAGAACCTCAACCCAAGGACCAGATCTATCTTTATCCATGATCAAGTTGAAACTAATGGCGTTATGATCACTGGAACCAAAGTGTTCCCCTACACACACTTCCGTCACTTGTCCTAACTTGTTTCCTAATAGGAGATCTAATATTGCATCCTGTCTAGTTGGTACCGCTATATATTGATTTAGAAAATTTTCCTGAACACATTTTACGAACTCTAACCCGTCTAGACCTTTAACAGTATGGGAGTCCCAATCTATATGTGGAAAATTAAAATCCCCTACTATCACAACTTTGTTTCCTGCAGTTGTCTGCTATCTCTCTGCAGATTTGCTCCTCCAATTCTCACTGACTATTGGGTGGTCTATAATACAACCCCATTAATGTGGTCATACCTTTCCTGGTTCTCAGCTCCACCCATATGGCCTCGGTAGACAAGCCCTCTAATCTGTCCTGCATGTATGTCTTGTCATATTCTAGTAATCGCTGAAGTTTTCATGCTCCATTCCTCAGCTGTATGGAGTATCCTGTACTTCACTTCTACCTGTCATTGAGTTCTTAATGGTGTAAGTCAATAATACAAGGTAATGTTTATGCAATTATTTTTCATAGCATTCCCTTTGAGAATATCTGCAGAAATTTGTTACAAATACTTGAAATTTGCAGACCCATATAAGGACCTTGTGAAATTCTTCCAGCTTAAAGTAGAACCTGATTCCGTGGGATACAGAAATTAGGAGAATTATTTTGTGCAGAAAGATTTTATTTCAAAAGCAGATTATATTTACTAATTTTCACCTTTAAGGTAATTTTTTAAAACATTGCTTTTTAACTGAAGGCCTACAATTTAATATTTTGCTTTCATAGCTACAAAATAAAAAAGCACCATTTCTCATATGCAGCCATTGCATTCACTTTTAGTGGAATGCCTTTGACTTTGTGATATTTTTATAAAATTGCACTAGCTTCTAGGTAATGATATGGAAGATTTAAAAATATTCCAATGCAAGCAATAAATCATACAACAGAAATTGCTTCTTTAAAAAAGAGAATTCAATAAGAATTTCTGATAAGCAGGCAGCCCAGTGTTTATAGAATATAGAGGTTGTTAAATGAAGAAATTGATAGCCATAATGTGTTTTATTTATTTTTACTCTTTCATTTTGCTTTGGTCATTGGCTCCAGTTCCACAACTCCATTGTGGTAAATCCACTATCTGACATTCTCAGCAGAGAGCAGTTTTCAAGGACACCCAATGCATGGTTTTTGGAAATGTGCATCCTCAATGTTTGCATAACAGCTTCAGAACTTGGGCCATTGTCATCTTTACCATTGTCACCATGGCTTTATGTACTGACATTTTTGATGCCGTTTTTTGTCCATGACATTTTGGCAAACAAAATGCAAATGATCAGGTAACATCTCTTGAGGCAACTCCAATAGAGTCATAGTCTGTTGAAGTTTTGTATAAACGCTGTCTCTGAAGTGATTTTACCTGTGTGTTGCTTGTGTGTTCAATTATTTTTTCCTTTATTTTACTTTTTTGTTTGATGAACTCCCTCCTCCACCTCTTGGGACACTAAGACCAATTTAAAATTCCATATTTTCCCATGCAGGGAATCATCATTTCCGTTGAAATGCTAACCTTTTTTAAACACAACCCAGAGTTGCAGAGCTCTGGTTGCAAAACAACTCCTTTCCAGTTGTATTTGACTTGAAAATTAAAACAACTAACAAGGTTGAAACATCCGAGTCCATGCTTTTCCACCTCTGATTCTCCATTATTTACTTTAGGACTTTTGTAATGGGTCAAAACTCCTGCATTTCTTCACTGCCCCACCCACACACTCCTTGTCTTTACTAAAGATTAGTTTTTTTGGATTAATTTCCCTTGATTGATATTCAAGTGATTAGTTTTTGATGAGTCAGTAATTCATGTAATGAGAATGTAACAACACTTACTCACCACAACCACAAGTAACTTGTGAAATATTTTTTCCATTGCTGCAATTAAATATTTTTTATACAGTTGGAATATTACATTCAGTTTTGAGCATCGCTTTATAGGAAGGATCTTAGCTGTGGAAAGGGTACTATGAGGAGCTATTAGAATGTTGTAGGAAGTTAAAAGTTATAGTTATGAAGGAAGTCTTGAAAAACTTCACTGATAGAGCCAGCTAAGCGGGATTTAATGGAAATGTTCAGGGTGGAGATGCTCAGATGGGGGAACCAAGGGACTCTCTGCCATCCCTCCATAGGCTGCTACGATCTCTCAGGCTGTAGTGCCGGCCTTCATTGCTAAACTTGCTGCTTGCTGCTAGTCCAATCCTAAAATCACCCCCATCTCCCAGCACATATGCCTGTGGAGGTTGGAGTCCCAGCATATATGTCTGTGGAGGGGGGTGCAGTGACTGGATCTGTCCCTGTGCCATCCACTGCTTTAATTAATGTGTTGGAAGCACCTGGACCAAATGCAGAGAGGCTGTCACCTTTAAAGCAGACTAGCTTTTTTCTAATCTCTGTTATAAATGAAAGGCAGCATTTCAGAGTTTGCCTGATTACATTAAATGCTGGATAAAGTAACGGCTTTTTCTGAGCATAAAGTATTGGTGTAGAGTTTTGTGTGGAAAAATAAGTTATCTTGTTTTTCTTGCCATTATTATTTGAAGCACATTTGACACATTTTATTAGAATTGGAGATGATGATGGGTGGTGCGGGAGCGGAATGAAGTGTCTGGAAACAGAAGAAGCACCAAAGCCCATGATTTCTCTCCTAGGCTCTGACCAGGAAAGCATCCCGGCCATGCAAAATGGTGCCTAGGGAGCTCTTGCATTATCTGTGAAGGCAGATGGGCCTCCGTTTTAAAGTTTGTTTTTCTGAAAGATTGCAGCACTCCCTCTCCCTCAATACTGCTTTTTTTTAAAGTTTATTTATTATTGTCACAAGTAGGCTTACATTAACACTGCAGTGAAATTACTATGAAAGTTCCCTAGTCGCCACTCTCCGGCGCCTGTTCAGGTACACTGAGGGAGAATTTAGCATGGCCAATGCACCTAACCAACATGTCTTTTGGACTGTGGGAGGAAACTGGAGCACCCAAAGGAAACCCAAGCAGACACGGGGAGAGACAGCGCAGACTCCGCACAGACAGTGATCCAAACCGGGAATCGAACTTGGGTCTCTGGCATTGTGAGGCAGCAGTGCTCACCACTGTGCCAACGTGCCCCCCCCCCCCCCCCCAGTTAACACTGGATCAGCCAGGGTTTTCTGCCCAAGACTGGGAGTTGGACTAATAAATTTCTGATTTAAAGGCAAATTACTGTGAATGCTGGAATCTGAAACAAAAAAGAAAATACTGTAAAATCTCAACAGGTCTGACAGCATCTGTGGAGAGAGAATAAAGCTAACTTTTCAAATCTGGATGACCCTTTGTCAGAGCTGAAGACAAAGAAAATAGGACGAGACTTATACTACGGGTGGTTTGATTGACAAAATGTTATAGACAAAAAGACAATGGGAATGTAAATGATGATCGTGGCTCAGAAGGGTGCTGATCATGGCCCACTAAGAGATCCGAATGTGTAAATGGCAGAACAAAGCTAAGCAGAGTGTCAAAGGATAACCTGAGGCACGTAACACATAGTCCTTGCGGGGAGGGAGGGGGAAGCCTGATGGAAGGTGAGAATTTTAAAAATGATTTTAGAAATGAAAATTTAAAATATAATGAAAAAGATAAAAATTAATAAGATAATGGAATGAAGGTGGAAGAGAGAGTTCGTGCTTTGAAGTTGTTGAACTCGATGTTGAGTCCGGAAGGTTGTAAAGTGCCTAATTGGAGGACCAGGTACTCTTCAAGTTTGTGTTGGGCTTCACTGGAACATTGCAACGGGCCAAGGATGGACATGAGCAAGACCAAAGGTGTTCTACAAAGTGGTCACTCTGTCTATAGTCTCTCTGATGTAGAGTAAATCGCATTGGGAGCTATGAATGCAATAGACCAGGTTAAAGGAGGTGTACGTGAAGTGTTGCTTCATTTAAAAAGAGTGTTTGGGCCCTTGGATAGTAAGCAAGGAGGAGGTAAAGGGGCAGTTGTTGTACCTTCTATGATTATATGGGAAGGTGATGTGTTAGATATGATGGAAGAATGGACTACAGAATGCTGATGGGAGTGAGGGGAAGATGTGTTTGGTGGTGGCATTATGCTGGAGTTGGCAGAAATGGCAGAGACCGCCATTCCTTTCACTTACCATTTCAACACGCCATCTTAGCCTCGTCCACATATCCATTCTTGGCTTGTTGCAATGTTCCAGTGAAGCCCAATGCAAACTGGAGGAACAGCACCTGATCTTCTGATGAGGCACTTTGCAGCCTTCTGGATATTTTCCTCCACCTTCACCCAATTTCCTTTTTTAAATTTTATTTTCATTTTATCCTATTTTTTTTTCCATTAATTTCCATTTCTTCCACTGTTTTCTTTTAAATCCCGCTTTTGATCTTGTTTCCCCCCCCCCCCCCCCCCCCCCCAAACTAGGGCTATCTGATACATGGTTGTCCTTTGACACTCTGCTTACCTTTGTTCTGCTATTAACACATTCCAATCTATTAATGGACTGCTATCAGCACCCTTCTCAGCCATGATCACCACTATTTCCATTCCCTTTGTCTTTTTGTCTGACATTTTGTCAATTGCCACCCCTCCCCCCCCCCCCCCCCCCCCCATCCTTACAGTATAAATTTCATCCTATTTTCTTTGCCTTCAGCTCTGACAAAAGGATCACCCAGACTCCAAACATTGGCTCTAGTCTCCAGATGCTGCCAGACCTGCTAAGATTTTCCAGCGTTTTCCGTTCTTGCAATCACTTTGACTCTGAGATGGGAGTACTAACACTGAGCCGTAGCAACCCCCTGAATTGAGGAATTAGGGCCTATGTGTACAATAGACCAAAAAGCTTCCTTTTATAATGCATATGAATGTTTTGAGTCTTTTTATCGTTAATTCATATACTTTGCAAGCCAAATAAAATCTTGATATGACTTGAATCCTAGGGAACAATCAAAAGGCACTTTCTCACTACCAATAGTGGCTCAAAATTTAAAGCGAAAGAAACACTATCACTACTCCTACCACTATGCATTTCTTGCTATCTCACCCCGCCTCCATCACTCTGAAACTTCCAGTGTTTACTCTGACTCACACGCAATGGCATTGAGCCCTTTGTAAAAAAAAATAGCAAATGTTTGGTTGCAGGCAGGAACGTGGTCTCTTGGCTTTTGTCATTATACATGATTCACTGGCAGTTTGATATTAGAATCATTCAACTTGAATCTGCTCATGTATAAAGCAAACGATTCAAGAAATAATTGCTTGCATGAAGGAAGTAGCAATTGCTAGAATATTATCTAATGAGCAACAGAATGTTAGCCAGAGACTCTCAGGTATGATGACCGCTCTAGCAGAAGAGGCTTCTTGCTCACCCTGAAGTACAAGGGAAACTATACAAATAACTCTGGATGAGTTAACTCTTTGTTGATCAGTAGCCTGATAAGCTATTACAAATCCATTGGAAGAATTACAATGTTTTATCTATTACAGGGTTGTTGGAGTGGGAAAACCTGCGATGTGACATGTAGGTGGTTTTCAGGCCCCTAAGTTGTCACATTCCAAGGTTGTCTATGATGCTGTTTATGATTCTTACAGTACGCTTTTACTGAAAGTTATTTTTTTTCCATCCCAGTAAAATCTGTGGAAACTATCTGAAACGGCACATTATTATTCTGGTAGCATAGATCACTGGAAATATGTTTTCACTGATACATTTCCATCAGTGGTAAATTCTGGTTTTTATATTACAAGTTTTTCTGACATACAAAACTGGGGTTGTGTTCCTGTTAGATTTGTTAGCAAGACAATTCATATGTCAGGGTGGCACCGTGGCACAGTGGTTAGCACTGCTGCCTCATAATGCCAGGGACCTGGGTTCAATTCTGCCCTCGGTCACTGTCTGTGTGGAGTTTGCACATTCTCCCAGTGTCTGCATGGGTTTCCTCCGGGTGCTCCGGTTTCCTCCCACAGTCCAAAGATGTGCGGGTTAGGTTGATTGGCCATGCTAAAAAATTGCCCTTAGTGTCCTGAGATGCGTAGGTTAGAGGGATTAGTGGGTAAGTATGTAGGGATATGGGGGTAGGGCCTGGGTGGGATTGTGGTTGGTGCAGACTCGATGGGCCGATTGGCCTCTTTCTGTACTGTAAGATTTCTATGATTCTACTGAACCAATTTTGACTGCCACTGTTCCTGCACACTTAAGTTTTTAAAGTTTATTTATTAGTCACAAGTAAGGCTTACATTAACACTGCAATGAAGATACTCTGAAATTCCCATTGTCGCCACAGTCCGGCGCCTGTTCTGTTCAATGCGCCTAATCAGCACATCTTTCAGAATGTGGGAGGAAACCGGAGCACTCGGAGGAAACCCACGCAGACATGGGGAGAATGTGTAAACTCCACATAGACAGTGCCCAAGCCAGGAATTGAACCTGGGTCCCTGGCGCCGTGAAGCAGCAGTACTAACTAACCACTGTGCTACCGTGCCGCTCCTTAAGGGCAGACAATCTAAGTCTAGTTAGTACATGAATAGGGATTGAATTAAGTCCAACATTTATTTTTTGTTCATCTTTAATGAAGAGATGAAATCGCTGGGCCTCTGACGCAAATCTTTGTCTCGTCATTGGACGCAGGTGAGGTCCCAGAGGATTGGAGGATAGCTAATGTGGTCCCGTTATTTAAGAAGGGTAGGAAGGATAACCCGGGTAATTATAGGCCGGTGAGCTTGACATCCGTGGTGGGGAAGTTGTTGGAGAAGATTCTTAGAGATAGGATGTATGCGCATTTAGAAAGGAATAAACTCATTAACGATAGTCAGCATGGTTTTGTGAGAGGGAGGTCATGCCTCACTAACCTGGTGGTGTTTTTTGAAGAAGTGACCAAAATGGTTGACGAGGGAAGGGCCGTGGATGTCGTCTATATGGACTTTAGTAAAGCGTTTGACAAAGTCCCTCATGGTAGGCTGGTGAAAAAGGTTGGATCTCATGGGATAAAGGGGGAGGTGGCTAGATGGGTGGAGAACTGGCTTGGTCACAGAAGACAGAGGGTGGTAGTGGAAGGGTCTTTTTCCGGCTGGAGGCCTGTGACTAGTGGTGTTCCGCAGGGCTCTGTATTGGGACCTCTGCTGTTTGTGATTTATATAAATGATCTGGAAGAAGGTGTAACTGGGGTGATCAGTAAGTTTGCGGACGACACAAAACTGGCAGGACTTGCAGATAGTGAGGAGCATTGTCAGAAGCTACAGAAGGATATAGATAGGCTGGAAATTTGGGCAAAGAAATGGCAGATGGAGTTCAATCCTGATAAATGCGAAGTGACGCATTTTGGTAGAAATAATGTAGGGAGGAGCTATATGATAAATGGCAGAACCATAAAGGGTGTAGATACACAGAGGGACCTGGGTGTGCAAGTCCACAGATCCTTGAAAGTGACGTCACAGGTGGTGAAGAAGGCATATGGCATCCGTGCCTTTATAGGACGGGGCATAGAGTATAAAAGTTGGGGTCTGATGTTGCAGATGTATAGAACGTTGGTTCGACCGCATTTGGAATACTGCGTCCAGTTCTGGTCGCCACACTACCAGAAGGACGTGGAGGCTTTGGAGAGAGTACAGAGGAGGTTTACCAGGATGTTACCTGGTATGGAGGGGCTTAGTTATGAGGAGAGATTGGGTAAACTGGGGTTGTTCTCCCTGGAAAGATGGAGGATGAGGGGAGACTTAATAGAGGTGTATAAAATTATGAAAGGCATAGATAGGGTGAACGGTGGGAAGCTTTTCCCCAGGTCGGTGGTGACGTTCACGAGGGGTCATAGGTTCAAGGTGAAGGGGGGGAGGTTTAACACAGATATCAAACGGACATATTTTACACAGAGGGTGGTGGGGGCCTGGAATGCGCTGCCAGGCAAGGTGGTGGAGGCGGACACACTGGGAATGTTTAAGACTTATCTAGACAGCCATATGAACGGAGTGGGAATGGAGGGATACAAAAGAATGGTCTAGTTTGGACCAGGGAGCGGCGCGGGCTTGGAGGGCCGAAGGGCCTGTTCCTGTGCTGTATTGTTCTTTGTTCTTTAAGGGTTTTTGATAAAACTAGTTAAACAGCCTCAACTACATTTCCATAGTACATCTCAAAATTGGCATTCATTTGTCAGACTCACTTGAATGCCATCAGGATAGCAGGAAATTTAGTTAGCATGTCAGCATAGAATTCAAGCAGTGTGTGCAGACTAGACGAAGCTTCACTCTACAACTAGCCCATGTTGCCTAACCCGAGGATAACTGATCATTCAAGATTCCCAAAACAGAAAAATGTGTGTCCTCAGCATTAATATCTTTCAGTTTAATAATTTTTTTAAAAATTGAGGATAAACTTAACAAAATACTTCTGGTGCACACTTTTATGTATCCTCCTGTTTTATTACCCTTAAAATATGCCCATTGTAATCCATCTTGCTCTGTCTCAGACTTCCCTACCTGCCACTCACAACTTCACTGTAGTCTTCAGTACACTGCGTTATGTATGGACTCTTCTCTTTCTCTCTCTTCCTCCCCTGCCAACCCCCCAATCAAAAAAAAATTGTGGCTTTGCATACCTTTCTTTCCTCAACCCTGTCTACTTGGCCATGTGCCTACTGCCGATGAGAAATTGTTCTCTAGCTTCTCACATGTTCTTAGTGCCCAAGACAAAAGATGTGACTTTCTTTTCCAAATCCCCTTTTCCAAAGCAGCACAGTTGAAGTCAGCAGAAAAATCAAACCCACTTATCTGCAGCAGCAGGCCAGATACTTTAATAATTTATTTCTTTGGCAGAAATCACTGGACACACCGTTGAAAGTGTTACTTTGTACCAGAGCTGAAGTCAAGTACAGCAAGAATGAATGGTGGAAAGTTGTGTTTTAAAATATATAACTGGTGATGGCTGGTTTACTGCAGGGGGAGTTAGAGATGTTGTTTATTCTCTCTGCCGCATTATCTTTCAGATATGGCTACAGGCCGTTTAAAATGACAGTGCTCTCAATTGTATAATATGCAGTAAAAATGTGTATATTTGCAATAAATATGCCTTCATCTTTGTTGCAAATCAACTACCACTTGTTTTTTCCTTGTGTAAATGTAAATAGCTGTAGAACAAGTAGACATATGTCTCTGATCCTCTCTGCTGCACAGCACCTGAATTAATTTTGGAGCAAGTATGTGTACATGTTGATATATTTCTTAGTCACAAATCCTTTGTACCCTGTATCATAATGTTTCCCTGCAAAATGTAGAGTAGAAGCATAAAACCACACATTTTATGTTTTATATCTATCAAAAATCTTGTATTGTGCAACAGTTAAGCTTTTCCATTATAGGGGAGGCGGTGGTTCAATGGTATTGTCACTGGATTAATTATCTAGAGACCCAGGGTAATGCTCTGGGGACCCGGGTTTGAATCTCATCATGGCAGACGGTGGAATTTAAACTCAAATTGAAGTTGAATGATGACCATGAAACCATTTGTCAATTGTTGTAAAAAAAAGCGCAACTGGTTGACTAATGTCTTGCATGTGACTCCAGACCCACAGCAATGTGATTGACTCTTAACTGGCCTAGCAAGTCACTCAGTTGTATTCAACCATTACAAAGGAAACTAAAAGGAATGAAACCGAATGGACCACCCGATGTTGACCTCGGCACTGGAAACAACAACGGCAAACCCAAAGATGTCCTCATTAACATCTGGGGCCTTGTGCCAACATTGGGAGAGGATAGCTGTCTCACAGACTATTCAAGCAACAGCCTGACATAGCTAAACTCACTGAATCATACCTTACAGATAATATCCCAGACACCATCACCATTCCTGGGTATGTTGTCATCTTACTGGCAGGACAGACCCAGCAGAGGCGACGGCACTGTGGGAGGGAGTTTGCCTTGGAAGTCCTCAACATTGACTCTGGACCCCGTGAAGTCTTGTGGTACCAGGTAAAACATAGGAAAGGAAACTTCCTGCTAAGTACCACATGCTATCCGTCCTCAATTAATGAATCTACTCCATGCTGAACAGAACTTGGAGGAAGTGCTGAGGGTAATAAGGGTACAGAATGTCTATCACTAAGAGTGGCTCAGCAGTACCACCATACCACCACAAATCGAACTGGCTGTCCTAAAGGGCCTGGTTTTTTTAGACTGGGACTGTGGCAGGTGGTGAGGGAACCAACGAGGGAAGAACATACTTGATCTCAGCCTCATCAACTTGCCTGCCACAGATGCATCAGTTCCTGACCGACTTTTTTGTGGAGACAAAGTCCCGTCTTCATTTTAAGGATACCCTCTGACATGTAGTGTGACACTACTATCGTGCTAAATGGAACAGACTTCTAACATCTATCAACTCAAGACTGGGCATCCGTAAGGAGCTGTTGGCCATCAATAGCAATGGAATTGTACTCAACCACAACATATAACCTCATGGCCTGACATATCCCCCACTCTACCATTGCCACCAAGCTAGAGGTTCAACCCTGATTCCACAAAGAGTAAAGGAGGGCATGCCAGGAGCTACATCAGGCATACCTAAAAATGAGGTGCCAACCTGGTGAAGCTAATGCACAGGATTACTTGTGGAACAAAAAGCATAAGCAGCAAGTAATAGTGCTAAGCAATTCAACAACACTGGATCAGTTCTAAGGTCTGCAATCCTATGACAATGGTGGTGGACAATTAAGCAACTCACTGGAGGAGGCTCCATGAATATCCCCATCCTCAATGCTGGAGGAACCCTGCACGTTAATGTAGAAGATAAGGCTGAAGCATTCACAACAGTCTTCAGCTAGAATTGCCACATGTATAATCCATCTCGGCCTCCCCGGAGGCCCCAAGGGTTATAGATGGCAGTTTTCAGCCAATTCAATTCACTCCATGTGATATCAAGAAACGACTGAAAGCATTGGATACTGCTAAGGCAATGGGCCCTGGCAACATTCCATAATAGTACTGAAGATTTGTGCTCCAGAACATAATGCACCCCAAGCCAAGCTACAATACTGGCATCTACCCAGCAACGTGGAAAATTGTCTAGGAATGTCCTGGACACAACACATAGGACAAATCCAACCCAGCCAATTACCGCCCCATCATTCTACATTCGATCATCAATAAAGTGATGGAAGGGTCCTCAACCATGCTATCAAATGGCACTTAGTCAGCAATAAGCTGCTCACGGATGCTCAGTTTGTGTTCAGCCAGGGTCACTCAGCTCCTGACTTCATTACAACCTTGGTTCAAACATGGATAAAAGAGCTGAATGCCAGAAGTGGAGTGAGAGTGACAGCCTCATCATCAAAGCAGCATTTCACCAAATATGGCATCAAGGAGACCTAGCAACATTGGAGTCGATGGAAATTGGGGAAAACCCTCCACTGGTTGGAGTCATACCTGGCATAAAGGAAGGTGGTTGTGATGATTGGAAGTCAATCATCTCAGCTCCAGCACAGTATTCCAGGGGTTCCTCAGGATAGGGTCCTGGGCCCAAACATCTTGAACTGCATCATCAATGACCTTCCATCTATCATAAGGTCAGAAGTGAGGATGTTCGCTGATGACTGCATGATTTGTGACTCCACAGACACTAAAGCAGTCCGTGTCCAAATGCAGCAAGTTCTGGACAATATCCAGGCTTGGGCTGATAAGTGGCAAGTAACATTCACACCACACAACTGCCAGGTAATGACCATCTCTAACAAGAGAGGACCTAACCATCGCCCCTTGATGTTCAATGACATTACTATAACTGATTTGCCCCGATATCGACACCGTGGGGGTTACCATTGATCAGAAATTGAACTGGACTAGCCATATAAATACTTTGACTGCCAGAGCAGATCAAAGGCTATGAATCTTGTGGCGAGTAACTCACCTCCTGTTTGCCATCTACAAGTCATGAGTATGATGGAATACTCTCCACTTGTCTGGATGAATGCAGTCCCAACAACATTCAAGAAGCTTGACACCATCCAGGACAAAGCAGCCCGCTTGATTGATTCCCGTTCCACAAACATTCAATCCCTTCACCATTGACAAACAGTGGCAGCTGTGTGTACCATCTACAAGCTGCACTGCAGCAACTCACCAAGGCTCCTTCAACAGCATCTTCCAAACCTATAACCTCTATCACCTAGAAGGACAAGAGCAGCACATACCTGGAAACACCACCTGAAAGTTCCTCTCCAAGTCACTCACCATCTTGACTTGGAAATATATCACCATTCCTTCACTGTCACTGGGTCAAAATCTTGGGATTCCCTCTTTAGCAGACTGCAGCGGTTAAAGAAGGCAACTCGCCACCTTCTGAAGGGCAACTAGGCACGGGTAATAAATACTGGCCTGTCCAGCAACACCCACATACAGACTGTTAACGTATACAGTCTCCATTATATATTTGGACATAGGAATTGGACAGAATGTTTGGACTGTAGAAAATGGATAATGAATTATGCCTGCATGCACCGTTCAAATATCTCCTACCCGCTAATCTTGCTTCACCTGATTGCACTTGGTCTTGACTTATCCCAGTCACACTCTCGCTCCCTTTGACAAGGCCTTTGACAAGGTACCGCATGGTAGGTTGTTGCATAAAGTTAAATCTCACGGGATCCAGGGTGAGTTATCTAAATGGATACAAAATTGGCTTCTTGACAGAAGCCAGAGGGTGGTTGTAGAGAGTTGTTTTTCAAACTGGAGGCCTGTGACCAGCGATGTGCCTCAGGGATCCGTGCTGGGCCCACTGTTATTTGTTATTTATATTAATGATTTGGATGAGAATATAGGGGGCATGGTTAGTAAGTTTGCAGATGACACCAAGATTGGTGGCATGGTGGACAGTGAGGAAGGTTATCTCCAATTGCAGCGGGATCTTGATCAATTGGGCCAGTGGGCTGACAAATGGCAGATGGAGTTTAATTTAGACAAATGCGAGGTAATGCATTTTGGTAGATTGAACCAGGGCAGGACTTACTCAGTTAATGGTAGGGCGTTGGGGAGAGTTACAGAACATAGCTCATAGCTCCTTGAAAGTGGAATCACAGGTGGACAGAGTGGTGAAGAAGGCATTCAGCATGCTTGGTTTCATTGGTCAGAACATTGAATACAGGAGTTGGGACGTCTTGTTGAAGTTGTACAAGACGTTGGTAAGGCCACATTTGGAATACTGTGTACAGTTCTGGTCACCCTATTATAGAAAGGATATTATTAAACTAGAAAGAGTGCAGAAAAGATTTACTAGGATGCTACCAGGACTTGATGGTTTGAGTTATAAGGAGAGGCTGAATAGACTGGGACTTTTTTCTCTGGAGCATAGGAGGCTGAGGGGTGACCTTATAGAGGTCTATAAAATAATGAGGGGCATAGACAAGTTAGATAGTCAATATCTTTTCTCAAAGGTAGGGGAGTCTAAAACTAGAGGGCATAGGTTTAAGGTGAGAGGGGAGAGATACAAAAGTGTCCAGAGGGGCAATTTTTTCACAGAGGGTGGTGAGTGTTTGGAACAAGCTGCCAGAGGTAGTAGTAGAGGTGGGTACAATTTTATCTTTTAAAAAGCATTAGATAGTTACATGGGTATGATGGGTATAGAGGGATATGGGCCAAATGCGGGCAATTGGGATTAGTTTAGGGTTTTTTTTTTAAAATGGGTGGCATGGACAAGTTGGGCCGAAGGGCCTGTTTCCATGCTGTAAACCTCTATGACCCACATTCTGTAAATGAATTTAAAAATTCTAAATCTTTCTGTCCACATTTATAATAGAAACTGTCTATGAAAACATAAGATGCATTAGAAGTTTAAGATATTTTAGAAGTTTACACATACAGTCTCCATTATATATTTGGACATAGGAATTGGACAGAATGTATGGACTGTAGAAAATGGATAATGAATTATGCCTGCATGCACCGGTTCAAATATCTCCTACCTGCTAGTCTTGCTTCACCTGATTGCACTTGGTCTTTCTTGACTTCTCCCAGTCTCTCTCTCACTCCCTCTGGAGGGAGAGTGTGACACATTTGTGCAGGCAGTTTCCATTATAACTGGCGAATTTGGAATTCATAATGGAAAATGTTGACAGGAAGTGTGTGTGGGTAGAAGAATAATCTCTCTCAATAGTGTGTATATTACTTTGGAGCTCCCATTGCATTGCACACAATGAGTGAATATGTAGCGCATATCTAAACCTTATTAAATATCCACATCTGTGTGCGAATTTCCTATCTGCAGGACCTGTCTTCCAGGTGTGACATTTTATGTCGTCATCTTCCAATTATTAATTCCTATGCCTATATTTATAAGTTTTGGAAATATAGACTAATCATTCCGTACATATTTAGAATTCAATTCAAAGAGCTGATTGGACCAGCATACGTATCATCAAGCACTCACTGGTATAAGGCTCATAACAGAAAATTTACAGCACAAGAAAGGAGGCTCATCGTATCTGTGGTGCCAAAGAACCACCCAGCCAAATCCCACTTTCCAGCCAAGAGTCCCATAGTCCAAAGATGTGCGGGTTAGGTTGATTGGCCAGGTTAAAAATTGCCCCTTAGAGTCCTGGGATGCGTAGGTTAGAGGGCTTAGTGGGTAAATATGTGGGGGTAGGGCCTGGGTGGGATTGTGGTCGGTGCAGACTCGATGGGCCGAATGGCCTCCTTCTGCACTGGAGGGTTTCTATGATTTCTATGAAGAGTTTGTAGCCCTACAGCACTACATTATTCTGTAAAAATGTGACGAGGGTTTTTGCTCTACCACCTTTTTAGGCAATTCCAGAGTCCCACCACCCTCTGGGTGTCAAACATTTTCCTTGACTTCCCTGTAATCTTTTTGCCAATTACTTTAAATTTATGCCACCTGTTTATTGACCTATCTGTTTTGATGAAAATAGATACTTTGTTTCCACTCCGTCTTGGCTTCACAATTTTATGGACCTGAATTAAATTTTAACCTTCTCCTGTTCCAAAGAAAACAGCCACAGCCCATCTGCTATATCCTCATAGCTAAAATTCCCCATTCCTGGGAACATCCTCTTAAATCTCCTCTGCACTCTCACTAATTCAATCAAAGCCTTATTGTAGTGTTGTGACCTGGGAAAGCATCCTGTATGCTTCTTAGCTGTTCCAATGGATCTGTGAATTCGCACTTCAAGGTCGCTCTGTTCATACACTTCTTAGTATCCTACCATTTATTGTGTGTTCCCTTGCATGATTTGTCTTCCCCAAATACATTACCTTATACTTCTCTAGATTAAATTCTAGTTACCACTTTTCTGCTCAGGATCATCAGTCCATTGATATCTTCCTACAGTTTATAGTTCTCTATTTGCTATCAATCACAGCCATTTCTGTCTCACCTGCAAACTTCTTAACCATGCCTCCTACATTGAAGCCTAAATCATTGAGATATATCACCTTAATTTGAAGAGTTGTTCTTTTTGGAGTGATGTGTTTCACAGGACACAGTATCTCAGCTAAAAGTGTGATGAACAATCCTTCAGCCTATCAGAATAAAGTCTTCCCCAGGTTGTACTGTTCCACTGGTTTAGTTTGGCCGTGTAGAAAATCTAGTTGATTGAGACTGTGAAGAGTGCAGTACTTGTGAAATGGGACATGGAATTAGGGCACTATACCATGGAGTGGTAACATTTGGAGGATATATTCAGACCTTATGCTGAGCCACACTATTTGGGAGTTGGTTGCATAGCAAAGGGGAAAGTTGTATCTTCCTAAAATTGCTTGATGCCCAGTTATACATGTCCCATAAATCCAAGCTCCTAAAGAGAGTTTTCCCAAATATAAGAGGCACCACAGAAAATTCACATGAAAAGTTTTAAGAAGAGAAATGATATGGAAAGTGTAAAAGCTTTAAAAAAGTCCATAATCCAGCTGTGCTGAAAGTTCTTATTATCCACCATAATTCTTTGTTGCTCCACTGGGAACATAAAATTTACATTTGGACTTGGACTTCCCCAAACAGCACAATCTAGAAATTGACCAAGTTTTGTCAAGGTGAAATTATGCCCACTCTTCTATTCACTCATCCCTTAAACTCAAATGTATAAAATCTCATGAATCAGTGCAGTCAATCAATATTATCAATTGTCATCTATCATTGACTGGACAATTTTCTAGGGACTAATTCAAGATTGCTGAATTAAGCTCATTTAAACTAGAAATTTGTCCAAATAATTGGTTGTTGCTTCAATTTTAGCAATCGGTGATTTAAGCTGATTGTTGATCATAGGTCTTATGCTCCAAGGGCAGATCAATTGACTGAATTTAAAGTAATTGTGACATGAGTAAGAAAGTATACCTGAATGAGGCTTCAGTGGACTGCTGGCTACTGTAGCTGCAGGTCATTAACGATGCTTTAATGTGACCATGGTTGCCATGTGCCTGAAATTCTAAGTGCAATTTAATGAGAACACGAAGGAGCAAAATCTGCATGTCATCCTGGGCGCGTGGCCAGCTTTATGGGCAGGGCTGCTTCAGAAGAATTGACTTTTAAACCAACTATTTTTTGCATTTATCTATCACTTTTAATGTAACTAAACCTCCTATAGTGTTCTCAAAGAAATATCCACACTTAGCCATGTAGCTGATATTAAAGCAGATGACTCAAAGCTTGATAAAAGCTAGATTTAAAGAGTACCTTAAAGGAGGAAAGGGAGGTACCGAGTTGGAGGGGTTTAGGGAGGGATTTCCAGATTTTGGAGCTGAATGCATAGTCACCAGTGATTAAAATCAGGGAAGTTCAAGGGCCAGAATTGAAGAGATCTCAGTAGGCTGCAAGACTGGATGAGGGTATAGAGATAGGGAGGAATGGGAACAATGATTTTAAAATAGAGGCAATGCTTAACCAGGAGCCACTCTAGGTCACTGAGCAGAAATTGGCACTGGGTGTGAGTTAAGATACCAATGTTAAATTTATGGAAGGTTGAAGACGGGAAGGTGGCCAGCCGTGCTTTGGAATAGTGAAGCTTAAAAGTAGCAAAGGCATGGGTGAGGGTTTCGGCAGCAGATAAGCTGATGCAGGGGCAACGTTGGTCATTTTAGGGAGGTGGACATGGATGATCTTAGCGATGCACAATAAAGTGGGGGGAAGCTCATCACTGGGTCACCAAGGTTGCAAATTGTTCAGTCCAGGATAGTTGCCAAACTGTGGCATGGAGTGTAGTTAGTGTACTGCTTCTGCTTTCCCTCTATTCAGCTGGAAGAAAGTTCTGCTCATCCAGTACTGGATGTTTGACCAGCAGCAGTGCTAGAGAAAGTGGAGAGGTCAGAAGAGGTAATGGTGAGGTTACAGTTCAGGGTAAATGTGTTGTGACCAGGATGGGAGGAGTACACAGTTTATCTAGTCCCACTACTACTCGGGTTATATGTTTAAAAGTTTAATTCACTTGCCAAAATGGCCAATTATTTACTTCTGCTACTGTTGGACTCAGAATAAGAAAGACTTTGACCAGGTTTCTTTCAAGTAACTTAGACTGATTGTTTTAAAAAAAATGTTTTGTTGTATAATAGATCAATTTGCAAAAATAGGTACACAAAATCATATCTGGAAGCATAACTATATAAATCTTTTTTAAAAGACATGCACAAGCACATGAAAACCAGGGCCAATGCAGTGAATAGGCTTTATAAAATAAAGCATAAGGCTTTAATGCCGTAGATCCAGAGCTTCCTTGTGTGAAGACAGGCCACTGATCCCAGTAGATGTCTATATATTCTCACTATCTGATCTTCACCGGAATATAGAGCTGGATAAGTTCTTGTCTCAGCTTTTAAGTTTCTAAATGCAGACAAGTTATGCTGAGATGAGGATTCTCTGGCTGCAGGCTGATAACCACACATGGAATTTCAGGCAAGGCAGGGAGGGAGTGAATTAGAGCAGCTTTCCTTTTTGGCTTATTCCCCAAACGCACTGATTTCAGGAACAACTGACCCAAATCCTCTATCATGTGATTTCTAGTAAATCACTAGCCTTTGCCTTTGTCAGTCTTTTCCCCCATCAATTAAAGTGATTGCAATTCTAAAGAGAGAGACAGCTCATTCCCTGTCAAATACCATGCTGATCAAGTGGATTTCATGGAAAAAGGCAGGCTTACTCCCAGTCCAAAGGAACTTATGACCCTTTTAAAAAAAAATCCATGTCTCCAAATAATACTATATCCTTCCATATTTTAAAAGAAAAATCCAGTTCATGAAGATATTTTCCCAACAAAGATGTTGGAACTCCAATGTAAATTTTTATGGGCATTTACTCGCTTTTAAATTCCACAATCTTTCATGCTATTCTGTCAATTCCACTCATTGTGCTGATATGTAGGTGGGATCTTTGTGGAAACTCCAAGCCTATCTATTTTACAAATTCTAACAAAATGGAATGGCCACTTGTAGGTAGCAAGATGCTGTTCTGCTGACTCTTGGTAGAATTTCCTCCTCCCAACAATAAAATAATGCCCTTTTAATATTCAGAAATTGACTTTACATTGACATGCTGTTTCATTTGAGTCACTTCTAACTCTGTTTATTGTTTGTGATATGCTGCTTAATGTTATTTTCCGTTTGTAGTTTGAAACTCCAGAATAGAGCCTGTGTTTAAATATACACTTTTTTCTGGAATTTCACAAGCAAAACATCGGCTGATCTGGTTTGAGAAATATGAATTGTATTGTAGTTTTGGTGATGCCCGCAGATTGTGCAACTGTTCTAATGTTCAGGGTGTTGCTTCACATAAGCTGATAAATACAGAGTGATACAGATGGGAGGAAATAAATGTTTTTATGATCTTTTAAAGTAAGCTGCATGCTACTGTATCTTTTGCTGTTTTATCATTTTCTGTGCAATTTTCTTCCTTCAGCTCCTGAGTTAGGATATGGTTCCACAAATGACAGTTACCATTTCCGTTTCTCATCCAAGTGACCATTATTTATGCTTATTCTTGATAACATTCCAGAATGTTCGAAACCCCCTCTCTTACCCTTCCATCATCCACCTCCCTCTATCCTCACAGCAAAGACACGGATTTTTATATGGAATGTCATGGATATCAACCAAGACGCATCCTAATATCTCGGGGCCGTGCATGGAACTTTTAAAATTAATTTAAGTTCTTTACAAGCCAGATGTTTGAAAGAAAATGACAATTCAAGAAGTTGAGAGTAATGTAGTCTGTATAAATTTAGAGGTGACGCAGTGAGTAGTCTTGCAGCTTGAAATCCCCATGTTTCAACAGGGGATGTTGTGTTGATTTGAAAGGAGTCGAACTACTATTTTACAGTCTAATTCAACATATAAAATGCTGCTTACTATACTACTGGGTTATAAATATCTTCATGACTTAAATCAATCATCTCCCTCTCACATGCTCATGCCTTGAACTGGCCACTTTTTCCTGTTCTCAATGTTTAGTCATACAAAAGCTTGTGATTCTAATGAATGGTGACCCACAGACTATCTTGTGAAAGATGAACGATGGGTCTCATTTTGATACCAAATGGTTCAAACTTCTTCCTCAGTCGATTGTTCATCCACCTGCAAAGACTGTAGGTTTCAGTGATGAACGGCAGAAACTGTCAAATTTATTTACTTCTGCCAATGCATATAAGTAACATTTGTTGAACTTGCGTCCAATGATACCTTGATGTTTTTGACGTCTAGATGTTTTCTTGCACCTAACAGATGTCTGTTGTACTTTTTTCGTTTCTTAATTTATTTTCAACATAGGTCATTACTGAGTGATTTTTCAAGCTAAGCCTAGTTACAGTTTTTGCTACTCTATTGTCATATTCAGGATGAACTAAAGATATTAGTTATCACGGACTGTAAGATCATACTTTGTGAAAGTGGCCACATAACCTGTTAAGGTGACTGCAACTTGATACGTGACTATGGGCAATTAAACATGGTAACATAGTCACATATTAAAACTGGAGCAAGAGTAGGCCATTCGGCCCCTGGAGCTTGCTCTGCCATTCAGTTATATCATGACTGATGATCTACCTCAGTGCCATTTTCCTCCATTTTACCCATATCCCTTGAAGCTTATACTATCTAGAAATCTATGAACATACTCCATGATAAACCTCCACAGCCCTCTGGGATAAAGAATTCTAAAGATTTACCCCCTGGTTTGAGACCATCCCCCCCCCCACCCCCCAAACCAGGAAAAAATCCTGCATCTACCTTGTTGAGCCCTGTAAGAATTTTCTATGATTCAATGAAATCACCCCTCATTCTTCAAAACTCTGGACTACAGGTGCAGTCTACTCAATCTCTCCCAATAGGACAATTCTACCATCCCAGGAATCAGTCTGGTGAAACTTCGTTGCAATAAACTGTTGGACAGTATTTGATTCTGTGGCCAATGTTTAGTTAACTGTGGATTTGAATGAAGGTCCTTCAAATCCATCTGCAAAGTTGAGAGATCTCATTGTTTTAAGGATGAGCTAGTGTTTGTGGAATTAGTTTGTTGGCCTCTGTTGAACAAGCTCAGGTTGGGACAGAAATAAGAATGAGTGACTGTATCATTGGACCCTGCAGTCATGTGACTGAAACAAACTTTCAGGAACTGCAGTTTAAAATACTCTGAACAAAGCAAAATCCAGCAGAGAAACATCCGAAACCCTAAGAAACATCTGAAACTGCAGCTTCCAATCCACCTGAGAACAAATCTGGCTATTTATCTAAAAAAGGCTTTGTAGCTGCATGAGAATCCATTGTTTCTAAAAGATCTTCAATCCAACTGATTGAAGGAGTCTGACACCTATGTCAGATTCCTATTTATTGACTACAGCTCAGCCTTCAACACTATTATTCCCACGAAACTCATCTCCAAACTTCATGGCCTGGGCCTCAGCACCTCACTCTGACTGGATCCTGAACTTCCTAACTCACAGATCACAATTAGTAAGGATAGGCAACAACAACACCTCCATGATCATCCTCACACCGGTGCCCCACAAGGCTGTGTTCTCAGTCCCCTATTATACTCAATATACCAATGACTGTGTGGCCAAATTCCCCTCCAATTCGATTTTCAAGTTTGCTGACGACACCACCATAGTGGATCAGATCTCAAACAATGACGAGACAGAGTACAGGAATAAGAGAGAGAATCTGGTGAACTGGCGGCACGATAGCACAGTGGTTAGCACAGTGGTTAGCACTGCTGCTTCACAGCTCCAGGGTCCCGGGTTCGATTCCCGGCTCGGGTCACTGTCTGTGTGGAGTTTGCACATTCTCCTCGTGTCTGCGTGGGTTTCCTCCGGGTGCTCCGGTTTCCTCCCACAGTCCAAAGATGTGCGGGTTAGGTTGATTGGCCAGGTTAAAAATTGCCCCTTAGAATCCTAAAATGCGTAGGTTAGAGGGATTAGCGGGTAAATATGTGGGGGTAGGGCTGGGTGGGATTGTGGTCGGTGCAGACTCGATGGGCCGAATGGCCTCCTTCTGCACTGTAGGGTTTCTATGATTCTATGATGGTGCAGTAACAATCTCTTCCTCAATGTCAACGAAATTAAGGAGATTGTCTTCGACTTCAGGAAGTGTAAAGGAGAACACGGCCCTGTCTACATCAACGGGGATGAAGTAGAAAGGGTCGAGAGCTTCAAGTTTTTAGGTGTCCAGATCACCAACAACCTGCCCTGGTCCCATGCCCATGCCGACACTATAGTTAAGAAAGCCCACCAACGCCTCTACTTTCTCAGAAGACTAAGGAAATTTGGCATGTCAGCTACAACTCTCTCCAACTTTTACAGATGTACCATAGAAAGCATTCTTTCTGGTTATTTCACAGCTTGGTATGGCTCCTGCTCTGCCCAAGGCTGCAAGGAACTACAAAAGATCATGAATGTAGGCCAGTCCATCATGCAAACCAGCCGCCCATCCATTGACTCTGTCTACACTTCCCGCTGCCTTGGCAAAGCAGCCAGCATAATTAAATACCCCACACACCTCGGACATTCTCTCTTCCACCTTCTTCCATCGGGAAAAAGATACAAAAGCCTGAGGTCGCGTACCAACCAACTCAAGAACAGCTTCTTCCCTGCTGCTGTCAGACTTTTGAATGGACTTACCTTGCATTATGTTGATCTTTCTCTACACCCTAGCTATGACTGTAACATTACATTCTGCACTCTCTTGTTTCCTTCTATATGAACGGTATGCTTTGTCTGCATAGCGCACAAGAAACAATACTTTTCACTATATTAATACATGTGACAATAATAAATCAAATCGACTAAAGTATCAACTCAACTCAGAAGGCCTGCATCAATATAAAGGCTGAGCTATAAATTTAATTTTTATAGTTACGGCTTTAATTTCACTTGTATCTAATGAATACATGAATGATAGTGTGAGTATGATGATTGAGGTGTTGAGTTTCAAACATCTGGGGCAAATTAGTGATTATAAATAACCTTTATTTAGTTTATTTAGAATTAAGAAAAATCACTCAAGTTAAGGACATGCATGTAAACATCCTGATTACAGAGTGAAGGGACCACATTAATTCTATCTGTAACAAGATGAAGCTTTTTTAAAATTAGTGTCGCAAGCATCACTACCACGGTGGCACAGTGGTTAACACTACAGCCTCCCAGTGCCAGGGACCTGGGTTCAATTCCAGCTTCGGGTCACTGTGTGGAGTTTGCACATTTTCCCCATGTCTGCGTGGGTTTCCTCCAGGTGCTTCAGTACCCCCCCCCCCCCATTTCAAAGATGTGCAAGTTAGGTTGATTGGCCATGTTAAATTGCCCCATAGTATTAGGGATTAGCAGGGTAAATACGTGGGGCTGTGGAGATGGGGCCTGTGTGGGATTGTCGGTGCAAGCTCGATGGGTCGAATGGCCGCCTCCTGTACTGTTGGGATTCTATGAAGTAGGCTTACATTGACATTGCAATGAACTATGAAAATCCCCGAGTCGCCACACTCCGGCACCTGTTTGGGTACACTGAGGGAGAATTTAGCATGGCCAATGCACCTAACCAGGACTGTGGGAGGAAATCGGAGCACTTGGAGGAAACTCGCGCAGACACGGGGAGAACATACAGACTCCGTACGGACAGTGACCCAAGCCGGGAATCGAACCCAGATCTCTGGTGCTGTGAGGCAGCAGTGCTAACATCTATGTCATTGTGTCACCCTTGGCTGTTTGTCAGCAGCCTGACCAAAACCATTTGTGACAAAAAACAGAATTTTAGCGTCAACTTGAATATCACAAACTTCCATCCTTCAGCCATAATTGAAAGAACTTTCCTTCAGTCCTGCTTGCTTTATTACCTTCCCTCACCGTTTGGAGTTTACTTCTAAGATCTTTACCAAGCTAATCCAACTGAATTTTTAGCATCCTGTCTTAGTCTTATTCTTTCGAATCTGTGCCTCCGTATGTTCCACCTCTCTATAAAGTGCCTCCTGATGTTTTCCATATTAAAGGTGGTAAATAAGTACAAGTTGTTGTAATTAAGTGTATCATGATTGCATGCCAACATCACCAAGATATTTGAATTTGTAGATCATGTCAAACAAATTCATTGCTGATAGTTCTTGAAAACAGCATAAGGACTCTGGTTTTAAACATGATTGGTGTTTTTGATACTTGCAGAACAAAAAATTTGTAGGTGTAAAGTTCAAACTTGCAGTAGAACAATGTCCAACAGCAAACATGACGTAGAAGTTTTGAACATGGTCGTACCAGGGATGGATCAAGATGTTTCAGCAGTTTTTTAAAATCATGCTAAAAAGTGCCTTAATTTACAATCACCTGCAGCACTTGTGGATTGTCCCTTCAATATTACAAGCAAACAACACTCTAATTGAGTCCATTTCTTTTCAGAGTAAATCAGTTTTGGCGTAGCCATGTGCAGATGTATTTAGTGCAAACTTTTCTTCACCCAGTCTTGGTTTTTATTTCTTTAATTTAGTACTATAATTTCAATGAATGCTGCAGCTTTCAAAGCAGTAAGTGTACCCTTGGATCGTGTATTTCTAGTGTACTCTTGTCCCATTAATCAGAATTGATTTTACTTTTTTAAAAGCTCTGAGCTTGCTTTGCAGTCATGAAGCCTACAAAGGCTATTGAGGGTGGAATTAACATGGGCTAATTATTAAAGATCCTTACGTTGTCATTCAGAAGACAAGATGGAGTTTAATGCGGAGAAGTGTGAGGTAATTCACTTTGGTAGGAATAACAGATGTGTTGAGTATAGGGCTAACGGGAGGACTTTGAATAGTGTGGAGGAGCAGAGGGATCTAGGTGTATGTGTGCATAGATCCCTGAAAGTTGGGAATCAAGTAGATAAGGTTGTTAAGAAGGCATATGGTGTCTTGGCGTTTATTGGTAGGGGGATTGAATTTAGGAGTCGTAGCGTTATGTTGCAACTGTACACAACTCTGGTGCGGCCGCACTTGGAGTACTGTGTGCAGTTCTGGTCCCCACATTACAGGAAGGATGTGGAGGCTTTGGAGAGGGTGCAGAGGAGGTTTACCAGGATGTTGCCTGGTATGGAGGGGAGATCCTATGAGGAGAGGCTGAGGGATTTGGGATTGTTTTCGCTGGAAAGGCGGCGGCTAAGAGGGGATCTTATTGAAACATATAAGATGATTAGAGGTTTAGATAGGGTGGATAGTGATAGCCTTTTTCCTCTGATGGAGAAATCCAGCACGAGGGGGCATGGCTTTAAATTGAGGGGGGGTAGTTATAGAACCGATGTCAGGGGTAGGTTCTTTACCCAGAGGGTGGTGAGGGATTGGAATGCCCTGCCAGCATCAGTAGTAAATGCGCCTAGTTTGGGGGCGTTTAAGAGATCCGTAGATAGGTTCATGGACGAAAAGAAATTGGTTTAGGTTGGAGGGTCACAGTTTTTTTTTTTAACTGGTCGGTGCAACATCGTGGGCCGAAGGGCCTGTTCTGCGCTGTAATGTTCTATGTTCTATGTTCTATGTTCTATTCCTCTCACTGCTCCATGAGATGAGTCATTTTATTCCAAATAGTCACTTTCATTTTGAAATTTGAAACCTGTAACCAGTGGTTGTCATTTTCGATTTTTATTTGTTTTTTTGTTAACTAATATTGTATAATTAACAAAGCTTGTGTTTTGTATGTTGCATTTAAACAGATGAAGACTTAACAATGTTGAATTTGATTTGCAGGTCAGTGTTGAAGTTCTGGTGGAACATCCTTTTTTTGTTTTTGGAAAAGGCTGGTCATCGTGTTGCCCGGAGAGAACCTCTCAACTCTTTGGTTTGCCATGTTCCAAACTTTCTGTTGGTGATGTTTGCATATCTCTTACACTGAAAAATCTGAAAAATGGCTCTATAAAGAAAGGACAAGCTATTGACTCGACAGGTGTCTTATTGAAGCACCCAAAGAATTATAGTATATCTGAGAACAGGCCCCGGCACTTAGAGCGAGAGAATGGGATTGTTCAGGGAAGTGTACCAGTTGTCTCAGAAAATGGCAAACTGAAGTTTTCTGAAACCATTACAATACAGTCTGCAAGGTCATGGCTCAACAAAACAGAGGTCGGGAGGCCTCCAAAGAGGAAAAGGAGGTGGTCTGCTCCCGAAACACGAAAAGTAGAGAAGACAGATGAAGAGCAGCCATTGAATCTTCCCAAGCCTTCCTTCATTCCTCAGGAGGTTAAGATTTGCATTGAAGGACGGTCCAACGTAGGCAAGTGAAGGCACTATGGGGAGCGGCGGAAGCTCAAAAAAAATTAAATCTATAATACTGTACTGTAGACTTAAAGCTAGAAAAAACCCCAGTATTTACATGTTATCTGCTTGTTATTTTAGTTTTTTGTTAATAACATGTTGTAATAATTTCAAATGGTGTTAAGGAGGAGACTGGTAACTATGTTCTTTCCACATAGCTCTGACTGTTCACTGTTTATTGAATGCTCTTATGAAAATTCTCACCAGGATTATTCCTATCATGATTAGAATCCATTAATGTCTTCTCTGGTACTGTTTTTTTAATTCAGTTCATATTTAGTGATGATTGGTGCCACTTTCTTTTTCCCCATGCTCACTTGAATGTTGTGCAACACAACAAAGTGGCAGAATGGTCTTTAAGCACTTGCAATTCAGTAATATTGATTTACTGGGTAACTGGTCTGAATGCTCAAAGTCATACCAAAATGACAAGTTTAGTATTATCTTGTAAACGCTGTCATCCATATAGAGCTAGATACTGAACTTTAAAGGAAATGGAAACTGAAGAATGATGATGTCTAGAAGATGTGAGTCCAGAACGAATTGTCGATTCAAGTTGTTTGGACGAATGAGAATCATTTATCTTGAATCTTGTGTGAATGATTATGTATGGTAGCAGTAGTCCACTGAAGACTGCTTGATCAGAAAGCACTTTTTAAATGTAATGCTTCAAAAACGGGAAAAGATCCTAGAGAGTTGAAACAAAAGCTGGAAGAGAAATCTCTATCCAGTGTTTAACTGTTGTACTTTTAAAGCATTTGGCAATTTGCACACCTCGAGAGTCAACAATCATGCAGTGAATCTGTCAGTTGTTGTTTTTTTTCTCCCCCCTTTTTTTTGAAAAAGGGGAAACTTAAAAAAAGATGTAGCGATCATTGTTTGGCCTGCCTTAGCATTGGGACCTTCCCACAGTGTTGTTTCATGGGATATTGAGTTGAGTGGTTGACTCAAAAGTCTGTCATATCTAATGAAATTAATCTCTTAGGACAGCTCGAAAGGATTTTGGTAGTTGGTTCCAGTAACTTGCCATTTTAAAAATATCAAGCTCCTCAATAGCAGATCTTTCAAAATTGAAGATGGTTTCAAATCGTGTAATAAAAGGTTTCTTATCTACTTATTATATATTACACATGAATGTCAGTGTACACCAGTGATATCTTATGATTTTTTAAAAAAAATGTACAGGATTTTACTCATTCAAATCTTTGTTCTCAGTCATCTTCAAGTAGAGCTTAAATTAGAATGTTTTAGTTTGAGATGCACAGTGCGTTTCTGAAGCACGACACAAAAACACTTAAAATGTCATTCATTCGAACATGCAGTATTTAAAATGAACAAAGCGTCCTTTGATGACTTTTCTTTGTTTCGTAACAGGTTCTCAAACAAAACTGAAAACTGTTGGAAGTGAACAGGGGGTGATGACTTTTTTAATTTGTGCAAGTAACTTGAAGTTTAGCTAGCATTGGAAACTCTAATTTCTTGGCTTTTAGCTGGCACTTGCATCTTTAAGATTGTATTCCAAAGCTGTTTCAAGATCTTAATGGGAGGTAGGGCGGCAGGGGGTTGATGAAACAAAAAGCTAGAGTATCGCAGAAGTTCATTGTAATTAAACCTCTCAGCGATGCACCAAAATAGCTGGGCAGGTTTTCAGTATATTGCACATTCACATTGCTTGGTAATGATAAAATGGAGTTTCTGCTCAGTAAATACATCAGCCCTCTCATTAACTTGCTCAGGGCAGTCACATTCTTTTATTTTTCTTAATGGTAGATGGTAAGAGGTAATTGAAATGGCGGAACAATGGAGTTAGAGATACATGTAAGATTTTAGGTAAAATAATCAGTACCACTATACATAGGTGATTTTTTTTCCCCAGCATGGAAGCAGGGACTCATTTAACTGACTGACTGGTTCTGCTTAAGAAACACTACAGGAAATAGTCAGGCACAACGCAAACAATTTGGTTAGTTATTTTATATTGATTTGTAAGTAAGAATTCCAGTTCTATTAAAATGCTTGGTCACACCATTTGATCCAACCGCCTATTACTCTGAATTTGTTTGCTTGTGCAGTAACCTTTTGTTAAAAGTGCCAAGTTTAGTCTGATAGTTCACATCTTTTAGCTTACATTTGAAAAGAAATATTATTTGCAATTCTCGCTAATCATTGTACTGCTGCCTTTTTTTAAACTGAGTCCCTGGCCTCCTTTTTTTTTAGAAAGAAACGAAGCTGGATCAGAATGCAAGGAAAGCTTTTTTCATTTACAGTATAACCAGATCAGCCATGTGCCTCTACAAAGTCTGATTTGCAATAGTTAACTGACAGCAGGCTATTTTTTAAAAGTTTGTAGTGGACAAAAATAAAACAAGAACTCACACAAAGGTAGTCAGGGTAATCCCACCTGTATGTAGACAGTTATACATATTTACTGACTGTTCCTATAATAGTAGAGATTTCCAACTACAACACCTTTTTTAATTTGTCTGGACAGGATGATTGGAGAGACCTGTAGAACCCTTTCACACCTCTTACTCAGGGATGGGGCTGGTGTGCATGTGGAACACTGATGTAACCGGAAGCAGCACTTTCACTAACTCTGAAGCCTAATTTCTTTTTAACAGACCTAGCCTCAAATATTGTTACCTTACTGATCGGATCATCATAGCACTGCATCTGGTTGGGACCTTGCAAACAAACTGCTTTCGAAAGGTTTAACAGTGAAGGCTCACTCATATCGATTAGTACAGGTAACATGAACCTATTGCACATGGAGATTTGAATGTTGGTGGAAGGTTACTCAGTTTTTGAAAGACTCAGATACTGTTTAAACTAGCTTTGACTTTCATACCTTGTAATTGTAATATATTTGAGGGGGGAAAACCATTAAAGAAGTTGAAGGTTCAATTTAGTTGTACATTTTAATTTGTAATGTCCAGGAGATTGATCTGTTCAGGCTGTGGCGAGGATGAAGTACTGTACAAAGAGGCTTTAGACGTGCAGCCAGTTTGTGAATAGTTCCTAAATATGAACTGCTGCTCCTGAGTTTGCTATGTTTTTGGTTGTTAGTACCTATTGAAAGTTTTAAGTCTTCCATTGAGAATCAATTAGAGGCGGCAATTGTCTTTTTTGTTTTCTTCATGGACTGACTAAGCTGTGGTCACCTAATGGCAATGGCCAGTAGATGCAGGAAAATGGGGGCGGGAAAAATGTTTTGCACCTTACTGATGATGAGAGTTTTTTCAGTGCATAAATACATAGTTAAGAGCTTTCATTGTGAAAGGGGGACGTTTTCCGTACACGTGCGTATTCTATGTAATTCCAGTGTACAATATTGTACTTGCACTAGCTTTTTTTAAACAATTATACAAATGGAAGAATTCATATTCTATTTTCTAATCGTGGTGTGTCTATTTGTAGGATACACTCGGGTCTGTTGAATTTTATGGTCCCTTTCTTTGATGGTGCTTGCAGGTTTTCTAGTTAGAAGTTATTTCATTATTATGATAATATTTGATCCAGACTTTGAACAAATTTTGTTTTAAAGAAATTGTCTGTATACCAGTACAAGTTTATTGTTTCAGTATACTCGTACTAATAAAATAACAGTGCCAACCGCAACTGTTTCCTCTAGTTGCTTGCTTCCAGTTCTGTTTTTTTTTGCTGCACTTTGTATCAGTCACTTAACTTCATAGCCTCCATCACATAGTTAAGTGGTTTAGTTATGGAGCACACAGTGGGTTCATTATTATTGATGGGTTACTGGAGACGGTAATACCAATTTGTTGTGATCCAATTTCTGTAATGTATGCATATCCTTCGAGGGAATGGACAAAATAAAGAACCGCAAACTACAAGTCACAAAATTACAGGGTAAAAATTGAAATTGTATAAGAAACTGGTTTTAAAAAGTAGACGGTGCTTTTAATATTGCCGTGTCTGTGTAACAAAATTTGCAAATCAAGGAGTTAATTTTCCTAATATGGATCCCTCAACCAAAATCACTAAAGAAAAACTGGTCATTATCTTTGCTGTGTATAAATTGGTTGCTGCATTTCTTACACCAGAAATTGTATTTCAAAAAGCTTCTCTCAAAGTGCTGGAAATACTCAGCGGGTTTGGCAGAATCTATGGAGGGTTAATAGAGTCGAATGCTGAAGAAGAAATTTGATGGGTTTATGACATTGTGGGGGTGGGGAGGGAGAATAGAAGGGAGGATTTGGGATAGAGTAGATGTTGGCACAAAAGGCGAGTGGGGTAACAGTGGTAATGACACATTTGTCGAGATTTGAGTGTGAATGGCAGAATAATGAACAGGAAAGGAAAACCATGGAAAACAGGATTCACACTGGCACATGGCAAAAACACAATCAAAATCGGGGACAGAATTCAAGGTTATTGCTGAATCTAGAAGTCTATAAAGTGCCTATCAGAAGGTGAGGTGCTGTACCTCAAGTTTTCATCTACTGCCTCTCTCTCCCCCCCCCCCCCCCCCCCACCCCCCACACACACACATTCACTCTGTTGTTGACAGAGCTGTCAACTGTATTGAATCCATTTTCTGCACATCCACTCTCCCTCTTTTCCTTCCCGTCCAGTGATTCAATAGAGTTCCCCTTGTCCTCCCACTTTCCACCCATCAGCCTCCACATTCAAAGGATCATCCTCTGCTATTTATGCCACCACCAAACACATCTTTCCCTCCCCTCCCTGTCAGCGTTCCGCAGGAATCATTCCCTCTGCAACACCATGATCCACTCAATTAGCCCCAACACCTTGACCGCTTCCTTTGGCACCTTCTCATGCAATCGAAGGTGTAACACCTGCCCTTCCTGCTGCCCAAACCATTCCATATGAAGCAGCAATATACTTATACTTCTGTCACTGTAGTTTACTGTATTTGCTGCTCATAATGCAGTCTTCTCTACATGGGGAGACCAAATGCAGATTAGGTGACTGCTTTGTGGAACATCTCTGCTTAGTCTGCAAAATGACCTTGAGATTCTGATTTCTTGCCATATTAATTCTCCACCTTACTCTCATCCTCACATTTTGTCAAAATAAAAGCAAATTACTGCGGATGCTGGAATCTAAAACCAAAAGAGAAAATGCTGGGGAATCTCAGCAGGTCTGGCAGCATCTGTAAGGAGAGAAAAGAGCTGACGTTTTGACTCCAGCTGACCCTTTGTCAAAGCTGAGCTGCCAGACCTGCTGAGATTTTCCAGCATTTTCTCTTTTGGTGTCTCATTTTTGTCCTTGGCCTGCTGAGGTGTTCCAGTGAAGCTCAAAACCAGCTACCAGTTAGGCACTGTGCAAAGTGTGAACATAAGCAATAGGAGCAGGTGAAGAACATACATCAAGCTTGATCCTCTGCTGTTCAAAATGATTAAGGCTGATCTTAGGCTTCAATTTTACTTTCCGCCATTCCTCATATCTCTTGATTCCATGTGGGTCCAAAGATCTCTTATTTCAGCCTTAAGTATAGTCAATGATGAAGCATCCACAACCATATGGGGTGGAGAATTTGAAAGATTAGTACTGTCATGATTAAGCAACAATTCATTGGAGAAGGGGAAATGTCATCCTGCAACTTGCTCAGACAAAAGTGAACTTTTTCTCTATTGTAGATTCTCAGCTTCAACTAAAGCCAAAACTAAAGCAGTCTGTCCAAATTAATGGCAACTGACTGAAATAGATCAACTTCACTTTCAAACTGCATTTCATTTTGTGGAGTTAAATTAACTTTTTTTATGAACTAAAAATGTGAAACCTTTTTGTGTTGACTCATTTTTCTGTTGACAAACGTTTTGACTGGCATTTGGAAGAATGCTGACATGAGAATGCAAAGCACTGCAGTTCTGTTGTTGCACTTCTCAGGTCATTGCTGATTATCTACTTTGTGGGCTGTCTAAAATGAAGACATTTTACTCGAGGGGATTGCCCTTGGACTGCACCCTCTCAAATGTGGAGAAATCATAAGCTAAGAGCAAGTTTTATATGCTAAAAGCGGCTGTATATAAAAAAGACAAGTTTTGCAATTAATATTCTATTTTTCAGCAAGCAGAGATAATTCTGTAATACAGTAGTTTTGTAGCATATAGGATACTTGTGTTGATATAGTTCACTTTGTCTGATCACCCTTCTTCCTACAAACACATGACCACCTATGACACACTGATGGTAGTAAAATCATGCCTTTGTATTCTCTGAAGAACCATTTCGTCCACAACTTATTGCCATAGAACAAAATTTGTACTTTATAGGTTACTCCAGTGACTACCATTTCAAGACATTGCTGACTGTGGTACTTTCCACATTTTCAGTGTGGTCCCCACCACACACAAACTGTTGTGTTGGAAATAAATATGATCACTAGAGTGGAGGGAGGACCTGAAACTGTAGAGATGTGCACTTTATAGACCTGAAAGTTGCCAACTTTTGCCAATTCTAAAATTAGGTAGGAAAAAAATGATGAATTGGCTTCAGAATTTATTAAAATATATAATATTGTCCTAGTATTTCCTACTGTAGTTTCTATCTTCCTAGAAATCCTGTGACATTCATGTGATGTGTTTGATGTTCTGCAACTTGCTAATGCTTCACCAAGAAATTGTGAATCATGATATGCAGTTACTGCCTGTAATTGTTTCAGTTTGGGAGTTCACAGGAAAAGTTAACGTGGGTGTGCTTTATGCACTAATGTTACTGAAATGAATGGGGGAACTTGGCATTTAAAGGGCAAAATTCTGATTCTGCAGTGATCTCAGCAAAAAAAGACTTTTTTTTACCTCACATTTTCTTTCACAATCTCAGGATATCCCAGAGCTTTCCAGATAATTAAAAAAAATCCTGAAGTGCGGTCACTAATTAAGGAAACCCAGCAATGAGCACATGGTGAGGTTCCAAAAACAGCAGTATGATGATCATGACCATGTAAGGTTTTCAGATTGGTTGATAGATAAATATTGGCCAAAAGACTGGCACAAACTCTTCTGCTCTATTTGAATCTATGTCCACCAGAGGGCAGATGAACTTCAGTTTAAGGTCACATCTGAAACCTCTGACAATACCTCCTGGTACAATAGTATTGTAAGGTTACTAGTTATCCAGAGGTCTGAACTAATGCTTCAGAAACGTGTTCAAATCTCACCACAGCAGCTGGTGGAATCAATTAATACAATCAGAATAGCATGCTAGACTTATTAATAATTATGAATCTAGATTTGTTGTAAAAACCCATTTCCCCGAAGGGAGGAACCCCTTTTGGCTTGTATATGACTCTTAAGTGTTTTGTGAAACAGCATTGCAAGTCATTCAGCTGCATCAAACCACCACAGAACTAAAGCACTGTGAATGTACCGAAGCTATATGGACAGCTGTGATCCAGGAAGATTTACCACCACTTTCTCGAGTGCAGCGCAGTAGTTAGCACTGCTGCCTCACAGTAAGAAGTTTAACAACACCAGGTTAAAGTCCAACAGGTTTATTTGGTAGCAAAAGCCACACAAGCTTTCGAGGCTCTGAGCCCCTTCTTCAGGTGAGTGGGAATTCTGTTCACAAACAGAACTTATAAGACACAGACTCAATTTACATGAATAATGGTTGGAATGCGAATACTTACAACTAATCCAGTCTTTAAGAAACAAAACAATGGGAGTGGAGAGAGCATCAAGACAGGCTAAAAAGATGTGTATTGTCTCCAGACAAGTGTCTCCAGACAAGTGCTCAACACAAGTTAACAAGATGAAACAGTGCCAGGGACCTCAATTCCGGCCTTGGATGACTCTGTAGAATTTGCACATTTTCCCTGTGTTTGCATGAGTTTCTTCTCTCAGTCCCACAATGTGCAAGGTTACAGGGATAGGGTGGAGGGGATGGTGGGATGCTCTTTTGGAGCCAGTGTAGACTCGATGGGCTGAATGACCTCTTTCTGCACTGTATGTATAGATTCTATGGTTCTAAGTAGGTAAGATCAATAAACAATAAGATCTATGACACTCGCATCCCAAGAGCAAATATAAAAAATTACATTGCAACGCTTCCTCAGTACTGAACTGAAGACTAAAATTTCTGCTGAAGTGTTATTTGAGCCCACAGTCTATGACTCATTAAACATGAGTGCTACCAATTGAGCCATGATTCTCGCCTGAGTATAACTTTGGGAGCTGATGCTACAGTGTTTATACTGGTTAATATATAGATTGTTTAAACTACCCTATACATTTACCTGGTCTGGATCATTTATGACTGGACTTAATACCAACTAATAGACAATTGTGCCCAGGCACCCAGATTAGAAGAAGAGGTTGCAGAAGCTGAGAACGTTGACACAGGTAAAGTGTAGGTTCAGGATTGATTGTACTTAAGTATGGGATACTGTTAACTTATCAGACAATTAAATGTCAGCATGTTTAAAAGTCAACGATTCTAGATGAAGGTGGATGAAAAGAAGATTTCATTTTATCTGCTTTAAGTAGAAAGTTGTGAATGCAGATAATGACTGTCGAGAAAAAATGTGGGGGCTGATTGTACTGAAAAATTCACGACAGGTAAGTATTTGGTTCAAAATTTAATGGTGGTGTATGAAAATACCATATGATCTATTTGCTCAACACAAGTTAACAAGATGAAACAGTGATCATTTCTGTCCTGTACATTTCTATATTCCTTTGGTCATTTAGGCCATTATCTGGATCCTGCTGACTTGAAGCTGTTTTTAAAAAGAGATACAACTATGCATAAAGTTTAAGCATCTTTGTCACCTATTTCTATAAGTTGTATATGATCAACGTTCTGGAATTTTTAAAATGACTTTTCACTTGTTATGCGGGTTGATTTGCTTGCAACGCTAAATATAATCAAACCTTATTAAGTAGTCGCTATATGATTTGAATATTTAGCTGCTTAATCCAGATTAACGCTAAAAACAGATCAAAATTTAGCTATTACAAATGGAAATCATGTGGCTAACCCATTTCCTGCATGGTAAAACCAGTCAGTTTTACTTGCCCAATTTCAGTGAAAGAATTCACTATACCACCAAAGGGTTAATAATAGGAATTGAAATGAACTACACAGTTAGTTTCTACTTTCATAATTTACTGCTTAAAAACGTATTTCAAAACAAAATTAAGCAATGTGATGTATCTTGAAATACAAAAAGAAATAGTATCAATTCAAAAAAGATTAAAATTGGCACATAGATCTGGTCAATTCCATTCCTGTAATATCACTATTACATGTAATATGTAATATCATGTAATATCATGTAATATCACATGTAATATCACTACTGCCAGCATCAGTAGTAAATGCGCCTAGTTTGGGGGCGTTTAAGAGATCCGTAGATAGGTTCATGGACGAAAAGAAATTGGTTTAGGTTGGAGGGTCACAGTTTTTTTTTTTAACTGGTCGGTGCAACATCGTGGGCCGAAGGGCCTGTTCTGCGCTGTAATGTTCTATGTTCTATGAGGGAGCTCAAATGAACCATTTGTTTTAAGTATTTAATTTTTCATTCCACATCCTCAGACAATATACAGTTTTTTAAGCAGTATTGTATAATTAAAAATACTTCAAATAACTTACATTAAAGTTTTATAACATTCATAATTGTATACCCCTGAGCAGTGATTGTGAGGTTTTTATGCTAGGCAGACATGCCCCAATTTTTAATACCTGAAAAGAATTTGGTTGAAGCAATTATTGGTTTTTCACTTTGAGGTGTTATCTTCAGTGCTTCACAGCAAAAGAATATTTTTCACTGTACAGAAAGAGAAAACATTGCAAACCTCACAAGATCCTACAGACAATGGGTCCAATTTTTTTTTTAAAAGCTTCAAACCAAATAAACAGCAAAATATTATTGCAGGATGCAAAAATGAAAATTACATTGAAGTACACGCAAGCTTTTGCATGAGACATCACTGCAGAAATGGAACTCTGCAGTTTAATTTGCCATGAGAGCCCAGGCTAAGAAAACATCTGGTTAGACTGCTGTGTTACTCGGATAAATGTTGTCCTCCTGCTGAGTTCCTTTAGTTTAGCGGCTCCCACATAGGTGCAGGTAGAGCGTAATCCCCCTAAAATGTCAAGGATTGTATTCTCCACATCTCCTCTGTATGGAACCTCCACTGTTCTACCTTCTGAAGCCCTGAATGGAAAACAAATGAACATTGTTAGGTAAGAGCTTACATGTGAAAGGAAGTGGAGATGTCGGTGTTGGGCTGGAGCAAGATGAGAGGTCACACGACATCAGGTTATAGTCCAACAGCTTTATTTTGAAATCACAAGCTTTTGGAGCATTGCTGCTTTGTCAATTCATGCTCACTTCACCTGACGAAGGAGCAGTGCTCTGAAAGCTTGTAATTTCAGATAAAGCTGTTGGACTATAACCTGGTGTCGTGTGGCCTCTCATCACGTGAAAGGGAGAGAAAAGATAGATGGTCTGACCTGTATTTCCTTGCCACATCTACCGGACAGTGTAACTGCCTGCACTACCCCTTTCAACCACTAATAATGCTAATGTGGGGGAAGGCAACAGAACAGAATCTGCAATCAGCCTCAAGAAAATTGCGTAAAGCTCTTCCCTCACTGCAGATGCAATCAAGCAATTTCCAGGAGAACTTGGTGGCCTTCAGGAGGCACAGGAGAGCTATGCAACTCGCATTTAATCCCTGTGCCGCCACTAAATTCCGGTGGGTTCAGGGATAACTTGTAAGTGGCTCATCAATGAGTCTAATTGATATTTCACCATGAACCGGCAAGTTAAGTGCATTCTGCTCTCCAGTTTAGTTGAAGGAGGTTTTCCTGCCACTGGCAGACTCACGAGCCACCTCCCACACAATTCAGTGGGCCCAGCTGACATTATTTCCACTGTGATGGGCTGGATTAAGTTCTGCCCATTTACTCCATTTCCCTCACTAGCTAATGTATCCAAGTTCATCAAGTTAACCATTATGTAAAAGTCCCAGTGGATAAAGCTCTCCCATACAAACCAGAAATTCCTGGATGTGATGGCCAATTATGAATGAGTTAACTCATCTCAGGGGTAGCTGCAGTTAGCTTCAGAGTGTCTCAGAGGGAAGGAGACAGAAGGGGAGAAGGAAACTGAATGTTCTATTGTTTAGAGAAAGAGTGGCTCTAGTATTGTTATGGTGTGCAGTTATGATATTATACATTTTTAGAAAACTGTTTAAAAGGTTACATGTTTTTTAAAAAACTTGGACTGAGTTTGAAGAGTGTTTTAAAAATAGCTCCCAGCTACTGGACAGAATTGTGGATTCCGAGAGAACAAAAGACTATTCTTTAATTATGGTTCACTGTGGTCTTGTTCAGTAAATAGGAGTTTTATTGACACCTCATTGTAAGGATGTAAATTGTGCCCTGGTCAAGATAAAAGCTGAGAACCACAGGTAGGAGAAGAGTTGTTTAAAGTGTTGGTATCTTATTTGGGAGATGACTTGACATTTTGAATAAGTGCATTATAACAACAGCCATCTTGGCTTACCTACAAAAAGCATTGAAAAAGACAGGCAATGACATACCATATAGAATCATACAGTGCAGAAGAGGCCCTTCTGCCCATCGAGTCCACACCGACCTGAACTCGCGCCTAATCCCATCTGCCAGCACTTGGCCCATAGCCCTGAATGCCATGATCTGCCAAGTGCTCATCCAGATATCTTTTGAAGGATGTGAGGCAACATGCCTCCACCAGCCTCCCAGACAGCGCATTCCAGACCGTCACCACCCTCTGGGTATAAAAGGTTTTTCCTCACATCCCCCCTAAAACTTGAACCTATGTCCCCTCATGATTGACTCTTCAACTAAGGGGAACAGCTGTTCCTTATCCACTCTGTCCATGTCTCTCATAATCTTGCACACCTTGATCAGGTTGCCCAGCAGTCTTCCCTGCTCCAACGAAAACAACCCAAGCCTATGCAACCTCACTTCATAACTTAAATGTTCCATCCCAGGCACCATCCTGGTGAATCTCCTCTGCACCCCCTTCAATGCAATCACATCCTTCCGATAATGTGGAGACCAGAACTGCACACAGTACTCTCACTGTGGCCTCGCCAAAGTTCTATACAACTCCAACATGACTTCCCTGCTTTTGTAATCTGTACTCGATTGATAAAGGCAAGTGTCCCATATGCCTTTATTACCACCCTACCAACATGCCCTTCTGCTTTCAGAGATCTGTGGACAAACACGCCAAGATCCCTTTGTTCCACAGAACTTCCTAGTGTCCTACCATTCATGGAGTACTTTCTTTTCAAATTACTCATTCCAATGTGTATCACCTCACACTTTTCAGGATTAAATTCCATCTGCCACTTATCTGCCCATTTGACCATTCGTCTATATCTTCTTGTAGCCCAAGACCCTCCGCCTCACTGTTAACCACCCGTCCAATCTTTGTAATCTGCAAATTTGCTAATCCTACCCCCCACATGGTCATCAATGTCATTTATATAAATGACGAATAATAGGGGGTCCAACACAGATCCCTGTGGTACGCCACTGGACACTGGCTTCCAGTCACTAAAGCAGCTTTTTGACATCACCCTCTGTCTCCTACAATTAAGCCAATTTTGAATCCACTTTATCAAATTACCCTGCATCCCATGTGAATTTACTTTCTTTACACGTCTCCCACATGGGACCTTGGCAAAGGCTTTGCTGAAATCCATATAATCTACATCGACTGCACTACCCCTGTCTACATACCTGGTCACCTCAAAAAATTCAATCAAATTTGTTAGGTATGACCTCCCTCTGACGAAGCCATGCTGACTATCCCTGATCAAGCTTTGCCTCTCCAACTGGAGATAGATGCTCTCTTTCAGAAGTTTCTCTAATAGTTTCCTTACCACTGACATGAGATTCACTGGTCTGGGTTATTTCTACAACCTTGCTTAAATAGCAGAATCACGTTAGCTGTTCTCCAGTCATCTAGCACTTTCCCTGTGGCCAGAGAGAAATTGAAAATTTGGGTTAGAACCCCTACAATCTCCTCCCTTGCCTCCCACAGCAGCCTAGGGCACAATTCATCTGGACCTGGAGACTTATTCATTTTGAAGGCTGCCAACACCTCCAATACCTTGTCCTTCCCAATGTCAATTTGCTCATGAACCTCACAATCTCTCCCCCTGAATTCCATTCAATGTCCTCATTCTCTTGGGTGAAGACAGATGTGAAGTATTCATTCAACACTCTACCAATGTCCTCTGGCTCCACCCACTGGTTGTCCTCTCGGTCCCTACTCTTTCCCTGGTTATCCTCTTCCCATTGATATACCTATAGAATGTCTTGGGACTTTTCCCTACTTTTACCACACACAACCATCTTGAAGAAGGTTCAATCCAAGGAGAGACAGAGAAAGACATCTAGAAACAGCCGCGGTTTCTGCTCTAAGTAACTAGGCAATTTGAAAATGTCACACCTGCAGAACCAGAAGAAACCTTCTCACTGTAAACCCTGATTCCATCTACTAAACTCGCCTGTTCAAGCAACATTTGGTAATTTGACAGTGGAAGCCTATGCCGCTGCAGAGGCAACACTACACCTCAAGATCTTCACTTCAGACAACGGCGCACCCCAACTTCAAAACATGAGGCCTACACCAAAACTTGATTTGTTTTAAAGTATTTTATCCTAATTTGTAACTGAACCCTGCGTATGTGTTAGTATCTTTATCTTTTAAGTAACTGCCACAAAAATATGGAATAAACCAACATTTCTTTTTATAAAAGTAAAAAGACTTCACTATGGGGCTGTTTAAAATTGAACTTTTCTCTCCCTAGGTAAGAAATATACATGACACACACATAATTACATTGTTCATGGGTGACGAGAGAAATGACCTGAGTTCTGGAGATCAAGCTATAGAATCAATTTAGGTAAAGATAAGAAACTGTAAAGGTAGGAAGTCACTTGTGGGAGCAGTTTATAGGCCCCCTAATAGTAACCACACAGTAGGATGGGATAGATGGAAATAAAAAATCTGCGCTTGTGAGAAAGGTATGGTAATAATCATGGCTGATTTTAATCAATACATAGATTGGCAAAAGTAATGTGGAAGGTGAGTTCAGAGTTTTCAGGGCAATTTCTTACAGCAACATGTTCCAGAGCCAACCAACAAGCAGGCTATTTTAGAAACCCTACAGTGCAGAAGGAGGCCATTCGGCCCATCGAGTCTGCACCGACCACAATCCCACCCAGGCCCTACCTATCCCCACATATTTACCCGCTAATCCCTCTAACCTACGCATCCCAGGACTCTAAGGGGCAATTTTTAACCTGGCCAATCAACCTAACCCGCACATCTTTGGCCTGTGGGAGGAAACCGGAGCACCCGGAGGAAACCCACGCAGACACGAGGAGAATGTGCAAACTCCACACAGACAGTGACCCGAGCCGGGAATCGAACCCAGGACCCTGGAGCTGTGAAGCAGCAGTGCTAACCACTGTGCTACCGTGCCCTTTAGATCTCGTAATGTACAATGAGGCAGAATTAATTAATCATCTCATAGGATCATTGCTACTCAGGAGTGTCTTTACTAACATGATTGAATTTTGAGGGAGAGAAAAGTGGGTCTAAGACCAATGTTTTAAACTTAAGTAAGAGCAATTATGAGGGTATGAAGACATAGCTATGTCTGACTAACGTGAACTAGGAAATTAGGTTAAAGGATAGGTCAGTAAAAATGCAGTGGTAGATGTTTAAGGAGAGTAATATAACACTCAGCAAAGATACATTCCAGTGAGAGAAAAAAACTCTTCAGGGTAGGGGACACCACCTGTGGCTAACTAAAGTTAAAGATAGTATCAAATTGAAAGAATGAGCATACAATTCTGTGAAGATTAGTGGCAAGTCTGAGAGAAACTCAAAGTATCTCTCCGATGGAGGGTGGTACCCTCAAAAATAGTCCAGAGACTGCAGAATTCTGCAAAAATTTCAGCGGCACTGCAGAAGTGAGGAACAAAAGGAGTCTCATTTCTGCTTCGGGCACAATTGGGAAATTGAACCCAAAATACACTTGAAATTTTGCTCCTTTCTTACTTGAAGTTGCACTTCCATTTTACACCCAAAATAATGAGCATGGTCCCAAGTGTTATATTTCCTAGGAATGAGCACAGCAGGGCAGAGTAAATGACAGTCAGAGTGATGATCAGAAACAGGGTATCTGAACTGATGCCTGTTAAAGCCATTGACTTTTGTTTTCCCTACAAAGACTGAAGATCTAAATGTAAGAATACATATTTCTCTCTCTTTCTCCAAACTTCTTAACTCCATGTGCCCTATATTTGTTGGTTTAATGACAATGATCTGACTGATATGGGCTAGTTTTAATTCATTAATGCACGTTTTAATGTAGTGAGTGAGGAAGAGTGTGCAAATAGATTTAACTATTGTTGCACTGATGTGTGAGTTACGTTAAATGCATTGCACTGTTGGTTTCGGTGCAACAGAGCACAATTGACGATCCCTTCCGAGCAGACACATATTGGTAGCAGAACACCGACTCCAATTATTTTGAGTTAGCTTGTGGCCAGTTGTAAGGATAGGGTCTGCCAACATCATGAAAAATTATTTTTTGAACTAGTATAAAAGATCACTGATAACATGAGCTAAAGTGGTTTAGCGTGTAACTCTTATTTTAAATTGTGATCTTTTTGCACTAGTTTGGCTAATTTCACTAATGTAACTAGCAGAAACATGACACCAATGTATACAGAAGCTCGCAAATAAAAGACTGATGCCATTTAGGAGCAGAAATAGACCATACAGCCCATCGAGCCTGCTCTGCCATTCAATATGATCATGACTGATTTTGAGCTTCAATTCCATTTTCCTGCCCATTCTCATCTACCTGAATTCTGACACCCCGAAATCGATCAATTTTAGCCCCGAATGTACTCGATGATGAAGCACCCACAATTCTCAGAGTAGGATCTCTAAAGATTCACAACCCTCTGAGTGAAGAAATTTCTCCTCTTCCTCAGACTGTGTCCCCTGTGTTCTGCATTTCCAGCCAGGGAAAACAGCCTCAGAGTCTGCCTTGTCAAGCCCTTTCATAATATTGTATGTTCCAGTGACAGCTCTGAGCATAGGCCCAATTTACTCAGCTTCTCATCATAGGATACCCCTCTCATGCTTGGAAGCAATCTATTGAATCTTTGCTGTAATGCCTCCGGGGCAAGTATATCCTTCCTTAGATGTGGTGACCAAAACTGTACATTGTACTCCAGTATACTTGTAGCAAGACTTCTTTATCCTTATTCGCCAATTCAATTGCAAAGGCCAGCATGCAATTTGCCTTCCTAATTGCTTGTTGAATCTGCATGCTAACTTTCTGTCCCTTGTACGAATATACCCAAGTCCCTCTGAACATCAATATTTACAAGTTTCACGTTTTTCAAAAATATTCTGCTTTTCTATTCTTATAACCAAAGTGAATAGCTTCACACTTGCCCACATTTTTTTTATACTTTTCCAATTCAATCAAATCAAGTCCAGTTCAGAGTCTCAACAAGTTGAGACATTTCCGATCCAAGCTGACGACAGGGCCTTCACACCTGTCTTGGGCCTGATCTACATGAGCCAAGCTGATTGGAGTAGGCGCAGGTCTTTCTCCTCCAAGGCTTGATCTCATTTGCATCTTAGCCAAAAGGCTGAGATGCTGCTTTCAAAAATTGCTTCATGTGAAAATGAAGCTTAAATGTAATCTAATGACCTCAACCAAGTGCAGCATCCTATCCATACTACACTTGATCTTAGCCAAAAGGCTGAGACATTTTTAAAAATACTTTTCCAATTCAATCAAATCAAGTCCAATTCAGAGTCTCAACAAGTTGAGACATTTCCGATCCAAGCTGACAAGACAGGGTATGCGACCCTTTACCCTGCCTTGGGCCTGATCTACATGAGCCAAGCTGATTGGAGTAGGCGGACGTCTCCGCCTCCAATGCTTGATCTCATTTGCATCTTAGCCAAAAGGCCGAGATGCCGCTTTTAAAAATTGCTTCGTATGAAAATGAAGCTTAAATGCAACCCAATGGCCACGACCAAGTGCAGCATCTGCATAACTACACTTGATCTTAGCCAAAAGGCCGAGACATTTTTTTAAAATTTCTACTTTATCTACTTCAAAAAAAACTCTCAAATAAAACATTGCAAAACGACAGATCCAAAAGTTACAAACAGTGCAAAAAAAAATCATTTTTACAGTACAATACAGTGCTTATTTACAAAACATTACATTCATTACATTTCATTACTTAAAACTATGTACATACATCAGAGTTTACTGTGTGCCGTTATTTTTCAGGTTGGCACACAGTTACACAGGCCGAGGGTATTCTGCAGTTACCGGGCCCTCGGTCTGCCTAGGTTGAGATGCTTTACACGGTGGCCTTTCCCCATTGTGCCTTTGCGACGGCTGCCCCAAGCTTGAGCGCGTCCCTGAGCATGTTGTCCTGGACCTTGGAATGTGCCAATCTGCAACACTCGGTCGAGGACAATTCTTTCAGCTGGAAGATCAGCAAGTTTCGGGCGGACCAAAGTGCGTCCTTCACCGAGTTGATGACCCTCCAGCAGCGGTTGATATTTGTCTCGGTGTGCGTCCCCAGAAACAGCCCGTAGAGCACAGAGTCCTGCGTCACCGAGCTGCTCGGGACGAACCGCGACAAATACCACTGCATCTCACTCCAGACCTTCTTTGCAAAGGCACATTCCACAAGGAGGTGTGCGACTGTCTCATCACCCCCACAGCCGCTTCGAGGGCAGCGTGCGGTGAGGTTGAGACCTCGGGCGTGCATAAAGGATCTGACGAGGAGTGCCCTTCTCACCACCAGCCAAGCCAGGTCTTGGTGCTTGTTTGAGAGTTCTGGTGATGAGGCATTCTGCCAAATGACACTGACAGTCTGCTCAGGGAACCATCCGACAGGATCCGCCATCTCCTTTTCTCTCAGAGACATTTTCTTTTATACTTTTCCAATTCAATCAAATCAAGTCCAATTCAGAGTCTCAACAAGTTGAGACATTTCCGATCCAAGTTGACAAGACAGGGTATGCGACCCTTTACCCTGTCCTGGGCCTGATCTACATGAGCCAAGCTGATTGGAGTAGGCAGACGTCTCCGCCCCCAAGGCTTGATCTCATTTGCATCTTAGCCAAAAGGCCGAGATGCCGCTTTTAAAAATTGCTTCATATGAAAATGAAGCTTAAATGTGACCCAATGACCTCGACCAAGCGCAGGCAACCCATACTACACTTGATCTTAGCCAAAAGGGAAAGGATGAAGCATTTTTTAAAATACTTTTCCAATTCAATCAATTCAAGTCCAATTCAGAGTCTCAACAAGTTGAGACATTTCCGATCCAAGCTGACAAGACAGGGCCTTCACAACTGTCTTGGGCCCGATCTACACGAGCCAAGCCGATTGGAGGAGGGGGAGGCCTCCTCCACCAAGGCCCGATCCCACCTGCATCCCAGCCAAAAGGCCGAGACGCCGCCCCCAAAAATTGCTTCATATGAAAATGAAGCCCAAACGCAACCCAATGGCCTCAACCAAGCGCAGCATCCTCTTCACACCACACTTGATCCCAGCCAAAAGGCCGAGAAAGGATGAAGCATTTTACTAATTTTCCACTCCTTAATCTGTCTATATCTCTTTGCAGGTTCTCTATGTCCCCTTCATAAGTTTACCTTTCAAACTAACTCTTTGTCAGCAGGCTTAGATATATTACTATACAAGCAAAATTTTGTTTTATTCCAATTCAATCAAATCAAGTCCAATTCAGAGTCTCAACAAGTTGAGACATTTCCGATCCAAGCTGACAAGACAGGGTATGCAACCCCTGTCTTGGGCCTGATCTACATGAGCCAAACTGATTGGAGTAGGTGCAGACTCTCCTCCTCCAAGGCTTGATCTCATTTGCATCTTAGCCAAAAGGCCGAGATGCCACTTAAAAAAATTGCTTCAAATGAAGCTTAAATGTAACCTAATGACCTCAACCAAGCGCAGCATCCTATCCATACTACACTTGATCCTAGCCAAAGCAAAATACTGCAGATGCTAGAAAAGTGAAATAAAAATAGAAAATGCTGGAAAAACTCAGCCTATTTTTGTCCACCTGCTCCACCCCCTCTTAAACAGTATGAAATCCATCCCATTTCTCCTCGAGACATTAACTCTGTTCCTCTCTCCACAGATGCTGCCAGACCTGCTGAATTTTTCCAGCGTTTTCTATTTTTATTTTGGCTACATTAACCTTGGTTTCTTCTAAGTCATCAGTATAAAATTGTAAATATTTAAGATCGAAAATATCTGAAATCCCAACACTGATCCTTGAGGTGCTTCATTTGTTATAAACTTGAAAATGCCCTGTTTGTTAACCAATTGTCTATCCAAATTAGTATATTAACCCCCAACTCCTTGAGCCCGCATGTTGTATATTAACCTTGTGTGGCACCATATTGAATGCCTTTTGGAAATTAAGTATACTACATCCACTCTCTCCCCTTTATCTACCTTTCCAGTTACATCCTCAAAACCTTTATTAAATTTATCAAACACAATTTCCCTTTCATAAAGATCGCACCATGATTTTCCAACTGCATTGTTAAAACTACCTTCCTGATAAACTCCAACATTTTCCCAACGAAAACTATCCCATGGTTTACTGATTTCTCTCTTCCTCCTTTCTTATGTTGCCATGATACATTTGCTACCTTCCAATCTGTTCAGAACATTCTAGACCATTTTGGAAAGCCATAGCCACAATCTCTGCAGCTACCCTTTTTAGATTCCTGGGATGTAGATCATCAAACGCCTGGGGACTTGTCAGCTTTCAAGCCTTTAAATTTGTCTCGCACTTTTTATCTACTGAGACTAAATATTTTATATTTCTCATTCTTATCAGCCTCATTGGCTACCCTCTATTTCTGCTAGGTAATTTGTGTTTTATACTATAAATATTTCTTTGCCAACCTTGGCCGCCTTGCAATCCTGTCCATGTAATCAAATCCATTTATCTCAATTGGTGTCATTAGATCTAGTTGTGCAGTCGGTTAAAAATCACATGTCGAAGCTGTGTTTGCAATCAGCTGAGGCTGGTAACATCCTAGGTGTCCTCTTAAGCAGCAAGTAATTCGGTCAGCTTCAATCTAGCTGCCAGTGTTACCAGCCCAGAGCACAATATTGTTACTAATTTAGCATCAATGGCATTTATGTTGAAGATGTCATTATGATGGGTGACTAATGCTTAGTGTAGATGGTTCTCCTGAGCTACCTGAAACAGGATATTGTTAAATTCCCACCATTGTCTGTTTTTGTTTGAGATTCCCTTCATCAGCAGTATTTTGCCTTTTGCTGATTCCAGTTTTTTGGATATTGCTTTTTGGAACATTCTATACACTTGAAGGTCAGCACATCAGGCAGCATTTGTGGGAAACAAAGTCAGTTGGCCCACACCTCAGGGACTGAGGGTCCTAACCTGAAACATCAACTAACGTGGTTTGTTTCTCCACAGATGATGCTGCTGAACATTTCCAGGATTTACCACTTTGCTTTAACAATGAGAATCAAGCCCATGATGTGGGGCCGTGCTATGGTTGATGAGCAGAAATCAGGTTGCCGTGTTTGGGCGATGCCAGGTTTGGGTTTTATAGGTTATGATATGAGCCAACCACAATGCCTACATTGGCCAGTCTCTTGTAGCACCAACAGGCAGTGATAGTTATGGTGATAGAACACTTCCACGTGTGTAACCACATCAAAAAAAAGGATTAAATAGACTTTGTTTTGGAGAAAGAATAGAGATAAGATTCATGAGAATGGTTCCAGGGATGAGGAACTGCAGTTATGAAAACAGATTGGAGAAGTTAGGACTGTTTTCCTTGGAGAAAAGATGGAGTGGAGATTTGATAGAAGTATTCAAAATCACGAGGGATCCGGACAGACTAGATAGGGAGAAACTGTTCCCATTGGTGAAAGGATCAAGGAGGAGAGGGCACAAATTTGAAATTATTGGCAGAGGAAGCAAAAGCGACATGAGGAAAAACCTTTCACACAGCCAGTGGTTAGGGTCTGGAATGCACTGCCTGAGAATGTGGAGGGGGCAGATTCAATCAAAGCATCAAGTGGCAATTGAATCATAATCCAAAGGGGAAGAATGCGCAGAGTTACAGGAAAGGCAGGGGAATGGCACAAAGGAAATTGCTCTTTTGGAGGGCTGGCACAGACACATGGGGCTGAATGGCCTCCTTCTGCACTGTAATAATGCTGGGAATCTGATTGTTTACAGAATTCTAAAAATAAAATCATATAAGAAAAACAGAAAATGATGGAGATAATCTGCAGGCCTGGCAACATCTGGTGAGACAGTTTTTCAGGTTTGATCATGTCTGAGAAATGTTAACTAAGTGAAAGGTTGGGAGGAAGATAAGAACTGGAGGGAAGGTCTGTAATAAGGTGGAGGGCAGGAGAAATTAAATGGCAAAAGGCAGATGTGAAAGGAAATGGTCGTTGGACAAGGAACAAAAGATGTGTCTGTAAGAGGCTGTACACCAACTCTCTTACACTTCCTCCAGATCAAGAACCCACCATTAAACATCAGGTCATTATTTCCAGCACCGTCACTGACCTCTCTCCTCCTCTTCATGGCCTCCAACCTCATAATCCCTTGACCTTCAATCTCTCACTTCCACCTCATTCCTCTGATTGACAGTAGATTCTTGGTCGACCTATTCGCCAGAACTCTACCCTACCCGCCACAGAATCGGAGCGAACGAGGGACGGACAACAGGAATGTCCATTGACCTCGGGAGGGATTTTCAAGTCTCGGCTCTAGCGAGGCTGTAAAATCCTGCCTAATGTCTCTTTGAATTGATTTCTTCCTATCTCGACTCTAGTTTTTTTCCCTAGATTGAGTAAATGTTATCCTCTCTTTGGGTGAGATGTTAATTTTCTCTCACTATTGAACATAACAGATTGCATGGCACTATTCTAAAAACCATGGTAGAATTCCCCTTAGCCTCATCTTTCACCCCACCAGCCTTTGTATTCAATGGGTAATCCTCCACCATTATCGTCCCCTGCAGTGTGATGCCACCATCAAACACATCTTCCCCTCCCCTTTCAGCATTCCGAAGGGACCATTCCCACTGTGACATCCTGGTCTAACACCACCCCCACTTTCCTACAGCACCTATCCATGAAAACCCAGGAGATGCAACCTGTCCTTTTACCTCCTCCCTCATCATCATTCAAAATCTCAAACACTCATTCCAAGGGAAACAGGGATTCACTTGTACACTTTTCAATTTAGTATACCGGTTTCACTGCTGATAATGCAGTGGGGAAACCAAACACAGACCAGGTGAATCCTTTGCAGAACACCTCAGTACAGTCGCCTGTTATTTTAATTCTCCACTTTGCTCTCATGCTGGCCTTTCTGTTCTCAGCCTCCTGCAATGTTCCTACGAAGCTTTACACAAACCTCAAACAGCCCAAATCTTTCAATCAGGGACTTCACAGTCTTCTGAATGTAACAGAGTTTAACACTTTTAGATTAAACCTCTGCCTTACTTTTGCTTCCTTTTTGTTTGCTTGTTTATTTCATCCCCTCTTGTTTCTCTCTTTTTCTTTACCCTTTTGACGGCAGTTATTCGTGATCCTGCCATTCACACCTCCTCCAGACATATCTTTTGTTTCCTTATGCACCCTATTACTACTCCCTTTGATATTTGGCTCTTTGTCATTTTACTCTTTCCTGCCACCACCACCTCCCTCCTGCTTACCCAAACTTTCACTTGCTGAAAACTTATTACATCATAGAAACCCTACAGTGCAGAAGGAAGCCATTCGGCCCATCGAGTCTGCACCGACCACAATCCCACCCAGGCCCTACCCCCACATATTTTACCTGCTAATCTTTCTAACCTACGCATCCCAGGACTCTAAGGGGCAATTTTTTTAACCTGGCCAATCAACCTAACCCGCACATCTTTGGACTGTGGGAGGAAATCGGAGCACCCGGAGGAAACCCACGCAGACACAAGGAGAATGTGCAAACTCCACACAGACAGTGACCCAAGCCGGGAATCGAACCCGGGACCCTGGAGCTGTGAAGCAGCAGTGCTAACCACTGTGCTACCGTGCCACCCTATCTCTAACATTTCCCAGTTCTGATGAAAGGTCTCAGACCTGAAATGTTAACTCAGTTTCTCTCTTCACAGATGCTGTCAGAGCTGCTGAATTATCACAGCATTTTCTCTTTATTTCAGATTTACAACATTCTCAGCATGTTTCTGTTGTGAGAGAATCTTACTGCCCTTGAGGACAGAAAACCCACTTCCAAGTGTGTGAATTAAAGATTTGTTCTGTGACTGTGAGCATTTCACGATTGAATTTAGTGTCACTCTACGTAAGCTAAATGCTGGAGACTTATTTGACCTGTTGGTTTTTCTTGTTACCCAATCAGCATCTGGAGAGAGCAGACAGATGATGTGTATCCTTAGTCCGAATCAAAGCACATCAGGAACCATTTAACCCATCGTGACCATGCCAGCTCTTTGAAAGTGCCACCAAGTTCATCCTACTCCCCTGTTCTTGTCCCGTAAACCCAGAATTGAACTGGATCAGAATGTTACAGCACTCAGTTCTCCAAAGCTGTGCCAGGTTTACTACAGGAATTATTTCTCTCTTCCCTGCTTGTTTCCTTATGACTAAGGGAAATAAGTGAGCTGCTTTACATTTCTGAACAAACGCAAAGCAGGAAACAAAGAATAACAGAAATCAGGAGTACTGATTTCTAACAGAGCAGAGATCATAGACAGACTCTCCCTTTGACTGCTTCTGATAATGAAACACTGGGAAAGTCATAGGCCTGGAACTTTTGATTTTCAGGGAGAATTCAGGGTTCCAACTAGCGCCTTCTGTGAGTTTAACTCCACACCAGAAGTTCCCAATGAAATTACTGGCCAGCTGACAAAATTCCACAGGAACATTATTTGAAACAACTGCTGTCACCAGGCAAAGTGACCTCAAAGGGTTTTTACATTGCACAATGCTGTGACATCCAATGTGACTGCCTCTTGTACCAGTGACACTGCTGGTGTCTTATTTCTTCTCCGATGTTAGTAGAAAGTCCAGTATTAGCGTTTCAAGTTTTTTTTCCTGACCAATATTTATCACTCAACTAACCTGTTTACTATTAGTTAGATAATTAAAGTGTTACTTGTTGATTTTACAGAGAGAGTCTCAGGTAGTTATTTTAACTGCAAAAAGTTGCTGAAGAGTAGATTGTACTATTTCTCTCTCACTTTAACAGATTATAGAGGCAAGGTATTCCTCTTTGAGTGGTTTAGGTGTTAGCTCTCAGAGAGGGGATCAACCTCCCCTTTACAACACTTACCTTGTCCTGGTCAAGGACCTTTAAACTCCACTGGAGCTTTAACCTATCTACTTTAACTTACCTGCTTTACAGCAGCTAGTGCTGTTAAACAAAAGAGAGGTGTGGCTTCCTTCCCTTCGACAGAACTGCACTCAATGTGAGGGACACGCTGCACTACCTGGATCTCACCCGCCCCGAGTCTGAATGTTGGGCAAGACAGGATTTCAGATAAGAACTGAGAGTGGAGTGGCAGTCCGATGCTGATTGCCACTCTGAGGAAGTTCAGGCCTAATTTATGGTTAAAGTTTATTCAATAAAATTAGTGTTAAATGCACATGCGTGTATCTTGTTAATGAGCTGAATTTGCAATGTAGTAAAAACTGGTCTAGTCTCCTTGTTTGACAGTTGAGTTTTAAAATAAAAAATAATTAGACTTTTGAAGGAAAGAAGGGACATAATTTTAAAAGTACAAATCGTTATAAACCCGGTGACCATCAAGTGGGGATGTTAAGAGATGATGATTCATACAGTCCTGGCTGGGATGAAGGCGGCCAGTATTTGTCAAGGACAGAGCCAATAGTTTCTCTGTAATTCAGAACTCGGCTCTCTGCAAAGTCATTCTGTACTGAACTACAGAGCTGGTGCTGCACAAAATACAACTTAAAATAATCATAAGGAACATCACTGATTTACAAACACTAATTATATTCTTAGTCCCATTACCTGTATTCTGCCACACCTCCAACATGCTTCTTCATGGCTGTATCAGAGCTCATCCCATAGAAGAGTTTCACCTTTTTACCATTCTTCTCTATGATTTCTCCAGCACACTGATCGTGTCCTGCAAACATCCCTCCTAGCATCACAAAATCAGCTCCGGCCCCTGAAATGAATGCAGAAGAGTCACTCAGTAGCTTTTAATGCCAGTTCAGACCCTGGAATTTCCCACCTAACAGTACAATCACCATAATGACTGCACATCTCTGAAGAATTTAATAAATGTGGCTTCGCCAGTGCGGTCCACACAGTGAGAGCAAAATAAATTAAAATACGTGGCTCTGCAGATTCCAAGCAGATTAATTGTTCACCTTGTGTTATTAAAAGTATACAAAACTAAAAATGTCTGTGTCCTGGAATCGTGGCTGTTAACTGGATCCCCACAGCAATCGTTTCATAAACCTAACAAATGTTCTTAAAAAAAAAATCTTCTATTAATTTTTCTTAGTCTCTGGACATAATTCAAGATATGTTGATATCCCATATGACTTTCTTCCCTCCCACTGCTGTTTCCCCAGCCCCCTCCCAATACCCTGGCTTACACACAGCCAGGTATACGTAGGGAAATTGTGCGCTCCCACTCTGTATGTAAAAGAAGTGAGTCTGCTAAGGTGCTTCTTAAAGATAGTTTTTTTTTTACAATTAACTCCTTTTGTTTTGTGACATGCTCTTAGTCATACTATAAATAGAACCATAGAAAATTACAGCTCAGAAACAGGCCTTTTGCCCCTTCTTGTCTGTGCCGAACCATTTTTTGCCTAGTCCCACTGACCTGCACTTGGACCATATCCCTCCACACCCCTCTCATCCATGAACCCGTCCAAGTTTTTCTTAAATGTTAAAAGTGACCCTGCATTTACCACTTTATCCGGCAGCTCATTCCACACTCCCACCACTGTGTGAAGAAGCCCCCCCTAATATTCCCTTTAAACTTTTCTTGTTTCACCCTTAACCCATGCCCTCTGGTTTTTTTCTCCCCTAGCCTCAGTGGAAAAAGCCTGCTTGCATTCACTCTATCTATACCCATCAAAATCTTATACACCTCTATCAAATCTCCCCTCATTCTTCTACACTCCAGGGAATAAAGTCCCGACCTATTCAATCTCTCTCTGTAACTCAGCTTCTCAAGTCTCGGCAACATCCTTGTGAACCTTCTCTGCACTCTTTCAACCTTATTTACATCCTTCCTGTAACTAGGTGACCAAAACTGTACACAATACTCCAAATTCGGCCTCACCAATGCCTTATATAACCTTACCATAACACTCCAACTTTTATACTCGATACTCCGATTTATAAAGGCCAATGTACCAAAGGCACTCTTTACGACCCTATCCACCTGTGACGTCACTTTTAGGGAATTCTGTACCTGTATTCCCAGATCCCTCTGTTCAACTGCACTCTTCAGAGTCCGACCATTTACCCTGTACGCTCTACTTTGGTTTGTCCTTCCAAAGTGCAATATCTCTCACTTGTCTGCATTAAATTCCATTTGCCATTTTTCAGCCCATTTTTCTAGTTGGTTCAAATCCCTCTGCAAGCTTTGAAAACCTTCCTCACTATCCACTACATCTCCAATCTTTGTATCATCAGCAAATTTGCTGATCCAATTTACCACATTATCATCCAGATCATTGATATAGATGACAAACAACAATGGACCCAACACTGATCCCTGCGGCACACCACTAGTCACAGGCCTCCACTCAGAGAAGCAATCCTCCACAACCACTCTCTGGCTTCTTCCATTGAGCCAGTGTCTAATCCAATTTACTACCTCCCCATGTATACCCAGCGACTGAACCTTCCTAACTAACCTCCCATGAGGGACCTTGTCAAAGGCCTTGCTGAAATCCAGGTAGACAACATCCACCGCCTTCCCTTCATCCACTTTCCTGGTAACCTCCTCGAAAAACTCTAATAGATTGGTCAAACATGACCTACCACGCACAAAGCCATGTTGACTCTCCCTAATAAGTCCCTGTCTATCCAAATATTTGTAGATCCGATCCCTTATCACACCTTCCAATAACTTGCCCACCACCGACGTCAAACTTACTGGCCTATAATTTCCCGGATTTCTTTTGGAACCTTTTTTAACCAACGGAACAACATGAGCCACCCTCCAATCATCCGGCACCTCCCTCGTGAATACTGACATTTTAAATATGTCTGCCAGGGCCCCTGCAAGTTCAACACTAGCTTCCCTCAAGGTTCGTGGGAATACCCTGTCCGGTCCTGGGGATTTATCCGCTCTGATTTGCCTCAAGACAGCAAGCACCTCCTCCCCTTTAATCTGTAAAGGTTCCATGACCTCCCTACCTGTTTGCCCTATTTCCATAGACTCCATGCCCGTTTCCTCAGTAAATATGGATGCAAAAAAACCCATTTAGTATCTCCCCCATCTCTTTTGGTTCCATACACAGTCTACCACTCTGGTCTTCAAGAGGACCAATTTCATCCCTCACTATCCTTTTGCTCCTAACATACCTATAGAAGCTCTTTGGATTTTCCTTCACTCTGTCTGCCAAAGCAACCTCATGTCTTCTTTTAGCCCTCCTGATTTCCCTCTTAAGTAGCTTCTTGCACTTTTTGTACTCCTCGAGCATCTGATCTGTTCCTTGCTGCCTGTACATTTCATACAACTCTCTCTTCCTCTTAATCAGTGTTACAATCTCCCTCGAGAACCAAGGTTCCTTATTCCTATTTACTTTGCCTTTAATCCTGACAGGAACATACAAACTCTGCACTCTCAAAATTTCTCCTTTGAAGGCCTCCCACTTTCCATTTACATCCTTACCAGAGAACAGCCTGTGCCAATCCACACTTCCCAGATCCCTTCTCATTTCATCAAATTTGGCCTTACCAGATCTATCCTTATCCATGATCAGATTGAAACTAATGGCATTATGATCACTGGATCCAAACACTCACATCCATCACCTGCCCTAACTTATTTCCCAATAGGAGATCCAATATCGCATCCTTTCCCCTGACCAACAATGCCACCGCCCCCCCCCCCCCCCCCCCCCCCCCCCACCTTTTATCCCTCTGCCTCTATCCCGCCTGAAACATTGGAACCCTGGAACATTGAGCTGCCAGTCCTGCCCCTCCTGTAGCCAAGTTTCACTAATGGCTATAATGTCATATTTCCATGTGTCTATCCACGCCTTCAGCTCATCTGCCTTCCCCACAATACTCCTGGCATTGAAATAGACACACTTCAAAAGGTTATTTCCACCACACTCAACCCTTCCATTTGTGATTTTGCTTGAACTAATCTGTCTTTTTACCCCTGCTCCACTATCTGCTCTGGCACTCTGGTTCCCATCCCCCTGCAAATCTAGTTTAAACGCTCCCCAATAACACTAGCTAACCTCCCTGCAAGTATATTGGTCCCCTTGTAGTTTAGGTGTAATCCGTCTCTCTTGTACAGGTCCCACCTGCCCCAGAAGAGGTTCCAATGATCCAAGAATCGGAAACCCTGCTCCCTACACCAGTTCCTTAGCCACGTGTTCATCCGCCCAAGTATCCTACTCCTACCCTCACTGGCACGTGGTACAGGTAGCAATCCTGAGATTACTACCCTCGGGATCCTGCTTTTTAACTTCCTTCCAAGCTCTTTGTACTCACTCTTTAGGACCTCCTCTCTCTTCCTACCTACGTCATTTGTACCGATGTGTACCACGACATCTGGCTGATCACTTTCCTACTTTAGAACGCTGTGCACACGATCAGAGACATCCCTGACCTTGGCACCTGGGAGGCAACAAACCATGTGGGAGTCTCTTTCCCGACCACAGAACCTCCTGTCCGTACCTCTGACCATTGAGTCCCCGATCACTACTGCTCTCCTCTTCTTCATCCCACCCTTTTGCGCTGTAGAACCAGACTCAGTATCAGAGTTCCGGCTGTCGCAGCTTGTCCCAGGTAAAGCATCTCCCACAACAGTATCCAATTCAGTATACCTGTTGTGGAGGGGTATGGCCACAGGGGAACCCTGCTCTGCCTGTCCTTTCACACTGCCATTTCCTCTCCTTACAGTAACCCAATTTCCTGTGCTCTGCTGCTTAGGTGTAACTATCTCCCTAAAGCTACTGTCTATATACTTCTCATTCTCCCGAATTAGATGGAGGTCATCAAGCTCCTTCTCCAGTTCCCTAACACGCTTTGCTAGCAGCTGCAGCTGGATGCATCTTTTGCAGGTGCTGTCGTCAGGGATACCGGAGGTCTCCCTGATCTCCCACATCCTGCAAGAGGAGCATTCCAACATCTTGCCTGGCATTTTTTTTTACTCTGGGGAAATACAGGAATAAACTTTCTGGGGAAAAAAAACCCTACTCTCGCCTCTGCCTGTTCTCGCCGAAGTCCTTCAGCCCTCACTCCGCTACCTGCTCACTCCGCTACCTGCTCACTCCGCTACCTGCTCACTCCACTGCCCGCTGGATAGTGCGGCCTGCTTTTTAAACCTCCCGCGCACTTAAAAGAAAACTACAAGAAACCTTCCCAGGTCACCCTGCGGTCGGCCTACTTCCGTTTTTCCCTTAAAACTACTAGACTAAGAAACCCCGCGAAAAAGTAAGTAAAATAAAGCCAAATGGTCTACTGTAAAAGTGGATGATGCTGCTATATTGAATGCTGTTTCTTTTTACAGCAGCACCCTCTAGTGGCAACAGAAACCAGCTACCTTCAAATGTCAAATTCAGGAATTTTGCTTTCTATGGAATATCTATAAATTTGATACTTTACAATTCTCTACCAATCAGTTTTGGGCATCAATATTCCTATCCCACACGATTTTTGAAATGTAGCATTTTATGTTGTCTCTATGTTACAACAATTTGCAGTGTATATAGCTCCTTTAACAAGCAAAACTTTCCAAGGTCCTTAACGAGAGCAAAATCAATTACAACATTGTTGACACTGAAGACAGATCAGCACAGATGATCATAAGCTTGGTCTTTTTTTCTATTTGTATATAGGATGTGGGCATCACTAGCAAAGCCAGCATTTGTTACCCATTCCTAACTGCCCTCGAGAAGGTGGTGAGCTACCTTCTTGAACTATTGCAGAGCATAAGTTGTAGGTACACCCTCTGTGATGTTAGGAAGGGACATCACAGAGGGTGTACCTACAACTTACGCTCTGCAGTAGTTCCAGGATTGTGACCCAGCAATGGTAAAGGAACGGCAAGGAAGTGCCAAAACTCTGCTGCCTGTATCTTAATGGGTTGGAAGGGAACTTGCAGATGGTGGTGTTTCCATGCACCTGCTGCCCTTTGAAGTGGTAGAGGTCACAGTTTGGAAGCTGTCGAAGGAGCCTTGGCGAGTTGTTACAGTGCATCTTGCAGATGGTACACAATATGGCCACTCTGTGTCAGCGTTGGAGGGAAGAGGATGGAGTACTGAAAAAGCAGGCCATCCTGTCCTGGATGGTGTTGAGTTTCATTAGAGCTGCAAAGGGAGAGTATTCTATCATACTGCTGTCTCATGCCTTGTAAATGATGGACAGGCTTTGGCGAGTCAAAGAGAAAGATTTAAGAAGAGAGAAAGAGGTACAGAAGCAAAGAGGGAAGGGAATTCCAGAGCTTAGGGCCTAGACAACTGAAAGCACACTCACCAATGGAGGAGTGATTAAAATCGAAGATGTAAACAGACCAGATTTGTAGTAGTACAGAGATCATGAAGGAGCGTAGGGCTGGAGAAAGCTATATAAGACAGGGAAGGATGAAGCTCTGGATGGATTAATGTTAAAATGAATTGTTATTGGACGGGAACTGGTGTAGGTCAACAGAATGGTGATTGTTGAACAAGACTTGGAGCAATTAAGATACAGGCAGCAGCATTTTGAATAAGCCCAGGTTTACATAGGGTGGAAAATGGCCAGTCAGGAAAGTATTGGAGCAGAAATAGACCACACAGATCACTGAGCCTGCCCCACCATTCAATAGGATCCCTTGATTCCCTGAGAGACCAAAAGTCTATCTCAGCTTTAAATGTATTCAATGATAGAGCATCCACAACCCTCTGAAGTAGAAAATTTCAAACATTCACATCCTTTTAGTGAAGAAATTTATGACTCTAAAATTCTCATCTCAGCTCTGAATAACGGTTCTATTATCCTGAGACTATATGCCTGTGTTATAGATTGCCCAGCCACTAGTAACAATCTGTGTTTACCATGTCAGAATCTTGTATGGTTCAAGGAGATCATCTCTCATTCAACTAAACTCCAGAGAATACAGCCCAAATCACTCAGCATCTCATTATAGGCAGCCCCTTCATCTCGGGGATCAACCGAGTGAATCTTCACTGTACAGCCGTCAACACAGCATATCCTTCCTTAAATAAGGAAAGCAAAACTGCACACGGTAGACCAAAACTGAAGCTGGTAGTCAAGTCTCGAGATAACAATGTCAGTAGTAGATGAGCTGAGCCAGGATCCGAGTTGGGCAATGTTACAGAGGTGTAAGTATGCAGTTTTGATGATGGACTGGACATGTAGTCAGAAGCTCATTTTGAGAACAAACACCAAGTTTGCTCAGGTTCAGAGAAATGGTCGGTGTATAAATGGTGGTCAAGCAAGGGAGTTTATTACAGAACCATAGAAACTTCAGCATGGAAGGAGGCCATTTGATCCATTATCCAATGCCTGTGGCGATGCTGGTGTCACATGGAGACTATCCTAAATTCCTACTTTGTTTTCCTCATGCGCTTCATTCTGTTTGCTTTGCAAGTGTTTAATTCCCTTTAACTTGGTTTTATAGGATCCCTACAGTGCAGAAGGAGGCCATTCGGCCCATCGAGTCTGCACTGATCACAATTCCACCTAGGGCCTATTCGTGTAACCCCACATATTTACCCTGCTAATCCCCTGACACCAGGGTCAATTTAGCATGGCCAATCAATCTAACCCGCACATATTTGGACTGTCTTAATGGCCAGTTCCAGTAATTGCATTTCCTTTCTGCCCTAAATTACCAACTCGCTGGCTGGAAATAACTTTTCACCATCTCTCCACTCAAATCCTTCCAATGCTTCTATTAGACCGCTTATTAATATTGACTGCTAACATGAATACACGTTCATATTTACTAACCCTTTATAATTATAACATTTTATCCCTGGCGCCATCATATTCAATCAATGTTGCACCTTTTACATATCTATACCTTTTCTGTATTGAAGGATGTGAATAATACTCAACTGTGATGTGGTCTAATTAATATTTTAAAGAGAAGTTTGTTTTTACATTAAGTCTGCCTTTATAAAAACAGATTTAACTTTTTGTGGCCTTTCTTCCCCAAGTGTGAATTTGCAATCCCCAGTTCTCTCTGATCCTCCATTGCAAATTTCCCATTAAAGGTCTATTTTTATTCTTGTGCCCTTTCTCCCTCCCCCCCCCCGCCCCAAGATGTATTTATTTTATTGAGCTGTCCCTGCCACATATCCAGCTACTCCCCCTAATCTGTTTTCTTGCCATCTCTTTGCACTCAGTTTGCCACACTCCCTAATTTTGTTTCTTTGGCACGTTTTGGTAATTTGAGTCCATATCCAAATCATTTAGACATATCGGGAAGAAAGAAGTTCCCAACACTGGGATAGAATGCTAGTTACACCTTGTCAGCTATTGAACCCCACTATTCTTCAGCACTCCTGTCTCCTCAACCCCACTTTACCTTTAACACCATGACCCTTAAGCTTTATATATGTCATATTATCACTTTTTAATTTTAAAATATAAATGTTTTCCCCATTCTTTGTGCCTCTGTTTCGGTTCTGTCAGTCTTCAGATGTTAATGGATCCTATATTTCAAGCTCATCCTTGCCAGTTTTCTCTTGGGGGATTCTAAGAGCCCGAAAGTTCCCAGCAAGAATCGCGATGGCTCAGAGAGTTGGGCATCAGCTGAAAAACAGGTTTTTGCTGGTCGCTGAACCCGTTCCGATGCTCCCGATACACGATGCCATTGATTGAGTTCACAACTCCCTCTGCTGCAGAATGGAGTGTGGCAGTGATTTAAAAGCCTGCCAGGGGACAAGGACATTAAGGTGACCTGGCCACTTCAGAGCTTGCACAGCTGACAGACGGGAATGCAGGTGTTGATCACCGGGCTGCCTGAAGTCACCACATCAGGGATAATCCTCCGGTCAGTCAGGGCCACTAGACCCCCATCCCATTGGGGAGAGTGGCGAGTTCAACCAATTGCCCCCAGCCTCAGCCCAGACAACCTCCAGGACCCTTGAGACTCTTTCTCTGCAGCCTGCCTGCGATAAGGAGGCAAATTGGCCACTGGACCTACCTACCTCAACACACTTCCTCCCCTCCTCCCCCCTTTCCCTGCTCAGGGTCCAAGGTACCAGGCCAGGATTTCAGTGCCAGGAGGCAATGCACTGTTGGCACTGCCAAGGCACATGGCCTGAGTGGGTGTCCGAGAAAGAAGGGGAGCCTGACTCAAGGGTTTGAGGTATAGGGGGGCCTCATTGTGGTGTCTGAGGAGGAAGGAGTGCCTGTTGGAGGTCTGAGGGGGTCCAAGTGCAGTACGGTGGCACTGTGGTTTGTACTGCTGTCTCTCAGCGTCAAGGACTCGGATTCAATTCCGGCCTTGGGCGTATGGTTTGCATGTTCTCCCAGTATTTGCGTGGGCTTCCTCCCACAGTCCAAAGGTGTGCAGGTTAGGTGGATTAGCTATGCTAAATGCATGGGGCGGGGGTGGGGCCTGGGTAAGATGCTCTGTCGGAGAACTGGTGCAGACTTGATGGGCCGAATGGCCTCCTTCTGCACTGTAGAGTTTCTAAGTGTGGTGTCTAAGGGAGAAGGGGGCCTTAGTGGGAGGGAGAGAAAGGAGATTTAATTATTCATTTATTCATTTAAGGGTATTCCTAGTATATTTCGCGGGCTTTTTTCAGGGTTTTGAATTGAGGAAGTGAGGTCAGCTGAAGGGGATTCTGGGAGGTTGAGTCTGAGTATAAAAGGCAGTTACTTGGGGGGTTCGTCGGGAGCATAAAAAGCCGTCTGCACTATACAGCGGGCAGCGTCGGGAGCGGGCAGTGGAGTGAGTGGGTAGCAGAGTGTGCATTATAAGGGCTTTGGCTCACAGGGCTTGGGCTGAAAAGGCAAGGCTAGTTATTTTTTACCCAACCCTATAAAGGATAAGGGCAGGTATGAGTGATCGGCCAGTTCAGTGCTTCCAATGTGGGATGTGGGAGTTCCTGCAAACACCTAGCTTCCCAGAGGTTCACATATGTGCCAGGTGCGTGGAACTGCAGCTCTTGAGGGACCGTGTTAGGGAACTGGAGCTGCAGATCGCTGACCTTAGCCTAGTCAGGGAAAATGGGAGAAAAATTGACAGCAGTTATAGGCAACTAGTTACACCGGGGCATCGGGAGAATGACACGTGGGTCACAGTTAGGAGGAGTAAAGGGCTGAAGGGTAAAGTACAAGGGAGGTCTCCAGAGGTGTCTCAAAATAGGAAGGGCTTGGTGACAGGTGTAAGAGGGGAGGGGAGTGGACAGTTAGAAGAAGGGTCACCTGTGGTTGTCCCACTCCAAAACAGGTACATTGTTTTAGATAGTGTGGAGGAGTGTGCCTCTCCAGGGGTAAGACACAGTGACCAGGTCACTGGCACACAGTCAGGCTCTGTGGCCCGGAAAGGGAAGAGAGGGGTTAGGAGAGCGATAGTGGTGGGGGATGCGTCAGTTAGAGGGACAGACAGGCGATTCTGTGGGGGCGAACGGGACTCCAGGATGGTAGTCTGCCTACCTGGTGCTGGGGTCACGGATGTCTCCGAGCGGATAGGAGGCATTTTAAAAGGGGAAGATAAAGAAACGGATGTCATTATACACATTGGTGGAAATGACGTAGATAGGAAGAGTAGGGGGGTCCTAAGAGAGCAATTCAGGGAGTTGGGAAATAGGTTAAAAAGTAGGGTCACTAGGGTGGCCATCTCTGGGCTGCTCCCAATGCCTCGTGCCAGTGAGGATAAGAATAGGGAGTTGGTTCAAATGAATGCCTGGCTAAAGGACTGGTCCAGGAGGGAGGGCTTTATTTTCATAGACCAATGGGAGGTTTTCAGGAGAGGATGGCACCTGTACAAGAGGGAGGGGTCACAACTCAGTTGGAAGGGCACAAATATCCTGGCTGGGAGCTTTGCTAGTGCAGTTCGGGGGGGTTTAAACTAGTATGGCAGGGGGGTGGGGATCAAAATATTAGGTCTATAAGTGTGGTGGCTGGGGACGAGCTTGGGGCTGGGACAAGGCTGGCAAAGAAGAAGAGCACTCTGGGGGAGGACGACCTCACTGAGCCTGGGGGTCTGGAGTGCTTATACTTCAATGCAAGGAGCGTAGCAGGTAAAACAGACGAACTTGGGGCCTTAATGCGCACGAGGAATTTGGATGTGGTTGCGGTGACAGAGACTTGGTTGAAAGAGGGACAGGACTGGCAGCTGAATATTCCAGGGTACAAGTGTTTTAGGCGAGACAGAGGAGGGGCCAAAAGAGGTGGGGGAGTAGCGGTATTGGTTGGAGAGCATATTACAGCGGTGCAGAGGGAGGACAATTCGGAGGAGTCGTGTAGCGAGTCACTCTGGGTGGAGCTTAGAAACAGGAAAGGCGCAGTCACTATGTTGGGGGTGTACTACAGGCCCCCCAACAGCCCAAGGGAAGTGGAAGAATGGATATGTCAGGAGATACTGGATAGGTGCAGGAAATATAGGGTTGTTGTAGTGGGAGACTTCAATTTCCCTGGTATAGACTGGAAATCGCTGAGGGCAGGGACTCTGGATGGTGAGGCATTTGTAAAATGTGTACAGGAGGGTTCGTTGGAACAATATGTGGACAGCCCAACTAGAGAGGGGGCTATACTGGACCTGGTGCTGGGGAATGAGCCCGGTCAGGTCTTCAAAGTTTTGGTTGGGGAACATGTGGCAAATAGTGACCACAATTCTGTTAGCTTTAGGATAGTGATGGAAAAGGATGAGTGGTGTCCCAAGGGTAAGGTGTTGGATTGGGGGAAGGCTAACTTTATTGGGATCAGGCAGAAATTGGCAGCTCTTGATTGGGAGAGGCTGTTTGAGGGTAAATCCACATCTGGTATGTGGCAGTCTTTTAAGGAACGGTTGTTAGGGCTACAGGACAAGCATGTGCCTGTAAAAAAGAAGGATAGGAAGGGTAGGATTAGAGAACCGTGGATAACCAGGGAAATTGAGGGACTGGTCAAAAGGAAAAGAGAGGCGTATGTTAGGTCCAAGCAGCTAAAAACGGAGGGAGCTCTGGAGGAGTATAATGAAAGTAGGAAAATACTCAAACGGGGAATTAGAAGAGCAAAAAGGGGTCACGAAATGTTCTTGGCAGACAGGATTAAGGAGAATCCCAAGGCATTTTATTCATACGTTAGGAACAAAAGGGTTGTTAGGGAAAAAATCGGACCTCTCAGGGACAAAAGTGGGGACTTATGCTTGGAGCCCAAAGAGGTAGGGGAGATCCTAAATGAATACTTTGCGTCGGTATTCACTAAGGAGAGGGATGTGTTGACTGGGAGTGTCTCAGAGGGGAGTGTTGAACCGTTGGAGAAAATCTCCATTACAAAGGAGGAAGTGTTAGGTTTGTTAGAGAATATAAAGACTGACAAATCCCCAAGGCCTGATGGAATCTATCCAAGGCTGCTCAGGGAAACGAGAGATGAAATCGCTGGGCCTCTGACGCAAATCTTTGTCTCGTCACTGGACACAGGTGAGGTCCCAGAGGATTGGAGGATAGCCAATGTGGTCCCGTTATTTAAGAAGGGTAGGAAGGATAACCCGGGTAATTATAGGCCGGTGAGCTTGACGTCCGTGGTGGGGAAGTTGTTGGAGAAGATTCTTAAAGATAGGATGTATGCGCATTTAGAAAGGAATAAACTCATTAACGATAGTCAACATGGTTTTGTGAGAGGGAGGTCATGCCTCACGAACCTGGTGGTGTTTTTTGAAGAAGTGACCAAAATGGTTGACGAAGGAAGGGCCGTGGATGTTGTCTATATGGACTTTAGTAAAGCATTTGACAAAGTCCCTCATGGTAGGCTAGTGAAAAAGGTTGGATCCCATGGGATAAAGGGGGAGGTGGCTAGATGGGTGGAGAACTGGCTTGGTCATAGAAGACAGAGGGTGGTAGTGGAAGGGTCTTTTTCCGGCTGGAGGCCTGTGACTAGTGGTGTACCGCAGGGCTCTGTATTGGGACCACTGCTGTTTGTGATTTATATAAATGATCTGGAAGAAGGAGTAACTGGGGTGATCAGTAAGTTTGCGGACGACACAAAACTGGCAGGACTTGCAGATAGTGAGGAACATTGTCAGAGGCTACAGAAGGATATAGATAGGCTGGAAATTTGGGCAAGGAAATGGCAGATGGAGTTCAATCCTGATAAATGCGAAGTGATGCATTTTGGTGGGAATAATGTAGGGAGGAGCTACACGATAAATGGAAGAACCATAAAGGGTGTAGAGACGCAGAGGGACCTGGGTGTGCAAGTCCACAGATCTTTGAAGGTGACGTCACAGGTGGAGAAGGTGGTGAAGAAGGCATATGGCATGCTTGCCTTTATAGGACGGGGCATAGAGTATAAAAGTTGGGGTCTGATGTTGCAGATGTATAGAACGTTGGTTCGGCCGCATTTGGAATACTGCGTCCAGTTCTGGTCACCACACTACCAGAAGGACGTGGAGGCTTTGGAGAGAGTACAGAGGAGGTTTACCAGGATGTTGCCTGGTATGGAGGGGCTTGGTTATGAGGAGAGATTGGGGAAACTGGGGTTGTTCTCCTTGGAAAGACGGAGGATGAGGGGAGACTTAATAGAGGTGTATAAAATTATGAAAGGCATAGATAGGGTGAACGGTGGGAAGCTTTTCCCCGGGTCGGTGGTGACGTTCACGAGGGGTCATAGGTTCAAGGTGAAGGGGGGGAGGTTTAACACAGATATCAGAAGGACATATTTCACACAGAGGGTCGTGGGGGCCTGGAATGTGTTGCCGGGCAAGGTGGTGGAGGCGGACACACTGGGAACGTTTAAGACTTATCTAGACAGCTATATGAACGGAGTGGGAATGGAGGGATACAAAAGAGTGGTCTAGTTTGGACCAGGGAGCGGCGCGGGCTAATTGTTCCTGGTTTCTCGTTTCAAGGCTTCATTCTATGATCATCTTGCTGGTGCCAGTACAGACTGCGGATAGTTGGGAACCTGTCTCGGGGGCAGGGAATTCATATGGTGTTCGTGGAAGTGGAAATGACTAGGGTTGGGAAGCATTTTCCGATCGGGGCCATTGTGATCTCCTGGACTCGTTTCGATCGCCTCAGGGGGTCGGAGAGGAATTTCCCAGATTTTTTTCCCCATATTGGCCCTGGGGTTTTTCACTCTGGGTTTTCGCCTCTCCCTGGAGATCACATGGTCTGGAATGGGGGGGTGGGGGTAAGTTAATAGGTTGTAATGAACAAAGCATCGTAGCTGTGAGGGACAGCTCGGTGGATAGGATATTGGTATGTAGATAGGCTGGAAAATTGGGCAGGGATCCTGGATTCAGGATTCAATCCGGGGAGCGGCGCGGGCTTGGGGGGCCGAAGGGCCTGTTCCTGTGCTGTATTGTTCTTTGTTCTTTGAGAGCTGAGTGGGGGGTGTGAGTGGGAAGGGGAGCTGAGTGGGGCGGGGGAGGTTGGGTGACCCTCATGCCTGTATAATGGTGAGAGGATGCCCCTCTTTGGGAACAACAATTTATACTACATGAGAAAAGTACTCATTGATTGGCATGTCAACTCTAATTGGTCGAGGTGTTGCCATGAAGAATACGTCAGAGTACTGTTGTTCCTCACACTTTTGTTTAATTTTTTTAAAAAGCACAATGCCTGGACACGTTCCTTTATCTGCAGAAGACAGGAGGTCCCGTGTATGAATATATTTAGCTTCTAGCAAGCACAAGTGAATCACATTACAAGCCTAATTGATAATTTTACATTGGTTGTTAGTGTATTTCTTAGCACATTTGTGATTGTTCAGCAAGTGCTTTCCAGTCATTGAATCACACCTGCTGTTAGACATCATATTCTGAGTTTTGCAAGCACAAGCTGGGTGAGTACTGTCAGTAATCTGCCTGTTGTGAACAACCAAAGGGGAATACAGCTTAGATACCTGGCATCACACTGGAACTGAATTTCATATGCCATTATTCACTTGTGTGGCATGGCATCTTTTTGGCTTGAAGGCAAATTACAAAACATTTGTTAGACGTATACAACAAGCTCATTTACGGCATATATAATAGGATTCATCCTCATGGTTCAGTACATCTATGTATGTATGGGCTGCCTAAGACACACATAAATGAAGTCCCTTTACATCCTATTTTATCAATGACTGGTCCTGCACAACATGAATTGGCCAAATGGTTGAGTGAATTGTTAAAATTAGTTGTGAGTAGGTTTTGCATATAATAGTGAAGGTTTCCTTCTCCTTTGCAAAGACTATACACTACCAGCATATTGATAATAATCTCATTTCCACATGCTCTTTGACATTGTGAGCCTATTCACTAACATGCCACTCAAGGAAGCCACAGACATTTGCGACACATCACTATATCATGGCAAACTAGATGAACCGCCATTCTCTGAATCTGTATTAATTGAACTTGCCAACTCACACAGTTGACTTTAATTTCAATGACACCATGTGTGCCCAAATAGATGCTGTTGCCATGGTATGCCCTCTAGACCCAGCTCTTGCTAACATTTTTTTTTGTTTACACGAGAAACATGTCTACGATGGAATGGCTCCCAAGTTTCTACCTCTTGCATATTTCCGATACTTAGATACATTTGCTATATTTGAATCTACAGCTGCATCAAATAATTTCCTTACACACCTTAATACACTCCACCCCATGCTCAAATTCACCTTTGAAATGGAGTAGTCACATTTTCTCCCTTTCCTCAATGTGCTGGTTGAGAAATTTACCAATGGGTTTTCGATTTCAATCTACTTCAAGCCTACATTAATTGGTCAATATATGTATTGGGATTCCTACTGCTCCGGGCGCAATAATATGCCCTGATCGGTTATCTCGTAAATAAGGCCAGAGCCATTTGCTCACCATGCAAGTTTAACGCTGAAACTGGGTGCATCAAATCTGTCCTGTGGGATAATGGCTACCCTGATCAGATCATTTGCTCTCTGTATATTATGCAAACACTTGAATGGGTTTAAGGTACCTTTGGCTAGTAAAGTGCCCAGTCTGCCCCAGATTACCCTGGAAGGGTAAGGTATCTCAAAAATTTGAGCTACCGGCGAAGGTAGCCATTTCATGCTCTACAGGATGCTGTCATCAAGCTAAAAAATGTGCAATGTGGTATATGAATTTCGGTGCCAATGCATTGCCAGGTATGTAGACCATGCACCTCAATGACTGGCGGCTAGTATGAAGGAACACATCCCTTTGGCCTTTGCAATAACCGTACTCAACATGCTTGCAAAATTCAGATCACAATGTCTAAGGTTAGAGATGATTCAGTGATTGGACAGCAGTTGCTGAACAATCCCTGAGTGTGCCAAGAATTACACTAACAACCGATTTAAAATTATCAGTTGGGTTGGCAATATGGCTCATTAATGCTCACTGGAAGCTTTATAGAATCTTACACCTCTGCAGGCAAGAGGAACATGTCCAGGCTTTTTAATATTAAAAGTGTGGAGAACAATAGTTCCCTTGTGTAATCTCATGGCAATGCCGTGACTGATCAATCAGCACCCTTTTCTTATGCAGTATAAACTGCTGCTCCCTTTGAAATTTGACATGCTTGCATCTGACCTGCTGAGTGCAAAATGATTCAACAGCAACTTCCATTTTTCTACAATACTCAAGCCCTGTACTACTAAGCGAATATTTTAATAGACATTTAAGGAGAAGCTAGGAAAATATGTGAAGGGGAAAAGGAATAGAGAGTTCTACTGATAGGGTTAAATGAAGCATGGTGCGAGGTACCTCGTGTGAAGGGTAAATAACAGAGCAGTTGGACTTTTTTTGCTGTAACATTGTCATTCTATGTAACAATCTTGTCTTATTTTCCCATTATTGGTACTAATAATTGCACCCTGCCAAAATGTCAATGTACATAGTAGATCCCTGTTATTCCCAACTATTTACTTACTGTAAAAATAAATACAACAGACAAAACAATTCTTAATACTCTGTAAATATGAGAGAAGTTTATTTGAAAACTTACCAAAGGCTTTGGCAACATCACCTGGACAACTGCAGCCACCATCCTTCAGAGAGGGAGAAACACATTAACAGGCAGGTCAGAATTAGCAATAATATCTGAACATCATTGAACTTGTAGAATAATTAGCTCCTCACAGGAAAGTCTGAAAGAAGCTTTTTGTTATAATTGTAAATTCACACTGTATTTTTCCAGAACTTTCAGTTCAGACTTATTGGACAGAATGCTCCCAACCCACCCGCAGGAGCTGTAAATCTGACAGGAGCCAAAAAGTCAGACACCCACCAGAGTAAAATCACTTTGCAATTCTCCCAGTGGCAGGTTAATGGAGGGCTGAACATTCTGCTGGCAGGTGGCGCGAATGCTATTTGCATTCATTTGAATGTCCGCCAGTATCCTGTCAGGACTTCCAATCTTGCATCACACCAGCGGGAAAGCACGTCCGTGTCAAACCCGATTGCTAAAGAGTGTAGTGCACAAGATGGTCCTCAGTTTGCCAGAGACTTCAAGGTGATTGCAACAAAGCCTTTTGGCCACATTTGGCTAAACTGCTCCTGATGGTCACCACTCTGACCAGTTTCTGCCTCCATCTCCATTCCGAGCGGATCTTCATGGACCCTCCTGTGTCACCGAGACAGGATCAGCAAAGTGCCTGGTATTGGGGAGTACAAAAATCTCTTTTCCCCTCTGATGACACACACTAAAGTCTATCTGGGCAGCGCTGTGCTACGGGGAATCATGCTGTCACCACAACAAAGGTGTGAACTTTGTTGGGGGGTGGAAAGCAACGCAAGGACTGAGGGTGGGGGAGGCCTGTTGAAGACAAGGTTAGGGGCAATATTGAAGGAGGGCTGTGCAAGGTGCAGGTGGGGGCTCACGATAGCAGGTAAAAGGGCAAGAAAATGGATGAAGACGACAAACAATGGAAGATAGAGGGAAGACCGAGGGAGGGAAGCTGAACCTTGACAAAGCTGCATAAATAGCTCACAAATAAGGGAATCATAGGGATATGACATTGTTTACTGGAAGGGGATGCACGAAGACTGCAGAGGGGGGGAGGAGGGGGGGGAGGAGGGGGTGGAGGGGGGGGGGAGGAGGGGGTGGAGGGGGGGGGGAGGAGGGGGTGGAGGGGGGGGGGGGAGGAGGGGGTGGAGGGGGGGGGGGGAGGAGGGGGTGGAGGGGGGGGGGGGGAGGAGGGGGTGGAGGGGGGGGGGAGGAGGGGGTGGAGGGGGGGTGGAGGGGGGGTGGAGGGGGGGTGGAGGGGGGGGGGAGGGGGGGGAGGGGGGGGAGGGAGGGGGAGGGGGGAGGGGGAGGAGGGGGGGGAGGAGGGGGGGAGGAGGGAGGAAGGGGGAGGGGGGGAGGGGGGAGGGGGGAGGGGGGAGGGGGGGAGGGGGGAGGGGGGAGGGGGGAGGGGGGAAAGGGGGGAGGGGGGAAAGGGGGGAGGGGGGAAAGGGGGGAGGGGGGAAAGGGGGGAGGGGGGAAAGGGGGGAGGGGGGAAAGGGGGGAGGGGGGAAAGGGGGGAGGGGGGAAAGGGGGGAGGGGGGAAAGGGGGGAGGGGGGAAAGGGGGGAGGGGGGAAAGGGGGGAGGGGGGAAAGGGGGGAGGGGGGAAAGGGGGGAGGGGGGAAAGGGGGGAGGGGGGAAAGGGGGGAGGGGGGAAAGGGGGAGGGGGGAGGGGGGAAAGGGGGAGGGGGGAGGGGGGAAAGGGGGAGGGGGGAAAGGGGGAGGGGGGAGGGGGGAGGGGGGAAAGGGGGAGGGGGGAGGGGGGAAAGGGGGAGGGGGGAGGGGGGAAAGGGGGAGGGGGGAGGGGGGAAAGGGGGAGGGGGGAAAGGGGGAGGGGGGAGGGGGGAAAGGGGGAGGGGGGAAAGGGGGAGGGGGAGGGGGGGGAGGGGGGAGGGGGGGGAGGGGGGAGGGGGGGGAGGGGGGGGAGGGGGGAGGGGGGGAAAGGGGGGAGGGGGGAAAGGGGGAGGGGGGAAAGGGGGAGGGGGGAGGGGGGAAAGGGGGAGGGGGGAGGGGGGAAAGGGGGAGGGGGGAAAGGGGGAGGGGGAGGGGGGAAAGGGGGAGGGGGGAGGGGGGAGGGGGGAAAGGGGGAGGGGGGAAGGGGGAGGGGGGAAGGGGGGAGGGGGAAAGGGGGAGGGGGGAGGGGGGAAAGGGGGAGGGGGGAGGGGGGAAAGGGGGAGGGGGGAGGGGGGGGAGGGGGGAGGGGGGGGAGGGGGGAGGGGGGAAAGGGGGAGGGGGGAAAGGGGGAGGGGGGAAAGGGGGAGGGGGGAAAGGGGGAGGGGGGAAAGGGGGAGGGGGGAAAGGGGGAGGGGGGAAAGGGGAGGGGGGGAAAGGGGGAGGGGGGGGAAAGGGGGAGGGGGGGAAAGGGGGAGGGGGGGAAAGGGGGAGGGGGGGGAAAGGGGGAGGGGGGAAAGGGGGAGGGGGGGGAAAGGGGGAGGGGGGGGAAAGGGGGAGGGGGGGGAAAGGGGGAGGGGGGAGGGGAGAAAGGGCGAGGGGGGGAGGGGGGGAGAGGGCGAGGGGGGAGGGGGGAAAGGGGGAGGGGGGGGAAAGGGGGAGGGGGGAGGGGAGAAAGGGCGAGGGGGGAGGGGGGGAGAGGGCGAGGGGGGAGGGGGGGGAAGAGGGCGAGGG